>NC_089795.1:43717767-43767767 GCF_040412425.1 Macrobrachium rosenbergii
AAAATATACAGCAGAAAAGATTATCCCCAGACGAAGAGGAACGCGCAGTTCTGGCAAGAGCAATTCTCCTGGTTCTCCCGTCGGCTGTTAACTCCAACCACAGCTGGATTCTGCCTCCAACCAATCAAGGTTGAGTTATGGGATATGGCGATACAGACAATGGTCCGCGCCATCAAAGCTGCTCTCTCTCTCTCTCTCTCTCTCTCTCTCTCTCTCTCTCTCTTTAATTTTCTGTGGGCGTGTCTGTGTGTATGTGTGACTAAAATTTACCCTAACCCTCTCCTTTTAATTTTGTGTGTGTGTGTGTGTGTGTCCTAGAATTTACGGGAACTCTTTAAAGAAACCAACGTTTACTAAGGGACAAGGCCATGAATGAATCATATACAGAAAAGACCCACTGGTTAATTCTGCCAATATACAAAAATCTTTAAATCTCTCTCTCTCTCTCTCTTAATATTCTGCCAATATACAAAAATCTTTAGGTGTCTCTCTCTCTCTCTCTTAATACTGTGTGTGTGTGTGTGTGTGTGTGTGTGTGTGTGTGTGTGTGTGTGTGTGTGTGTGTGTGTGTGTGTGTGTGACTTACAATATATGGGAACTCCTTAAATAAACTACCGTTTACAAACATACAGGACCATAAATAAATCATGTAAAGAAAAACTCCACTGGCCAATTCTCCCAATTGATGAAAACTTTTAAATCTCTCTCTCTCTCTCTCTCTCTCTCTCTCTCTCTCTCTCTCTCTCTCTCTCTCTCTCTTCCCCCACCCCCTTACCCACTTTCAATTTTGTGCGGGCAACTGTAAAGAAATCAACATTTACAAACGCACAAGGCCATGGCAAAAAAATGCACACATAAAACCCACTAGCGTATTTTGCCAACATAGGCTATATGAGCCACAACAAAATAGAAATCATTAAGCCCGCTTATAATCACCACATGATGAAAGGGGAACGTCATAGCGACAACTGATGAGAAAGCACTTTAGATTCACTGCAAACAGCAGACGTAAAAGGTTAGCAAACTAAAGCCAGAATCAATCGTCATTACGAGCTATGCCCGCAATGCACTGCTACCCCTTGTTATTTTCGCCTTATTCCCTTAACTAATGAAGCTCAGAATAGAACGGGTTCGTCGCTGACGTCACTTACTTTTCACGTCACGTGGATATTAAAAGAACAGAAATGGGTAATTTGCCAGGATTTGTCAACGATCCTGTTATTTATGGATACCAGGGTATTATAGTCGCCTCCTCCTCCTCCTCCTGAATAAGTATTTTATGCATCAGATACAGCAATGATTTGATTCAAATCTTTTCTGGGGTCCTTGAGAATTTCATCCCTTTAGAATGTACATAGTAAGTGGTCCAAACTCCAAACAGACGAACGTACGATGAACGTAACAAGAATTCTGCATAATTTCATGCAGCATATACAATGTATAATTCCTTTCATCATATTAGTAACAATAATAGTAAAGAATAATAACCTGTCCTCGCCCACAGCGAATAAATCAGTTTAATCATGAAAACTTTTCCTTTTAGCTTACTTAAGTAACAATTACCATGAATGCGATTTTTTTTAATGACGCTTAAAAAATCACAATCCCATTCTAGTTTATTTATAATCAAACTGACGTCTTCCATCAATGAGTAAATGATTGTGGTTAACCCAGTTCAGCCGATTAAAAAGCGAAATCAACTGTTGATGGGCTAAAAAGAAATCTATATTACACTACATTGTTTATCTCATCTCTCGTCCTTTTTTGGGGGAACTCAGAAAAACCAACACATCTGTGTTTTCACTGACTTACATTCCATGAAAAAAAATTCTTTGGCTTTGTTACATAAGTATCCTCCTCTCTTTACCAATCTATAATTGCATTACAATCAATTTTTTTTCATCTCGGATGATCTGAATTATCATAAAAATGAAAATAAACATTCATTCTCACTTTAAATTAAAACTGTAATGCCGCTGCAAGCTTGAACTCCAAGTGCTAATAACAACAGCCAACTCGGACTCTCATAAAAACAGTCTTCATGTTTCTGCTAAACTGCATTTCCATCAAAATACATACAATTCTGTCTTAAAACTCTACAATGATATTAAAACAAATATTGAGCATTCGTGACTGACTTTACAGTTTTACACCAATTAAATCAAATTCCTAGCAGCTCGTTATACCAAGAATCTCTAGTTTAAAAGAAGACGACTGGTGACATTTTGAAGTCAAATTTAAATACAAGACGGTTCACAGAGGACGTATATTTATAAAAAAAAAAAAATAATTAATACACAATGACGATACGAAAAAAAATCAATTTCCTTCTCTGAAACACGCGGTAACCTCTCCAAAAAAACTTATGAACATCATAAAATGGAATTACCACTATTACTGAAAGAAACTCAAATTGCAATTATTTCAGATTGCACGACAAAAAACCTCATGAGAATCAAACGAAGTCAACAAAAATTACCGACATTACAATGCGTTACAGAACCTTGAATTAACTTTTTTGTTTTTTGAACCTGAGGTCTCACATTATGAAAATCTCAACACTGAATTTAATAGTTCCCTTGCTTTACAACAGCTGTCAGCATAAAAATTCTTGAAGACAGAATTATGTGAAATGTTTTTATATACTAATATATTATATAGGACTCTCATGATGGAAGGCATCCCTTCCGGTTAACGAGAGAGAGAGAGAGAGAGAGAGAGAGAGAGAGAGAGACGCGGACAAAATCTAACGTCCGTTTTGCAGCTGGTGTCAATCTTATTTTTTTCTTTAGTGTTAGTAACGTTCCCGAGACATGCGTGTTAACGACTTGTCTTTACTCGCGCGCACACACACACACAGAGAGAGAGAGAGAGAGAGAGAGAGAGTAGGTAGCACTTCGCGCTGTCACGGCATATCAACACCAGGGCGATAAAGACCAGCGTCCCACGACCAAAACAATGCTAGTCTTTTATAAACACCAGCTGGAGGAGACGCCGTAACTCCCAAAAACATTAAGAAAAAACAATAACTGCAGAGGGTCTAGGGACAAAAAAAAAAATTCTTTATGTTCGCAACTAAGAGAGAGAGAGAGAGAGAGAGAGAGAGAGAGAGAGAGAGAGAGAGAGAGAGAGAGAGAGAGAGATGTCGTAAAATGGGCGAATTAACACATGCACTAATAAAGAATGGTACAGAACAGAGCACTGAATAAAAACTATGAGAGAGAGAGAGAGAGAGAGAGAGAGAGAGAGAGAGAGAGAGAGAGAGAGAGAGAGAGAGAGAGCTGACGTAAAATGGGGTTTTTAACACACGCACAAAAAAGAATGGTGGAAAACAGAACACTGAAAAAAAACTATCTGGTTCTGAATGATTAAAATATACGTCGTGTGATTGTGAAGCAAATATCTTATCTTCGTCATAAACGATGCTAAAAGAAATAACTCTACCTCATAAAAATTTCATGACCCGAAACAAGTAGAGAGAGAGAGAGAGAGAGAGAGAGAGAGAGACGTTGGGATGAGAATGTCCGCTGTCCGGATATTAAGAAAAAGGGTGCCACATCATGCCTCTCTCTCTCTCTCTCTCTCTCTCTCTCTCTCTCTCTCTCTCTCTCTCCAAGACCACAGCAGAGACCTCTAATTATGCAACAGCCATTTTCGACGGTCAACCGAGCGCGATGGTCACCGCAATTGCAATGGGAACCATATGCCTCAGTACTACTGGCAAGAGCTACACTGTATCACATCATTTGCTTTCCCGGATAAACGGGACACTTCGCAAGTGAACACCAAATGTAGGAGGGGGTAGAGGTGGGGGTGGGGGATGTGGAGGGGAGGATTTGGATGTAGATTTGGGAGGGGGTTAGAGAAAGGTTACCACCGTAAGGGAGAAAAATTCTGACTTTACACACGAAAGAAAGATTAGTTTAGGGAAAATGTATTTAGCTGGCAAAATGCCCTCAGGTAAACTTGATATATAAATATATATATATATATATATATATATATATATATATATATATATATATATATATATATATATATATATATATATATATATATATATATATTATAATACATATTTGAACAGAAAACATACAGACGAACAAATACGAGATATACCCAGGATTAGCAGACATAATAAACACCTGACTACCAAAGAACAAGGACACAGCCAAACGTCACTACATTGCACGGAATCTCTGCGGCCAAAATAGCCCATCCTCTAGGTACAGTGTCTTAAAAAAGTAAGCAAGCAGGCAGCACGCAAGAGCTTGACGCATGCAAGCAATCTTAATGACGAAGGTAATAACATAATCACCAGGTTTTTGCCCAATGCAAGGACACACGCCATTGGCTCTACTAGACAAATTATCTTAATGTATTCCTAAAGAAGTAACGAAGTATAGCTACTACACAAATCTCTCTCTCTCTCTCTCTCTCTCTCTCTCTCTCTCTCTCTCTCTCTCTCTCTCTCTCTCTCTCTCTCTCTACGTCAGAAATACGTAATCAACCTCATACAGACACATACACAGGCCCATACAAACATACACAATTTCCGAAAGCAATACAATTACAGATAAAATTGAGCTCTCTCTCTCTCTCTCTCTCTCTCTCTCTCTCTCTCTCTCTCTCTCTACACACACTTGACCTTTTTTCCATGTATTCAATTAATCACTCGTGTACGAACTCCTCCATTCTGGCATCAACTCCGGAAGAGAGAGAGAGAGAGAGAGAGAGAGAGAGGGGATGAGGAGGGCAGGGGAAAGGGAAGGGGAGGGAAGGGGAGAGAGAATATCCGATGAATGGTTTCACCCCAGTAAGATGAGGATTGCCTTATCGCGGTATAAATTTTGATAAAGCAACGAACACTCACGTCTTGCTTTTTTCCTTCATCATTCGTTCCCTCCCTCCCTCCAACCACGCTGCGACCCACAATAGTCGGCTAACAGTTAGGTACATCAGGAAATTCTTTGGGCAACAAAGGCATAATGGATTTTAGGAAACGCGCCCACCTGACCCTCCTAGTTCGCTTCGAGATTAGAACACGAGGCCCGAGAGAGAGAGAGAGAGAGAGAGAGAGAGAGAGAGAGAGAGAGAGAGAGAGAGAGAGGCGAACACATTCTGAGAGAGAAAGAGAGAGGGGGAACATATCCTGGTAGTGAGAGAGAGAGGAATACAGAATGTGAGAGAGAGAGAGAGAGAGAGAGAGAGAGAGAGAGAGAGAGAGAGACAGAACATGAATGTGTGTGTGAAAGAGAGAGAGAGAGAAAGAGAGATTCATCACCAGCCTGTCGTTGTCTGTCACGGCTAATCCTCCCCCAACAGACGAATGGATACCTCACGGGCCCACAAAATCCTTTTCCCACACACCCCCACAGACACACGCATCCACGCAACTGAACGTCGGTGATGCAAAGACCTTGAAAAATATAGTTTCGACAGACTCGAAACATTTCTGAACTCTTCGTTGGAGGAAAACAACCAACAACAAGCGATCAGAAACTAATAGCAATAAGAATTATCATTTCTTACCGAGGTTTTCTGAAGATTTCAAGTTAGAAGATGACACAAAAATGTATAAAATGAAATAATGTAAAATGTAATACAAAATACGATAATATAAAATTAATGTGTGATGAAAAAAAACTTTACGCTTTTGGAATGGACAATTCCGAATCGATGTCAGAGTATGTGGAATTTAAATACCTACTAGAGAATAAGACATTTTCAAGAGTTATCTGCGAACGATTCAGGGATTTGTAATATCTATCCAGGAATGGCCAATTTATAGACATTAAGAAATTAAGGATTTCCTTGTATTTAAGTAAGAATGAACTTTTAATATATGTAGGAATTTGTAATATCTATCTCGGATTGACCAATTTATAGTTAAGAAGAAATGAATGATTTTCTTGTTTTATGTAAGAATGAACTTTTATGTCACAAAAGGACGAGTTTTTTCTTCTGTCATTAACGAATAAAATAGTATGTTCTTACCTGACAATCTATATTCCGGCAGCAAGATTACGAAAAAGATTTCATCATTTTTGGGTTAAAGCAAGCGACAAAAAAAAAGCTATGGTAAAAATCCTCTATGGAAGACCAGCCACCGGAAAAATCAGGCCATGGAAAAAAATCGTCTATGGAAAAAAAGTACGTTGCCGAAAATTGGGTTTTGGACAAAAAAAAAAAAAAAAAAAAAAAAATGGGTTTCGTAAAAAAGCGTATTGCACAAAAAGACGCCTGGAACGCTGTAACCCTGTTTCCCACTCTTCTGGGGTTGAAATTCTAAGAAAAAAAGAACAACGAAATTCAACAAGCAAGGATCACTCATATGTTTTTTAACACACTTTCATTAATTGCAGAGGTTACAAGATCATTTTATTTACTCGTGTAAAGCCAAGGCGAGTTAAAGGTTAAACAAACACATTATCTTTTTTAATTAACAGGCATCACCTGCACTGTACAGATATATAGAGTGAAAAGTGTGAGAACACGTGGATGAATATCAACGAAATAAGCACAAATATAACTAAGTAGTCTGATATTTTTCCATATAATTTCTGTAGTGCGACCATCATTTTTTCCTTCACTCAAATGAAGTCTTAATTCGAGTCATTGTTTCGGCGTAACTGAAGCTTATGATCGCTTGAAATTATGTTAAAAATATTTCCCGCATAACTTCATTAGAAATCAAACCAAGTCGAGAGAGAGAGAGAGAGAGAGAGAGAGAGAGAGAGAGAGAGTTGGGGGGAGGGGGGGACTAGGAAAACTGTCGAGTACCCAAAATTATACCAACAGCCACCAATTATCAATGAATTTTAATTATGTATGTACTCATCAATCAATTCATTTATTGAAACAGACAATTAATTTTTTACTTCTTGCTTTTTATTCAAATAATAATATTCACTATTTCCACATTCTTCTTCTTTGATTTATATTGTATACTCCATGTCACATAGTGTATTCTATGAGCGGAATAAAGATGGAAAACTGAATTACGTCATTATCATCATCCTAATCAGGATAAACACCAATGTCTATTCTGTAGAGCTTGATAAACACCATCATGGGCATAAACCATAATTAACCAGCGAAGAAGCTCATGAAGCTTTGTTTTCATACTGCCCAAATTCCCTCCCCTCCTCTCCCCCTAACCCAAGAGAAAGAAGAGGAGGAGGAGGAGGAGGAGGAGGAGGAGGAGGAGGAGGAGGAGGAGGAGGAGGAGGAGGAGGAGGTCCTTTCAATCATAACGAACGAGCCCTGTCAACACACGACGAACCCTTCAATCACCCGGAGGTTCGAAATGAAAGCTTCCAATCACCCTGTCATTCTTCATTACAAGACAACTCTACTGTCCCATCGTCGGTGCGTCCGAACGAAGGTGTACCTGTATACCTGATCTGTGCCTGGTATCCTGGTTTTCCTGGTATAAAATTACAACTACACCAGCTTTGTCCATGACATGTGAATGTCGCACCAGTGTAGCAAAGGTGTTAACACTTTCCTCATCACCAGCATGGGAATGGTGTTAACACTTTCCTCAGCACCAGTGCAGGAATGGTATTAACACTTTCATCAACACCTGTGTAGGAACGGCGTTAACACTTTCCTCATCACCAGTGTGGGAATGGTGTTAACACTTTCCTCAGCACCAGCGTAGGAATGGTGTTACCACTTTCCTCAGCACCAGTGTGGGAATGGTGTTGAGACTTTCCTCAGCACCAATGTCCGAATGATGTAACATTTTACTCAGCGCCAGGGTGGGAATGGAGTTAACACTTTCCTCGGCACCAGGGTGGGAATGGTGTTAACACTTTACTCAGCACCAGGGTGAGAATTGTGTTAACACTTTCCTCAATGCCAGTGCTGGAATGGTGTTAACACTTCCACAACACCAGAGTGGGGATGGTATTAACACTTTCCTCAGCACCAATGTACGAATGATGTTAACATTTTACTCAGCACCAGTGAGGTAATGGTGTTCACAGTTTCCTTAGCACCAGTGAAGGAATGTTGTTAACACTTTCCTCAGCACACACGACAGTGTATGATAAGTTTCATTAGCTGCGATACAATAAGTGATGGTGATGACATTTCTATATGGACACTTACCATTAACCTGCAATATAAATCTTTGTCATCTTCCTACATTTTACTATTATATATTGCATCAATTATCAATAGAAAGGCAATCCAACAATTTTATTTTATCAAATTCCCATCCCAAAACATGATACGAGTACACGGGTTAAGCAATGGCAATGATAAATAAAAAAAAAAACATTACCTTTAAGGGGAAAATTCCGCATTTCGGAACATGGCATGAATAGGTCGTGACCTTTTGATTACCCGAGGAACAAAATGCGAAGAATTAGATAATTAAAGTGGTTGACTGTTTAATTAACTAAAACAAACTGGTGTCCGTCCTGGTATGAAAAAATATATGATAACCGGGAACGTTTCGTATCTTACAAAAATTAATTGTTATATATAATTATATATATATATATATATATATATATATATATATATATATATATATATATATACATATATATATATATATATATATATATATATATATATATATATATATATATATATATATAAACATAAACATATATATATATACACATCTGTATTTATTAAATTTTATTTTCTTCAGAAAAGTGGTGCTTGGAGAGCAGAACCTTCCAGAAATGCATCATCACATTTGCTACAAAGCGTCTTAGCAGTAGCTCAGCGCATTGGAACCCGGACTGCTAAGAAAAGTAAAGGAAAATCATGTCACTTCTGACATGAGAGATACTTTTATTTTTTATTTTTTACAAAGTATTATACAAGATATGTCTTCATGAACACACACACACACACACACACACACACACACACACACACACACACACACACATATATATATATATATATATATATATATATATATATATATATATATATATATATATATATATATATATATATATATATATATATATATATATATATATATATATATATATATATGAGCTTTTCAGTCGAGAAACATGCCAAGTGCCATTTTTAAAATATAATACATTAAATTAAAAAAATACTTTGATCCAGGATGGCGCTTGGCATGTTTCTCGACTGATAGCCTCATATGTATACACACACACATTATATGTTATATATATAATATGTATAATTTATATGTTATACACAGACACAACCTCACGTGGCACGGCGTCTGATCTGAGGAGCCGCCGCCATTGCCTCTTCTTCCGAGGACGTCATCCGCCATAATAATCAAAGGTCTGATGAGCCATTTAACGGGAACTAGCGTTTTTCATCAAAGACTCTGATTGGCTCATCCGAAAACGTAATTGCTTTACGTGAATGACGTTACCACAAAATATTAATCGGCGGCAGGATATTTGCAGGAGGCGATGTGATTGTGGGCGCTGAATGTTGCAAGAATAAAAGAGAAAAAAAAATACTCTAGGAAAATGAAAACTGATTCAGTAAAAAAATTCTAGGAAAATGACAACTGAAATGAAAACTGATTCAGTTAAAAAAAACTTCTGGGGAAATGAAAACTAATTCAGTTAAAAAAAAAATTCTAGGAAAATGAAAACTGATTCAGTTCAGCAATACCTGCATTCACAGATTTTATTCGATAAAAAAAAGTCCCTCTCTCTCTCTCTCTCTCTAGCCGAGTGGTAAAAGTCAATGCCTATCGCTGTTTCTAAACTAGACCAGAGTCCGAATCCTGGCCGGCACAAAGCATTTATTAGTTATAATTCCCTCTGAATGAAGTTATGCTCAAGGAATAGTTAATTCGATATGAAAATATTAATTAAGAACTTAATATCTTTGAATATGATAAGTGAAGCATATATAAGTGAAAAAATCACAGACACACACACATACATCATACATACATATGTAAATATATATATATATATATATATATATATATATATATATATATATATATATATATATATATATATATATACATATATATATATATATATATATATATATATATATATATATATATATATATATATATATATATATATATATATATATATATATATATATATATATATATATATATATATATATATATATATATATATATATATATTATATATATATATGTACATATATATATATATATATATATATATATATATATACTGTATATATACATATATATATATATATATATATATATATATATATATATATACTGTATATGTACATATATATATATATATATAAAATGTGTTTGCGCGTGCGCGCGTATGCAGGCACAACCAAATCCGTAACACACAAAAAAATAAAAACCTACAAATAAGTTCCCGATAAAAAAAACTAAACTGAAAACAGAGAAAAAACTATACTGGTAACACACAAAAAAGCTATTTCATGCACAAGAGAGGAGATCGGTGGCTATGCCAAGAACGTAATTCCTCCGAAATTCATCCGTCACCTCTCCCGCTGCACCGGAATCCGCATGATGGATGAAACTGCGACGCCAAAGTCATGCTTCAGCCATCCAATCAACGGCCAGAAAGAGAGAGAGAGAGAGAGAGAGAGAGAGAGAGAGAGAGAGAGAGGAGGATATCAAATGGAAAGCGAATCCAAGTAGGGAAAGACAGACAGAGATAGAATATCTGGATATTTGACAAATGGCTTCAGTCGGTAGGGGTGAGGATTGGTAAATGACAAATCACCCCGGTAGGGTGAGGACTGATAAATGACAAGTCACACCGGTAGGGGTGAGGATTCATAAATGACAAATCCCAACGGTAGGGGGTGAGGATTCATGAATGACAAATCACCCCCTTGGGATGAGGATTAGTAAATGACAAATCACACCTGTGGGGGTAGGGATTCATTAATGACAAATCACCTCGTTGGGGTGAGGACTGGTAAATGACATGTCACACCTGTGGGGGTGAGGATTCATAAGTGACAAATCACCTCGGTGGGGTGAGGACTGGTAAATGACAAGTTACACCGAGGATTCATTAAAGATGGTAAATCACCCCCTGAGGGGTGAGGATTGATAAATGACAAGTCTTACCGGTAAGGGTTAGGATTCACAACTGACATATCACTCACCCCGGTGGGAGTGAGATTTCATGAATGACAATTCACCCCAATGGGGGTGAGGATTAACTCTACAAGACCCAACATCCCCTTTTAAATATACTGTGAAAGGATGGTCTACATTTTGTCGACCAACTGATCAATCCAGTCACTTTTCTCTCTCTCTCTCTCTCTCTCTCTCTCTCTCTCTCTCTCTCTCTCTCTCCAACCATAGACGTCCAGAACAGTCGAGTAACAAGTAACTTCATAGTTCTCTAATTATTGCTGAACTCAACGGAGCCATAACGGATTTGAAAGAAACGCGGCTATGTTCTTGAATTCTCGTTCCACGATCGAAAGAGAGAGAGAGAGAGAGAGAGAAGAAGAGAGAGAGAGAGAGAGAGAGAGAGAGAGAAAGAATATGTAGGTGTGAGGAAAATGGGGAGGAGACGAGAACGACACAAATTCCAGGGGGGGGGGAGAAAGTCAATCAGTGGACAATATTCAATCACAATTCCGATCGGAAAACTAACTTCTGTGACGCAACACTTAGCTTCGATTTATTTACCAAAATTGACTGAGTATTGCTTTCTTTTTTATTTTATTCAATTTACTTCGTTCGCTCGCGGTTATTAGGCCTGTCATTTATTTTATGTACAAAAAATCGACCGTTATTTCTATCAATTTTTTTCATTATTTCCTTCTTTTACTTACTAATTTATCAACTTAATTTAATTTTGTCATTTTTCACTGACATTACATACTACGTTTTTCCATTTTTTAAAATAAATTTTACCCTTCACTCCTATCGTCTATATTTAATTTCTAAGGGTTACGATTCGCTATTTTTTTATCCCTCTCATTTCCCTTTTTTCGGCCAAATTCCTATACCTTCCCATTCTGTTCTATGTAGGGGATAAACTGCCTGATAAAAAAAAACATAGTCTCCATTACTTTTCCTAGATAGGGAAGGGGGGATGGAGAATTTTTTTTTTAATTCTCCGTCCCCTTCAACTTCCAGTAAGAAAAAGAGACTACAAGAAAAAGTATTTTTTTCAACTAGTTTTCCCTTTCCTTCTTCAATCCTGTTCCGGGAGACTTGGCGATCGTAGGGGAAACTGTAGTGGGAGTTTTTTTTTTTTTATTTGTTTCTACTAGACAACTTCGCCCCAAGAACTTCGATTTCCATCTTGAAAAAAAAAGTTAAAAAAGCTTTTTTTTTTATTCCTTTTAACAAATCACCTCAGCCGTTCCTCGTTCACTTCTGCGGAGAGGATTGAGGAGGGGCAAGAAATCCTCTTCTCGTGGTTTCTTTTCACCTTCTCTTACCATCCACTCCTCCACTTTTTTTTTTAATCTTATTCTGAAAGGTAAGGGATTCTGATGGAAGAAGATATTTTCCAATTTTTTAAACTTCCTCTTATTCCTTCACTTCCATTTCAGTAAGAAAAAGGAACAGAGTGACGTAAGAAATTCTCTCAATTCTTTTTTTCTTATTTCCCTTTCCTCCTTGTCCCCTGTTTTGTAAGAGAAGGGGTTGAGATGAGGTAAAAAATATCTTATATCCCCCCCCTCCAACTTTCACCTTCACTTCTACGTACAAAATGAAAGAGATTACGAAAAATAGTGAGAAATGTTCTTGCATTAACACCTTTCCCTTTTACTAATCACTGCTCTCTCTCTCTCTCTCTCTCTCTCTCTGAAGGCCATCAAACCCTTGATGACTTGTCAGTGCGCAACAGAGAGAAGAGAGAGAGAGAGAGAGAGAGAGAGAGAGAGAGAGAGTAGGGAAAATGGGAAACGACACAAATTCCCGGGAGGGAAAAAAATTCTATCAGTGAACAATATTCAATCACAATTCCGATAGGAAAACTAACTTCTGTGACGTAACACTTTGCTTCGATTTATTTGCTGGAATTGACTGAGTATTGCTTTCTTCTTTATTTTATTCAATTTACTTCGTTCACTCGCGGTTATTAGACCTGACATTTAATCATTTTTATAATAAAATCGACCGTTATTTCTAATAATATTTTTTTCCACTCAATTTATTTCCTTTTTATCTGTTTATTGATTTTAAAGCTAAATTTCACTTTGTCATTTTTATTAGTTTATAAACTACGTGTTTCCATTTTTTAAAATCAATTTTACCGGTTGTGAATAACTCTCCCCCCCCCTTCTTATCGTCTTTATTTATTTTGAGGGATTGTGATTCAGGATTTTTTTCTCTCTCATTTCCCTTTTGTCGGCCAAATTCCTCTACCTTCCCCCTTCTGTTCTGCAGGGGATGAACTGACTGGTGTAAAAAAAAAAAAAAAAGGCTCCCTTACTTTTTCCAGATAGGGAAGGGGATGAAGTTCTTTTTCAAATTATCCGTTCCCTTCAACTTCCAGTAAGGGAAAGAGACTGCAAGAAAAGGTAAGTTTTTCCAGCAACCTTTCCCTTTCCTTCTTCAATCCTGCTCCCGAAGACTTGCGACCGTAGGGGAAACTGTAGTGGGAGTTTTCTAATTTGTTTCTACAAGCCAACTTCGCCACCCAGAACTTCGATTTCTACTTTGAATAAAAAAAAATGTGAAAAAAAAATTTTTTATTCCTTTTAACAAATCACCCGACCCCTTCCTCGTTCACTTCTGCCGAGAGGATTGAGGAGGGACAAGAAATCCTCTTGTCATGGTTTCTTTTCACCTCTTCATATCGGCCCCACCCCCACATCCACCCCCTTTCTTTTAATCTTATTTTGGAAGGTTTCTACGTAAAGAATGGAAGAGACTACAAAAAATAGCGAGAAATGCTTTCGCATTAACTCCTTTATTTTAATAATCACTGCTCTCTCTCTCTCTCTCTCTCTCTCTCTCTCTCTCTCTCTCTCTGGAAGGACATCAAATCCCAGGCTTGTCATAGAGAGAGAGAAGGAAGAAGAAGAAGAAGAAAGAGAGAGAGAAGAAGGAAAACGATCTTACTCCACATTCTTGATTAAAAATTACTCCTTTTGATTTTACGAGGTTATGTAATCCACAATTAATTTCCATCGAGTATATTTCTCTCTTTCTCTTGTATGTACGTAGTCCACTTGAATACTGCAATATAATATGGTATTCACACTACCAAAAGGATGCTGCACAAAGAGAGAGTGTACAAAGGTCCTTTACAGCTAGAATAGAAGTTAAAGACCTTGACTACTGGGAAAGACTACAATTCTTAAAATTATATAGTCTCGAAAGGAGAAGAGAACGCTACAGGATAATACAGGCATGGAAACAGATAGAAGGAATTACCGAAAACACCATGGAGCTGAAAATATCAGAAAGAGCAAGCAGAGGTAGATTAACAGTGCCCAAAACTATACTAGCAAAACTAAGGAAAGCACACAGGACATCAATCCACTACGCGCCAGCATCGATAATGCAGCGATTTTTCAATGCGTTACCAGCTCATCTGAGGAACACATCAGGAGCGTAGATGTGTTTAAGAATAAGTTCGTCAAGTATCTAAGCTGCATCTCAGACCATCCACGATTGGAAGATGCAAAATATACCGGAAGATGCATCAGCAATTCTCTGGTAGACATCAAAGGTGCCTCACACTGAGGGACCTGGGGCAACCCCAACGAACTGTAAGGTCTGTAAGGTCTCTCTCTCTCTCTCTCTCTCTCTCTCTCTCTCTCTCTCTCTCTCTCTCTCTCTCTCTCTCTCCATGTAGAATAACAGACACTACTTACTTTACTCTATCTTTTGTATGTGAATCTTGTTGTCCCATAAGTCGACTAAGACATGCACAATGGTAGTGTAATATGTGTCTCTAGTGGTCTACCCCTCGGGAATTGAACCCGGGACCTCTAATGACGGGGCAGGCGTCCTTGATAAAGCATTAAGATGAGCCATACAAATGCGCACATAGCAGGTGTTTGTGTTTTACCCAAAAAAAAAAAAATAATAATAATAATAATAATAATAAATAGCGTTAAATTTGCAATAATTACCTGCTTTCTACTCACCACCAAATGGAAGCTCAATCGTTCTTGTAGTACAATGAGATTTTGCTCACGACTTGGAGATAATCAACTCACCTGAAAAGATAATTACAGCACTGAAATAATAATAATAATAATAATAATAATAATAATAATAATAATAATAATAATAATAATAATAATAATAATTTCACCTGCATAGAACAGAAGCAAATAACGTTTGCGATTATGTTAAAAGAAATTCTTCTCTCATCAGCATACATTTTTGGGGAAAAAAAGTTGTGTTGCTTTTCAAAATGTTTGACCACCAATAAAACTGATGAATTAACTAAACTAAGTCTCTGATTAAATTAACCGTTTGGTAAGACAATAACGCGCAACAAGGCAAACCACTTTAAATAAATTTATAATCAGGCAAACCCATGCTAATAAATTTATAATGAGGCAAACCATTTTAAATAAATCTATAATGAGGCAAACCATTTAAATAAATTTATAATGAGGCAAACCATTTTAAATGAATTTATAAAATCAGGCAAACCATTTTAAATGAATTTATAATCAGGCAAACCATTTTAAATAAACTTATAATCAAGCAAACCATTTCAAATAAATTGAAAGCCAGGCAAACCATTTTAAAATTTATAATCAAGCAAGACCTTATAAATAAATTTATAAACAGGTAAACCATTTTGAATAAATTTATGATCAGGCAAACCATTTAGAAAAAATTTTTTAATCAGGCACACCATTTTAAAAAAAGGTTCAGTTTCTCATCAAGCGAACTGTTCTGGAAAAACTGATGCTTCAGGTCAGTACACCATTTGAGGGAAAAATATTTTCTCTCAATACAAAAAAACTAATCATAATGAGTTTCTCGACCAACGAACAAAACAAATCACCAAATAGAGCCGAGTGAATACTTAACTGCTGGTCTCTGATTGCGAGGTGATAAAGGTGAATGAACTGCATGAATTATTCACGGACCTCCCAGTCAATAATGGAAAAATGAAGAAGATTTGCTGAAGCAAAAACGCGGCATTTTCCATTTCCAATTGTCAACAAAAAAAAAAATTGGTTTCACTTCCAATTCCCCCCCCACAATAGTATTTTCCATTTTCAATATTCAAAATAAATGTTGTTGGGTTCATTTCCATTCAACGAAAAAATAGTATGGTTCCCTTTGAAATTTTCAAAAAAAAAAAAAAAAAGTTTGGTTCGGTTTCGTTGAAATCATCATTCCAACTTGCTATGGTATTTGGAAATAGCTAACCCTGACACTAGCATAACAAGCCCTAGCTTCGCTGTCTGCTGGTGTTTGTCTATCAATGAGTCACAGTGAGGTCCGAAAGCCAACTAAGTAATTAACCACTGTGCATCAGTTATTAAGCCAAGATTCTTTTTTTCTTTAGTAAAACGAGTTCCACGTTTTAATTTTTTCGATTAATTTTCTGCCACAAAACAAGCACATCAGTTTATCATTATTCATCATGAGCATTATTCATGTAACAAGCTAAAAAAAAAAAAATAATAAAACCATTTATCTTGCTACGAGAGATAATGTGCGTACACAGAACAGAGGTAAGGGAAAAATGATGCAGCAAAATGCAAATTAAAACAACTGAATGTGCAAAATACTCTACTAATCATCAACATTTTCTCTACTGACACGAGAGAGAGAGAGAGAGAGAGAGAGAGAGAAACTGAACAACGCTCAACTAATCATCAACATTTTCTCTACTGAAGAGAGAGAGAGAGAGAGAAACTCAACAAATCATCAACATTTTCTCTACTGACAAGAGAGAGAGAGACCAGCAGAGAGAGAGAGAGAGAGAGAGAGAGAGAATATGGGGAAAAGCTGTTTGCTCTTATAGGACGCTAAATAGGGAAAAAAAAAAAACAAGGCCTCCGCTTCCTCACTAACCATTCAAGCCGCCCCCCACCCCCTTTGGACATGCATCGGACCCATTCCATCCCACCATCACTTAATATATCCTCGCCCTAACAAACTTCAAACAATTTCCATTAGTCCATCACATAACTAATATTCCGCCACTTTTCCCTTGAACTTCCATTTATTCCCACGCTATTATTCTGCCAATCACTGTCGGGCGCCCCCCCCCCTTTTTTTTAGAGCAAAAAATACCTCCCAACAAATTCTCCGGAATTTCTATCTTCCCCGCAAATTCTCGAGCATTTCTTTTCCCCCTCTGAATATGATTGGCTGCACCGGCTATTCTGAGTCACTCCAATTCTACAGAGGAGTCTCTCTTATTCACTCTCGACGATCTCCGGTGATCTTTTTCAGGATTCTTCTCTTTTCCCCTCAAGAAATACAAAGCTAAAGGTTACTTCTTTTGATGTTACACACACACACACATAATATATATATATATATATATATATATATATATATATATATATATATATATATATATATATACCTTCTAAAAAAACATAACAAACATCTCACGTCTCGAACTCTCGCCTACCCGCGCAACAACTTCGCTGCTGGGAAGAAAGGGCGTTGGGTCGGTATGATACATGAAACATACGCTACCGGGGTCTAAGCGATGTCAGGCAGGGCAGCCGATCGAGACTACTGTCTACCTACCCCAAAGCCAAATCAAAAGTCCTTCAAAAGAAGGCATCGTGCTTACCCCATACAAAAATGGGAAAAAAGCACGTTAAAAGAAGAAGAAGATATATATATATATATATATATATGAGAGAGAGAGAGAGAACTGAATACGCACAATACTCAACTAATCATCATTTTATCTACTGACACGAGAGAGAGAGAGAGAGAGAGAGAGAGAGAGAGAGAGAGAGAGAGAGAGAAGTCTTAAAGGCCTAGTCTCCCTCAATGTTCTCAAACTTCTATTTCCTGTTATTAGCAAAGGTCATACATAATGAATAAATGAATGAATTATAAGTTTTCTGGCATACATATTCTTTGGAATGTTCTTCTCAGCTTAAAAAATAACGTCAACTGATTATTCAATCCTCATTATATTTGCATACTGTACTCTATATGGCCATTACCTCATATAATAATAATAATAAAAATAATAATAATAATAATAATAATAATAATAATAATAATAATAATAATAATAATAATAATAATAATAATAATAATATGGAAGTTGCTAACAGGTATCATCAGCGAAAGGCTATACAACTACATAGAGGACACAAACACCATCCCGCACCAACAGAAAGGCTGCAGAAGGAAGTGTAGGGGCACACAAGACCAACTCCTGATAGACAAAATGGTAATGAAGAATAGTAAGAGGAGAACCAACCTAGGCATGGCATGGATTGACTACAAGAAAGCCTCCGACATGATGACGCACACGTGGCTAATAGAATACCTGAAAATATATGAGGCAGAGGAAAACACCATCAGCTTCCTTAAAAATACAATGCGCAACTGGAATACAGTACTTACAAGCTCTGGGATAAGACTAGCAGAGGTTAACATCAAGAGAGGGATCTTTCAAGGCGACTCACTGTCCCACTACTCTTCGTAGTAGTCATGATTCCCATGACAAAAGTACTGCAGAAGATGGATGCTGGGTACCAACTCGAGAAGGCAACAGAATTAAGCATCTGATGTTCATGGACGACATCAAGCTGTATGGTAAGAGCATCAAGGAAATAGATACCCTAATCCAGACTGTAAGGATTGTATCTGGGGACATAAGGATGGAGTTTGGAATAGAAAAATGCGCCTTGGTCAACATACAAAAAGCAAAGTAACAAGGACTGAAGGGATAAAGCTACCAGACGGGAATAGCATCAAACACATAGATGAGACAGGATACAAATAACTGGGAATAATAGGAGAGGACATAAAACACCAAAAGATGAAGGACACGATCAGGAAAGAATATATGCAGAGATTTAAGACGATACTCAAGTCAAAACTCAACGCCGGATACATGACGAAAGCCATCAACACATGGACAGTACCAGTAATCAGATACAGCGCAGGAGTGGTGGAGTGGACAAAGGTTGAACTCCGCAGCATAGACCAGAAAACTAGAAAACACATGACAATACACAAAGCACTACACCCAAAGACCAAATACAGACAGACTATACATAACACGAAAGGAAGGGGGGAGAGGGCTACTAAGCATAGAGGACTGAGTCAACATCGACAGCAGAGCACTGGGGTAATATCTGAAAACCAGTGAAGACGAGTGGCTAAGGAGTGCATGGGAAGAAGGACTGATAAAAGTAGACGAAGACCCAGAAATATACAGAGACAGGAGAATGAAAAGCAGAACAGAGGAATGGCACAACAAACCAATGCACGGACAGTACATGAAACAGACAAAAGAACTGGCTACAAAGGGTAGAACTCAAGAAGGAAACAGAAGGAATGCTAACCGCGGCACAAGATCAGGCTCTAAGAACCAGGTATGTCCAAAGAACAATATGTGGAAATAACATCTCGTCCATATGCAGGAAGTGCAATATGAAAGACGACACCATAAACCACATAGCAAGCGAGTGTCCGGCGCTTGCACAGAACCAGTACAAAAAGAAGCATGATTCAGTAGCAAGAAACACCAGCTGGCTTGCAGTAATAAGTGGTACGAACACCAACCTGAGGGAGTCAGAAAACGATCAGGCAAAGTTCCTCTCGGACTATGGTATCAGAACAGATAGGGTGATACGTGCCAATAGACCAGACGTGACGTTGACTGACAAAATCAAGAAGAAAGTACCACTCACTGATGTCGCAATACCATGGGACACCAGAGTAGGTGAGAAAGAAAGAGAAAAAATTGATAAGTATCAAGACCTGAAAACCGAAATAAGAAGGATATGGAATATGCCAGTGGAAATTGTACGCATAATCATAGGAACTCTACGTACGATCCCAAGATCCCTGAAAAGGAATCTGGAAAAACTAGATGTCGAAGTAGCCCCTGGACTCATGCAGAAAAGTGTGCTACTGGAAACAACGCACATGGTGAGAGAAGTGATGGACTCCTAAGGAGGCAGGATGCAAACCGGAACCCCACACTATAAAAACCACCCAGTCGAATAGGATGACTGTGATAGACAAAAAATAATAATAATAAAATTATCAATATTATTACTGTTTTTATTATCATTAACCCGGAAAAAATATATATACATATGTATATATATATATATATATGTATATATATATATATATATATATATATATATATATATATATATATATATATATATATATATATATATATATATATATATATATATATATATATATATATATATAAACTCAGGTCTGACTGAGTTACATCTTAAAGGCCAGAACAAACTCGCAGGGTTTTCATCTGGCAATTCTTGTGCTTTCCTTTTGAAGTGGACCCGCGAGCTTTGTCCTCCGTGACGAATGACTGGCCCAAGTCAATGGCACCACGAGAGAGAGAGAGAGAGAGAGAGAGAGAGAGAGAGAGAGAGAGAGAGAGAGGATGGGAGTATCGGATCCTTTTTTCAGATCACACGTACCCTTAACCCTCTCCCAACTTCCCCTCACTACCCATACCTCCAACACCCTTCCCCCACGCATTCATCCCTGACTCTTCCTCCCATCCTCCTCCATCTATCACCAAAAATAGTCCCCTCCCCAGCATTCATCCCTGACTCTCCCTCTCCCTCTCCCTCTCCCCCTTCCTATACCACCAACAAGTCCCTGAATCTCCCTATCACCCTCCCTCTAACCCCAACCTCAGTTCCCTCACCAGCATTCATCCTTGAATCTCCCTCTTCCCCGTCCTCTACCCCAAAACAACAATCCCCTCCCCAGCATTCATCCCGGAATCTCCCCATCACCCTCCCTCCACCCCCAACAAATGTCCCATCCCCATCATTCATCCCTGAATCTCCCCCTCCCTCTCCCCTCTACCACCAACAACAGTATCCTCCCCAGCATTCATCCCTGAATCTCCCTATTACCCTCCCTCTAACCCCAGCAACAGTCCCATCTCTAGCATTCATCCCTGAATCTCCCCCTCCCTCTCCCCTCTACCACCAACAAGAGTATCCTCCCCAGCATTCATCCCTGAATCTCCCCTTCCTCTACTCCACCCAACAACAGCCCTCTCCCCCCAAAAAAAAAAAACACACACACAAACACAACCGCAAGCGACTCCCAAACAACTCGGCCCACATCAATCTCCAAAGGAAGGAAAAGATCAGAGTCGTGTAACAGCCTGATGGATGCGAGGGCTCCACCGGAACCGACTAATATTTACGACCGCCGACGGCCCAGAGTGGACGGTGGCCATCACTCCACGCCGTAAGAGAGAAAGGAAAAGAAAGGAAAAGAAAGCAAGGACGGTACATGGCAGATACGAAGTCGATCGGCGTTGTGCATCCGGTAAAGAAAGAAGAGTTTGAGGTTTTCAGTCATTACACCGAGCAGAGAGAGAGAGAGAGAGAGAGAGAGAGAGAACGATATGCAAAATACCCACAGCCTATTATTCCCCACCGTTATCTAATCGTTAAATGAAGTTTTATAGCATGTGGCCTTTACGGCACTGGCTTGCACTACTATTTATATTTAAGTTTATTGCTTTTTTTTACAAACTCTCTTACACACACACACACACATATAAATACTGTATATATATATAAAAACACACACACACATATATATGTGTTGTGTGTGTGTGTGTGTGTGTGCGTAAGCGTTATTTTCATCATGACTTTACGCATCCGTTCATTTCTTGGCATAATATGAAGTCATCGTTTATGTCAAACATTTTTCACCAAAACTCTCTCTCTCTCTCTCTCTCTCTCTCTCTCTCTCTCTCTCTCTCTCTCTCTCTCTCTCTCTCTCTGCGTGGAAATTTATTCAAAACGCCCGTGTACTTTGCTGCTATCATGTCGAGTAATTATTCGAAAAAATTAATTACTCTGGAAATAGTCTTGCACATAAGATCAAAGAAGTCTTTCCTTAACCTCATTTCCCGGCATAACTGGATGAACGTCGTAAGCTAATTTAGTCTTGAAAAAACTTTTACTATAAACAGCTCCTTTGTAACCAGCTTTGTCGACGCAGAAAGTAGCATTAGTCTTTCCAAAAGGCTGAGATTAGCGCAGTGTCCGCAATATAAAAAAAAAAAAAAGGAGCGACTGAGGTTCCACAGTATCCGCTTAATAAAGAAAGCAAAGAGAGGAAAGAAGTTTCACTTTCTCCGCTGAATAAAGAAAAATAAGATGGCATGAAGTTCCACAGTCTCCGCTTACTCAAAAAAAAAAAAAGTTCCCAGCATCCTCATCTTCTAGGAGCCAAAAATAATTTACTTTTCGATTAAAACGCGAGTTTCTCATATACGCCACCTGGTTTTCCACGGAAAAAATTCATTGTCTTTAACACTTTCCAATCTGTTCTCATTTAAAAATATTTGTCAAATTCCCTACTCTTCTACCATAAATAGGATGCTGAAAATATGAACTTTCTCACCATTGTAGGATCCGATCAACGTACAACGTAAATACATTATGTAAAGAAATAGATAGAGGCCTCAATTTGTCAAAGGCATCAGTAGTCTAATTGTGTGATGTATTCTATTCAAGTCAGAACTATAGTCAGAGTCTTAAAAGCGGACAAGAATTAGGACTTAATAATAACAATAATCATAAAGATTATTTACCTGAATGTAGAAGGTAATAAAACAGGAATAATAACGGACCAAAAACGAAATAATAATAATCATATGGCCCAAAAACTAAATAACAATAATTATAAAGATTATTTACTCGAATGCAGAAGTAATAACACAGGAAGAATAAATAATGGCCCCCGAAAAAACCACACGAACGGAGGAAGGGAGCCGATATAGCACAGTCAACAATAACAACAACAGATATGGGGGGGGAGGGAGCTGTGTTCTCAAAAGCTGGCTACCGGAGCCTCGTGCCATACTCCCTCGAGTGTCTTGAGATGTCTGGAACAAAAACTCTAATATTTACGAAGAGAGGATGACTACACATCCGCGAGACGAGAAAAAGCGTTCCCATTCGTTTCCCCCACTCAGGAAGCCAACGCCCACACACACACACACACACACACACACACACACACACACACACATACATACACACACACGCACACACACGGTAGTAAAATGCATATGTTATATATGCACTTATGACTAAATAATACAATTCGCACTATGCAGCTATAAGAGTTTTGTTCTCTCTCTCTATGTCTGTAACTTTCCAAGAATATTAATCAGCTATGAAATGTTCAGACATACATACATACATACATATATGTATATATACGCAAAAGGAAATGCAAAAAGGAGAATCTTGAAAACTTCCCTGACACAGTTTGCTTTTCCGGTTCTCCTTGCGAAATCTAAGATGATCATTCAACCTAAAACTTATAAACGTAAAAGATATCTATCATTATCATTATTGTTATTATTATTACCGGTTGTGGTGCTGATAGTAGTAGTAGTAGTAGTAGTAGTAGTAGTAGTAGTAGTAGTAGTATTCAAAACAAATCAACATTAACAACTAGTGAAGGCTATATACAGCCATAATCTTATAGAGTAAGCTTCCACACAACAGAACGCCCCAGGTGAAAAAGAAAAAAAACATAGAAGATAATAAATAAACAGCAAATCAAGACGCATTAACATACAGAAAAACACATCCTGTATACGAACAGCTAAATTAGACATAAAACTTGAAAGTAATGAAACACATCATGTACACAAACAACTAAATTAGTCATAAAACTTGAAAGTAATGAAACATATCCTGTATACAAACAGCTATATTTTAAGACATAAAACTTGAAAGTAATGGTACACGACGTCTCATGGTAAGATTACACACCCTCCCCAACATATAAGAAAAGCGACTACATTGACACTTGCCAGCATGACCCATTACTTCCTTACAGGACACGATATCACACTCCTACCAATTTCTACCCTCCGCAGGACACCTTGCTAACTTATGCATAGGCGCCGAGCCCAGCTCTTGTGTCTACGTATCGACATCAATTTCCGCGGCTATTTTGCTGTCACGCGGCAGCTATTAATCATTGCGTGTTTGTTTTTCCGGAGGCGATTTTGTGTGTCTGTGTTTCCCTCGCGCATTTTCCTTGTGGATTTAAGTGTCTGTCATTCTCATGTGGATTTCAAATGTGGATTTAAATTTCTGTCATTCCCATGTGGAATTCAAATGTGGATTTAAATGTTGTCATTCCCATGTGGATTTCATATTTGGATTTAAATTCTTGTCATTCCCATGTGGATTCAAATTTTTGTTATCCCCTTATGGACTTATATTTCTGTCATTCCTAAGTGGATTTATATTTTTGTCATTCCAATGTGTATTTCAAGTGTGGGTTTAAATTTTTGTCATTCCCATTGTGGACTGATATGTTTGTCATTCCCATATGGATTTAAATTTTGTCATACCCAAGTGGATTTCAAGTGAAATTGCAAAATTTAAATCCACATGGGAATGACAAAAATATAAATCCGCATAGGGAATACAAAAATATAATTCCACACTTGAAATCCACTTGGGTATGACAAAATTTAAATCCACATGGGAATGACAAAAATATCAGTCCACAATGGATTTAAATTCTTGTCATTCCCATGTGGATTTCACATGTGAATTTATATTTTTGTCATTCCCAGGTGGATTTCCTAAGTGGATTTAAATTTTTGTCATTCCCATGTGTATATTACATGAGGATTTAAACTCTTGTCATTCCCATGCGGATTTCAAACGTGGATTTAAATCTTTGTGATTCTCATGTGGATTTTAAATGTGGATTTAAATTTCTGTCTCTTCAGCCGTTATGATACGTTAGATAACTGCCCTTTACTGTTGAAGTTGGTTGAGAGAGAGAGAGAGAGAGAGAGAGAGAGAGAGAGAGAGAGAGAGAGAGAGAGAGAGAGAGAGAGAGAGAGAGAGAGGTTTCATGTCACTATAAAAGGAAACCAAAAGGTTCAAACTTTAACAACGAAAGTGGTCTGCTTTCGAATATGAAGAATATAAAGAAGGTTTTTTGGTTATAAGACTAAGGCTTGTTAGGCCTCCGAGGGCGCTGACAATCGTTCATATTCTTTTCGTTCGAATGATGACAGGAGTCATGGAAAAGACAACCGAGGTTCATGTGGGTCAGCGCGACAAAAATACAAGAATACTAAATGGTAAACGGAATTCTGAATGAGGAAATGACATCATCTAATCATTAATTTTCTTTTCTCTAGAAAAAAATTTCAAGTAATCTTGAAATACGGCATTCGCTTGGAAAAATAAAAATTTGGCATCTGACGTCTAAGCCTTACAGGTATCTCGTTAAAAAAATGGATGAAATGAAACTGGAATATCGTTTTATTAAAGAAAAATGTAAATAATTTAATAAGCATTCGTTTAAAAAAATATATATGGCATCTTACGTCTCAGCCTTACAGGTATCCCGACATAAAAATGAATGAAATGAAAATGGAGTTTCGGCCTACAGATAATAAGACAATTAAGTCAGTGGTATAACCATCTACGGATAAATTTAACGAGTAACAAATGTTCATTAGTGTGTTATAGATTTCTACTGAGAGAGAGAGAGAGAGAGAGAGAGAGAGAGAGAGAGAGAATAGTACTGTATATCATAAGAGCCGTGAGACTAGTTAGGTTTGGTTATACCTTAAAACTCACACTGAAACTCATAGCATTAACATTCTATTGTGTGTGTGTGTGTGTGTGTGTGTGTGTGTGTGTGTGTGTGTGTGTGTGTGTGTGTGTGTGTGAGAGAGAGAGAGAGAGAGAGAGAGAGAGAGCAGAGACTGAGCACTGGTTAAGGTTTGGTTATGCCTTTAAACTCTCGCACTGCAAATACATATCATCAGGTCAACACACATCCACAGTCAGTCTATTAGAAGTTAAAGAAACCTATTCGTAAAAGACGGAAACGAATGATACGAAAGAACGGAAAGAAACCAACGATACGAAAGAAAGCAAGGAAACTAAACAATAACAATAAAACGCAGAACCATCTCGAAGGCCAACTGTTACGTGTAACTCTGCCAGTAAAAGACGGGGATTAAACCATTTCCGAAAAAGGAACCGATTCCCGAGGAACGATCCTTAAGGAACAGCTCAATTCCTTAAGCCGTTTAATCCCCCTTCGGCCTTCGCTTCCGCAATTCGCTCCCAAAATCGACATTCGGAACTCCCCGTCCCCTTCCCTTCCCTTCCCCTTCCCCATCTCAACCATGACCCTATCCCTCCACACACACACACACACACACACACACACACACACACACACACACACACACACGCGCGCGCCCTTTTCTCAAGTCCCTTTCCAGCACGAGCTGAGAAACGACGAGGACGACGAAGACATCTAGGAAATGCAAATCAAGGCATTTACCATCGCATGGGATGGGATGGGATGGGATTGGGGAGTGGCGGCCGGTGAGGTATCGGGGGAGAGGAGGAGGAGAAAGGAGGGAGGGGGAAAGTTTCTTTGTTCCATCCTGATCAATACACAGAAAGTCAATGTGGGGGGGAGGATAAAAAATCACACGTGAGCCAAGGAATGACAAAAATAAACACCTCTAGGGCGAAATGGGACGGACTGAGACCTGGAAAACGTTCGCGTTAAGAAGACATTCAAGAATTTTGAACAATAAGAAATAAAAATGACAAAAAATAATAAGAGACATGCACTGAAGCAAACACAAAGAATGTGAAACTAACAATACACATCGTCTTTCAATCAGAGCGTAAAAAGAAATACATTTCAAGTCACGTGACGTTTTCGTAACAATCTAGAAAATAAACGACGGTAGAATACGTACCAGTGCAAACACACACACACACACACACACACACACAACACACACAAAGGAATGAACTGTACAAACATGACATCGGCATCAGCGTATCCTATTATGGCGCTTTGAACAGCCGTCTCTGATTCCGAAGCGATGACGCAAAATGCAAAATTCGCACCTCGAAAGACTCGACGAGACTCTTGACAAAGGAATCAATACAATCCATACATGCCCATCCAGAAAAAAAAAGGTGTATGATGTCAATCAAAACCAGAGATGAAAGATGTTCCTGGCATCGAGAGTAGTCTAGCCCGATCTTCCTCGATACTACTTTTGTCTTTGTTGTTGATGACAAATGTAGTAGCATCCGGTAATACGATGAATCTCCTGACAAAGACATATTACCGACATTATCCGAATAACAAAGAGGCAGGATGCCCATACAAATGACAGACGCATCTCTCCCTTTGTTTACTGAAGAGATCAATGAACCGGACAGCTCTTTTATGTCATCAACGTCCGAAGGAAATGAGAGACGGGAGACGTAGGCGCCTCTTGTAGGGAAAACGGAAGCAGTGGGTGAGTTCCCAATCTTTGAAACTGACGGCAAGTAAGTTACGCGAAGCCACGAGCCTCTTTTAGGGAAAACGGAATCAGTAAGCGAGTTCCAAACCTCGGAAACAGACGGAAAGAAAGGTACGCAAAGCCCCGATAACAGATGACCATGCAGAAAACATGGAATGATGAGGCCTGACGGGTGATACCATGGCCTACGGGGGAGGCGAGCAGAAGCGCCATCTTACCATGGAAAAGGGGTGAATATTAAACGTCTTCAAAATGAGTTCTATGACGAAGAGGGATTGACGAGATACCTGACCTTGGCGATTGTGGAAGGCATCTGGCACCTACTTTCTTCCTTTTTTCTTTTTTATCCCGCCGGTAACAAGAAAATAAAGGGGAGAGGGAAAAAGGGAAAGGAAATGGTTTTTTTTTTTTTAAGGAAGGGTACGACGGCGGTAAAGTCTGAAGATTTTTTATCATAATAATATTCAAGGTGATGCAGCGAATAAGAAACGCGATGAAACAGAAAATAAGCAAGGAAATAAGGAAAAAAATAGCATATGACGAACCATTAACTTCCCTCTCCTTAACTTCGCTAGTACCAATCATTATTTTGAAGGATACAGAAGAATAATACACGAAAATAACTAAATAAATAAACAAAGCGCAACACAGGTGTGAGCCAGATATATGGAGGAAAATACAAAAATAATAAAAAATATATATGAAATTATAGGTAAAAAATGTACATATCCCATCAGTATATATGAATGTCTATATATATGTGCGGATGCATGTACGTATATAATGTATATACTGTACGTGTCATCCGTATGTGTTTGTATACCTATGTTATACACACACACATATATATGTGTGTATGTATATAACCTATGTATACAAACGCATACGGAAACACGTACATACACTATATACGTACATGCATCCGCACACACATATATATAGACATTCATATATACTGATAGGATATGTATATGTGTATATATATATATATATATATATATATATATGTGTGTGTGTGTGTGTGTGTGTGTGTGTGTGTGTGTGTGTGTGTGTGTGTGTGTAGTTCAAAACCATGACAACCTTACAGCAAGTTAGTAAGGTTTCATCGACTACTCCACACTTGTATGGTCAAAAAAAAAAAAAACCTACATACAGCAACCCATTCGTACTCAACCCCCCCCCCCCCCACCCAAATAATAAAGGAAAAAAAATCACTAGATAACAAACCAAACAAAGATTTGTACCGGCGTCCTCCAAACACCAACCAGCGATGCCATCAGGAACCCGGATCGTAATGCCCACAGAGCCAGAGGACATAACAGCGGCTAATGTCGCTATGCGCTGTCACGCCCGCTTCTATAATCGTCCGTTTCAGGCCTTTACCTTACGGCCTACGCTACAGCCACTCCCGGGTATGACCGGAGCAATTACATGAACGTCCGTACTGCAAACAGATGGATAATCCTGATTCCCAGCGGCGCGGCGGCAGCGAGAATATCCTGTTTGCCAAATGGATATTGTTTTGCAGGAGGTCGCCGCCCTCAGAATCTGCGAGCTGGGTTGAAAATGGCTTTTTGTAGGAAATTAATTGTATCAAGCCTCTTCACGTGATAGAAATGAATTAAATCTGTTATGTAACAGTAATCACTTTGCTATCCGTGTAGACATCCCAGATTATATATGTAATCAACGGATAGGTTTGCTTAAAAAGCAAATGGATGTTACAGACTAAATACACACACAAAACAAAGCCACTACAACACCTTCTAAAAACATAACAAACATCTCACACGTCTCGAACTCTCGCCATACCCGCGCAATAACTTCGCTGCTGGGGAGAAAGGGCGTTGAGTCTGGTATTAAAAACATACGTACCGGGGTCTAAGCGATGTCAGGCAGGGCAGCCGATCGAGACCACAGGTCTCACCCAAAGCCAAATCAAAAGTCTTCAAAAGAATCGTGCTACCCCATACAAAAATGGGAATAAAAGCACGTTAAAAGAAAAAGAAGAAGAAAGAAGAAGTAACAGTAATCACCGCATGAAAACCTATATGTATCTAGCATTGCAATTAAAGCACTATTACCATTTTAACATGACTTTGGAAGCGCCAAGGACAGACACTTGCCAATAAAAAATAAAAAGCAGTAAATCATTTAATAAACAAAGTTAAGATGTAATTTAACACAAATGAACGTTTGTGATGACCTACATATCTCCAATTGCAATAAAACTATCAGAATTCAGATCAGACTTCGCAAGTGTTTGAAATACTATAAACACGAGATACACGAGACAAAAGTCGATTTCATGGAGACCTCAACATCTATCGTTGCGATAAACACACGTCAGACATTTCCCCTGTATCTGGCAGTCATCAAGATTATTACTCATAAATACTACACAAATAAATAAACAGAGAAATAAACCAATATGTACGAAATTCAGAAAATCTTGATATAAAAATCCTGATTTAGTTTTAACGAATGGTCCAAGCTCTACACACACATTCACACACACATACACATATATATGTATGTATATACATATTATACATATATGTATATATACATATATATATATGTATACATATATATCTATATATATGCATATATAAGGCTAACACAAAAAAACAGTTCAAGATATAAGTATTAAGGATAACAACACAAAAATACAGTAAATACCTGATGTCAACATGGCATCATGTTCATGTGGCTCGGAGCTCACATTTACGAGACCCAATCAAGGTCCTCAGTCAGGTTATCACTCCTCAGAAGGAGATTCAGATTCCACTGATGGTCAGTTCAAGTTGTGCATAAAATTAGATGTTTAAAACCTGTCATGCCAGGTGACATTATATTCATAAACATTTGCATCTATTAATGTTTAACCTTTACAAGTTTTGTTTGTTAATGCTTAAGGAGTGAAGTTCACTGATACGAACACTTTCTATTAACGCAGTGGCGGCCTACATTACTTTATTTATTCATTTACAGATAGATTTAAAGCATTTTATCCTACTTTCTCAGGTTAAGAAAAATTGCATTCATGCACAACTAAACTTGAAGATCTTTGAAAATAAATCTCTCTTACAGTGTTTTGTAAAGGTAAAAAGACCCATAAAACACACTATTTATGGGACATAACCATATATTTCGAATAACAAACTATATTCTTGATCACTTCTGTATTCCTGATCACTAGCGAATTCACTCGTGAATTCACCAGAGATGAGGAATCCAGAAGTTTGTTATTCAAAATACAAAGTTTGGTTGTGCAAATTGTGTTTTTATGGGTCTTTTTAACTGCATCTTATGTTACGCTTGATAAAAAAAAAAAAAAGATTGCCTCTTCTCTTCTAACTCAGGGAAAGCAAAACGAAAAAACCATGAAAACAAAAAACAACTAAAACAAATCCATCGACAAGAAGGCTAACGACGCCAAGGTCACGTAGCCGAGATTAGTCTGCAACCTGCCAGGACCGACCGATTCTCATCAAGAGATCAAATCGAAGCCAGTTCACCGGGATGACGATATGCCCTCATTTTTCAACCGAAAAAAAAAAAAAAAAAAAAAAAAAAACTCATCAAACTTCCATCCTTTCCCCGAAAAGTTTCCTCGGGCCGGGATTACCCAGATTCCAAAAATGAGCATCGGGAAGTAACGACCGACCGCCGAAATGACATCAATACCACGTCCGCGACGCCAAGAGGTACGCATCGACGGCCCTCGGTGACAAGGGAAAAGAGCTCTTACGCCCTTCGGCAGTAGAGGTTAAATCCCTGTGGGGGCGGAGGCGCGCTGTTAGCACCTCGGTGATGGGGATGGTCTTCGGATGGATTTTACCTTCACTTAATCCGATCGGTAGAGAAACTCCTTGGGAACTACCACTTCCACCCCCCACCCACCTACGATCCCCTACCAACCGTGGCCTCCGTACCAACTCCATCAGAGAGGTCAGCCTGTAGTAGAATGGATTGGCCGGGGCTAAAACAGATCTGATCTAGGAATTCCTACTTCGTAACGGATTCCTCACGGGATTTAAAAGGATTAGAAATCTACAAATGAATAATAATAAGAATTGCTTCTTCTCGGGAGGAAAAGGACTAAACATTTGACAGGATATTCATAATCATTATGAAAATAACACCTACTGAAAGCAAAAACATATGAAAAGCTACAGAAAAGCGACGAAAGTAAGAAAATAACATTCTGTTCAATTTAACAAAAATCATACAAACACCCACACATACATACATACATACATACATACATACACACACACACACACACACACACACACATATATATATATATATATATATATATATATATATATATATATATATATATATATATATATATATATACCATGAACAGGGCACAGGACAAGTGTCAAAATATTTAGTTGCAACGTATAAATAGTGTTTTTAAGGGTCTTTTAATCTACATATGTATATAAATACATATATATAAATACAAAAACATATATATGTACAAATATAATATACTGTACATATATAATATATATAAATATATATATAATATACTGTATATATATATACATATATATATATAATATATATATATACACATAAATATAGATGTGTGTTACTATAACCATTATATAAATATTAAGAAAACTGACTCGATTTCAATGGTGAAAGTTGTCTGACTACCTTAAATCATGAAAGGCAGAAGCTTTTGCATGTGCACATAACGCCTCTCTCTCTCTCTCTCTCTCTCTCTCTCTCTCTCTCTAAAGAAGATACACAAGATGGGAAAACTTGCGGCTAATTTGGGCTAAAAAAAAAATAAAAATATCCAATAAATTACTGTTAATGAAGACAACTTAATCAAAACCATATATATATTATTCTACTATACCAATTAAACAAGTGCCTTTGCTCACTGAACATCAAATAGAAGCGAACCTTTCGTTTTTATTCGCTTGATAACTAATGAGCTTCCGAACTAATTACAGAAATATGCGGTATGGGGACGCAAATAACACGATAGAGCCAAATAATTAAGGTGAATGTCAGAATATCAAAGCGGTCGTAAACACAGAAGCGTCGTATTTCGATTAGAAACGAACATAAAAAAAGGGTCCACTAAAATAAAATATAGATGAAGTTTGTTTATGTACTGTATATGTATGTAAACACACAAACACATACGCAAACGCACGCAAGTACACACACACACACACACACACACACACACACACACACACACACACACACACACACACATATATATATATATATATATATATATATATATATATATATATATATATATATAACATCACTTTAACACATGACTTATATTTCTCTCTTAACCACAAGGACATATCCTGATTATATATATATATATATATATATATATATATATATATATATATATATATATATATATATATATATATATACATATACACACACACACACACACACACACATATATATATATATATATATATATATATATATATATATATATATATATATATATATATATATATATATATATATATATATATATACATGAAATGAGAAATAAGTCACATGACAATGTTCCTTAAGACAAAATTGCAACCAATCATTGAAACACATCAATAACCATCCATTACGAAGTTCATAACAAGACATAACAGGACCCGAGGTTTTATTAATAACAAGACCCTCTTTTCCATGGCATAACACTCCAATCTCCGAAGGTCGCGACCTCCATTACCCGAAGCGCCCTTCCGCAGCACGCTTCAGAAGGTGGCAACGTTGTTTTCGGGAATAGAAGCAAGAAATCACCGGGGAGGGGGTAAAAATTAGATCAGCGATCGGCTGACGATGGATAAACAACGCGCGGACGTGAAAGAGAGAAATATGAGAATGTATCTGTTAATTTTTTTTTCTTCCCAAAATTTCTGTTATGTCGGTTTACGTTCCTCCTCATCAAATTTATCTTTCGGATTCTTTTACGTTTCTACTCATCAAATTTATCTTTACGTTTCTTCTCACCAAATTTCTCTATCTTCCTTCTACGTTACTCCTCATCGAATTTCTCTTTTTATGTTTCTTTTAAATTTCTCCTCATCAAATTTCTTTTTGTACGTTTATGTGTCTTTTACGTTTCTCCTCATCAAATTTCTCCTTATGTTTCTTTTACATTTCTTCTCATCAAATTTATCTTTATGTTTATTTACATTTCTCTCAATAAGTTTTCTTTCGTTTCCCCCCCCCTCAAAATTCTCCTTACTTTTATTTATATACGTTTCTCCTCATCAAATTTCTCCTTACTACTTACGTTTCTCCGCATCAAATTTCTCTTCATGTTTCTTTTACGTTTCTCCTCATCTGATTTCTATTTTATGTTTCTTCTACGTTTCTCTTTTCTCTCTAATAATAATAATAATAATAATAATAATAATAATAATAATAATAATAATAATTTACTTACATTTTTCAATTTATTATTAATTTGTTAATTTATTTTTTAAAGAAGTGATCTCTTCTTTCTGTATTTCCCATTACCTTCTGTTACTTCTTTCTAATGGACACAATATTCTTTGGAAATTTGAATTTCAAGTCAATGGTTCCTGTGGGACTGTTCCGTACGAAAAGGGCTCATCTTCTGAATAATAATAATAATAATAATAATAATAATAATAATAATAATAATAATAATAATAATAATAATAATAATAATAACTGCTAGAGATATATATCTCTATTGGCATCAACGACGCCAAAAATACAAAAGTAAAATTTTTTTTTATAAAGCAATGCCTATACATTGCATTGACAACAAAAATTCCAAATCACTGTACACATCTAGATCTGCCATTCAGTGGTAAGATCTATTCTGATTTATGGGCAATAAATCATATCCTTGAAGGACGACTCTGGTTGCGTCATAGTTCCCGTGTCCTTACTTTAGGGTGCACTTAAAGCACTTAAGACTCTTTTTTCATTACTTATGTGTGATACTAATGCATTGAGAAAGCATTCCATGGAGAGTTCCTGTAGGACGTTCTGAATAACTACATCTACAGAAACTGGATTTTTTTTAAACCAATATACGTTACTATATAAGCTTCTATTAAGATAGGTATGTATAATAGACAAATATATATATATATACACACACATATATATATACATATAAATGCATACATACACACATGCAAAACATATTCACACATCCCTCTCTCTCTCTCTCTCTCTCTCTCTATTCTCTCTCTCTCTCTCTCTCTCTCTCTCTCACACACACAAAAAACAAATCCCAACTAAAACCCAGCGCATAAAGATGCACTCAGACTCATGCACTGCCATGAAGCAGAACGGTGGTACCAGTCGAATGAAGAGGGATTTATAATCTGGGCCACTATGCGAAGGGCAAACGGAAAAATGGTAAAACAAAAAAATAAATAAAAAAAGAAATACAGATCAATGGGAGACAAGAGGCGTCTATGAGGTAGCCCCCCAAAACTCATAGACAACAAGGATATGCATCACCAAAGGAGATGTACAAAGAGAAATACAGAAAATAAAAACTATAGGCAAGCATGACAGATGAAGACCGAGACCAGACGGGAAAGAGAGAGAGAGAGAGAGAGAGAGAGAGAGAGAGGAGAGAGAGAGAGAGAGAGAGAGAGAGAGGCGGTAGGAGACTTTACCGACAACTCGCTTTCCCACTCTTCTTTCTGTATTTCCTGTTATCTTCTGTTCGTTTCTTTCAAAAGGAAGCTTGAGTTTCAAGTCAATGGTCCCTGTAAGTTTGTTCCGTATGAATAATTTTTATCTTCTGAACTAAACCGAATTCGATAAACTTTTGAGAGAGAGAGAGAGAGAGAGAGAGAGAGAGAGAGAGAGAGAGAGAGAATCCTTTGTACGTATATATAAAGAAACTGGCTAAAATACATTAGAAACTAAAGGCACGGTTTATAATTAATTTTTGGTATAAGAAGTAAACAAGTAGCTGAAAATATAAGACATGAATATGTATGAAGTTACAAGCAAAAGTAGCTATATGTTCATAAACTGCCTGACTTGTGCAAAGCTAATTAAATAAAATGTATTTAAAAAAAAATCAAAGTACAAATATAAACTTGGAGGAAAAGTGCAGCACAGTTTCAGATAAGACAGAACGCAGCTGTTTTATTTTAACCGGACGTGCATTGCAACGAAGCAAAAAGGAAAAAAAAAATAAAGTGCTATACTTAATTTTCTGCATAATTTTCCCATATTCAAAAGGCCGCGCAATCACAGAAGTCACAGAAGATACCAACCCAAAACATTTCCATAATTCTGGGATGAACTTGTGAAAGTGAATTTTGTCTCTCTTTTTTTCTTTTTTGGAAAGACGCAAAATCGCACTAAAAAGTTAAGTATACCTTAGTTTAACCACACCACTGAGCTGATTAACAGCTCTCCTAGGGCTGGCCCGAAGGGTTAGATTTATTCTATGTGGCTAAGTACCAATTGGTTACCTAGCAACGGGACCTACAGCTTATTGTGGAATCCGAACCACATTATAACGAGAAATGAATTTCTGTCACCAGAAGTAAATTTCTCTAATTCTTCATTGGCCGGCCGGAGAATCGAACGTGGGCCCAGAAGAGTGCTAGCCGAGAACGATACCAACCCGTCCAATGAGCAAGATCGCACTGACAAGGACACACACATATATATGTGCATATATATCATATATATAGGCCTATGTGTGCATATATATATATATATATATATATATATATATATATATATATATATATATATATATATATATATATATATATAAAAATAAACATATAATGTAGAGAGAGAGAGAGAGAGAGAGAGAGAGCAAAGACAATGAAGGAACAAGCAAATGCTGGAATTTTTCGTCTAATTCCCACGTCATAACTAGGGAGTGTCCTTAAAGTAAATAAGAACATCTCGATATTGGTGTTTTATATATTTTGCTGGCTATATAATTTATTGGTGTCTTATATATTTCATTGGCTATATAATTTATATATCTACTTACATACGTATGTATATATGTATGTATATATATATATATATATATATATATATATATATATATATATATATATATATATACATACATACAGTATATACACACCTTCCTCCTTGATCTGTTTACCACAATCACGTCGTCTTAGCCCAAACAATCTAATCTTTTGTTTCATTAGAGGCCAAAAGTTGGCCACTGTAGTCAGAGAGAGAGAGAGAGAGAGAGAGAGAGAGAGAGAGAGAGAGAGAGAGAGAGAGGTTTCTTGTCACCATAAAAGGAGATCAGATCACACCGCCAAGAATCTCAGTGGTTCTCATATTGTCGACCGCTAAAACCAACATACACATCTTTCCCCAAGCATCTACCCACTTACATTTCATGAAAATGCCAATTTCTTTTCATCAAATTACAAACTTATTTTCATTACATCTCCAGTTTACTTTCATCAAATAGCCAAGTTATTTTCATCATACAACATAGTTATTTTCATCACATAACATTTATTTTCACCACAAATTTATTTTCATCACATAACTAATTTATTTTCATCATATAACTAATCTATTTTCACCATATAACCAATTTACTTTCATCACATAACCAATTTATTATCATCACATTGTCATAATTTGCCCTACAGAGGCATAGCCTACCTGACGGTAGGGTAGGGGCATTAAAGACATTTGCCCGAGAAGTTTAAAAGCCAGTCAAAAATAAAGATTGATTCCGTGGTCACTGCCCCCAAAAAGGGTAATCTTACTCTTCCCAATGAAAAAACAAAAAAACGCGAGAATATAAGTTTTAAAAACTTTTTTGTTTAACCTTCAGCGAGAAAAACTTGGGGAAAAAAATCAGCAAAACTACTTCCTGAAAGAGGGCAGGGGGAAGGAGTTGAGCTCTAAAGCTTCTGAATAGAAAGGACTGCATATCCTGCAAAGATGTGGGGGCGGGGGGAGGAGGAGGAGGAGGAGGGGGAGAGGAAAGAAAGAAGAGAGTTCATGGGCGAGGAGAAATATATAATGAGGAAAAGGCAGGACTTACTGGAGGGATGAAGTCCTAAGGACATCATGGGAGAGAGAGAGAGAGAGAGAGAGAGAGAGAGAGAGAGAGAGAGAGAGAGAGAGAGAGAGAGAGCTGAACCAGGAGAAATAAGGGAAATAATGAGAAAAAATAAATGCGTAAGCGCAGGAGCATTACGGTGGAATTTGAGGCAGACAAGTGAACATTTGTAAGACACGAAAAAGCAAGGGAATGAATAGGAATAAGAAAATGAGGAAGCGAATGAGGAACATGAGAAGGAAAAAAAGAGGAGGAAGGTGTGGTGGTGGAGGAGGAGGAGGAGGAGGAGATTTCCCGAGGGGGAAAAGGAGGCAGCAGCCAACATCCTGAAGATGCTCTCCATTTCATATCCATTTTTAAGACGGTTTTCATAGACATTTTCCTTCTCTCTCTCTCTCTCTCTCTCTCTCTCTCTCTCTCTCTCTCTCTCTCTCTCTCTCTCTCTCTCATTTTCATGGAACCCGCAAGGTCTTCAGATGCTTCCCTGGAGGCAGAGAGTTGGGAAAGAAGATTCCTTTCATTATCTAAATAGTTTTTCTTCTTTTTTTGTTTTTGTTTTTATGATAAGACTGCTGAAGCAAGACGTGCTCGTTCTTAGTGCTTTTTGAGTTTTGGGTTATCTGGCGTCGCAATATCGTTGGATATTAATCATCTTTTGCGATATCAAATCCTAATAAACTAAATAAAATAAAAACACTTGCCCTAAAATTAAAAAAATACATATATATGTACGAGTTCCAGGTACCTCCACATCCGGGAAAAATAGGGGTTCGGAATATACCGAGAATTCATTATAAAATACCTACCGATTCTAAGAAAAACATTTTCTTATCTGAGGCATCTTCCTCAACGTACAAAACATCCTTGTTAGCCCTGTTCTGTTTTCTTTAGATGATTTACTTTACGAAATGTCCCTGTTCATTTGATGTTGTGTTTTATTAAGAATGGACTTGCTTGCCTTAGTGCGGATATTAACAAATGAAATGACATCATTTTTTGTATTAAAAATCCTTACTTTCTAAAACTAAATACATATGCTTTATGACAAGACCCAAATTATTATGACCTCGGCCCTACAGTAAATGGCTCAGACAGAGAGAGAGAGAGAGAGAGAGAGAGAGAGAGAGAAAGTCGTAGAGAGAGAGTTAAAGTCGTAATGCTGCTATGTTATCTTAAGCAGGTAACGATGTTAAGCCTTAAATAACGAAGATTATGACTACATAATTCAAACTTTCTCAGTTTCAAATTCATTCTAACGATTATCAACATGACACATAACTCGTAACCATTAAACCGATCCACCACAATTTATTTAAGCTTGCAATTTATTTTCATCCAACAAATCTTGTATCTTTCAGACATCAAGATCGGCATTCTGTAAGTGAAAGCCTACAAGTAAAGCCATGGGCCATTTTGCTTGTTCTGTGAGTGAGTGTACATATTATGCATAACAATAACAGCAATGGCAGCATTACGCATGCGCCCTGGGTCAAGGTCTATAGACCTTGCCTTGGATTACATTTCTGCGAATGGGAAAGTGAGATGTAATGCTCGCTGTATACGGAGAATAAGTATTACTATTTAAATATATACATCCACTTAATGGTTACGAAAGGTATCATAAACAACACGCACCTATAAAAAATGAAAGAACTGGGATTAAATAATAAACATCAGTACAAGCTGAATAAATCAAGAAAGCGGTTCGCGTCGCTTTTAACAGGAGACAACCTTAAACTCAGCAGTGTTAATTCAGCAACAACACTGCTGAGAAAGAATTCACTGCAATCTTTACGCCCGAGAAGACGAAATACTGGTACGTAACAGCTTCCAAACAGCCGAATAGAACCGACCCGTTTACTTGACTGGTCAATGGGAGACAACAAATGCTACAGATTTTCTGGTTCTCTTTACATAACGATGAGATTCTCGGGATAATTTGACATAAGATAACATAAACCTTGATTACAAATATAAAATAAATAAATACATATATATATAATATATATATATATATATATATATATATATATATATATATATATATATATCTGACTCACATCAGGATCGAACCCAGGTCTTTCAATTGAAAGCAAGGGCGCTGCCCACTAAGCCATACAAGTCATAAAAGAAGTTGGAACGTGAGTGCCACAGTTTTCAATTGAAAGACCTGGGTTCGATCCTGACGTGAGTCAGAAATTTATTTCTGTTCCACACGTGATTGGGTTGATTATTTCTAATATATATGTAATATATATACATACATATGTGTGTATGTATATGCGTGCATATATGTATATGTATATATATATGAATATATATATATATATATATATATATATATATATATATATATATATATATATATATATATATATATATATTATAATTTTTTTAATTTTTATCTGAAGGAACAACACATGGAACTTTTGGTTGGCCATGATGTATTATAATTCAAGTGAACACCATTTCACAAGAATAAAAGGAGAGAGAAAAAGAGGACCAAATCCATGCAAAATCTTGATAATCTTTCTTCAGTGACTCGGAACGTCATAAAGCTGAAGACTACACAGAAGTAATCAAGATTTGCAGCCTTGCAAACATCATCGCGATAAGAAGCTGGGGATTTCACTGACGTAATTATGGACAACTGTGACTCATAGAAGTCTCCTGAACTCGAATACTAGGAAAAAAGACACTGTATAAAATATTCACAATGAATTGTATTACTTATATAAATGAAAAACAAAGACTTTCGAGCACCTAAACGATGTTCTTCCTCAGTGTTTACGTTACCGATACAATTGTGGATTTTTTTATATACAACAATTTAATGACGAAATTGTAATTTTTTTCTCTGTCGCTCCAAAAGACACTGATATCTAAGCTTTATGGACGAAAACGCCAGGGATTTGTAATCTAAGAGAAATATCACAGGACGGGATAGAGCATAAGCATAACCCTCCCTTGATGCATTATAGAGACTGAGACTAAAATCTAAGTGGGGTCATGCTAAGCAACATAACCATTAGTATCGTAGGATCTGAATACCAAATTTAACTTTTGCAAAATCATCACAAATAATAACAATAACATACAGACTTAGGTGAATATCACACCAACCGATTAAGTTCTGAAACTTCAGGTTTGCCAGCCTACCATGGTGAACAGAAATTTTACTTTAACAAGACTGCTTCACTGTTAGTTATTCAACGAACACTTTCATAGGAACAGTAACAGAAGCAGCAACAGAAATAGTAGTAGTAATAGTGGTAACAAATTACTAACAAATTACTATGTCTAAAAAGCATTAATAATCTACAGCGAAATAATATCAATACCAACAGCATTGCATTATAGCAGTAGTGCTAGTCACTGCTATTTCAATGACTTATATAAAACATTCCCAACAATTTAATTTCCCGTCACATAGGATAATAAGCATTGCAAGGCCTGAAGGAGACCAGACTTTCCTGAAAACATAGCATAATAGCACCTCCTTGTGAAAAAAGGGCTAAAATAAAAACAATAATACCCAGTAAGATAAAAACTACAACAACGAAAAAAAATATAATAATATTCCACACTCCCAGCCCTCAAGAACCCGGAAGAAAAACAGTGTTATACAACACGGCATCTTAAAAAGGCAGCAAATTGAAAAAACGAACAAGAAAGTAAAACATCGATCTTCCCAAAGCGACATTTATATAAATAAGAGGACTCCCACACAAGGCACAATAACTCCCCCGCAGTGTACGATAATCAAACACAATGGACATCGCAATGCGAATACGATAATTTCATGTTTTATTCAGGACATAATGACAGCTGGTGCGATAGAGACCGGCACAAAAGGATGAGTTGGAAGGAGGGGGCGGAGGAGAGGGAGGAGGTAAGAGAGAGAGAGAGAGGAGGGATGAGGAAGAGATAAGGACGACAATTTTCGAAATTCCATTTCAATGACAACGTAGGCTTTGCGGTCATGTGAAAGGACTTTGATATACATCTAAATGTAACTCAGAATCTAAATTGAATAATACTTATTTCTTATTCAACCACCATGAAATCTTAATTGTATTCTAGATGAAATAAGGCACGAAATATGACAACACTGTGAAATCATTCAAATGGGAAAACGCCAAGACCATTAAAAAGTGAAGCAAGATTCCACAGAATATAAGTGGGAAAAAGAGCAAAAAACAAAAAGTAAAGATCTACAGAAATATATGAAATATATAACATAAACAGCACCTCATGTCCTTCCTTTTTCCAGGAAGAGCAGAACAACATTTTGCATTTGTCCAAACAGTGAATAATGCAATCGGTGGACGTCTAAAGCAATAAACGTCACGCCACTCCTTCCCTTTAATAAAAGAAAAGACTTCGTCTATCTCTTTAATCAATAACAAGGAGAGCACTGCACTTTCCCTTTCAGGCTATACTCTCAGAGAGAGAGAGAGAGAGAGAGAGAGAGAGAGAGAGAGAGAGAGAGAACAATCCTCAATTTATAAATTAAGTCTCCTGTATTCACTCACACACACATTATGTGTGTATGTATGTATGTGTGTGTGTATGTGTGTGTGTGTATGTATATATATATATATATATATATATATATATATATATATATATATATATATATATATATATATATATATATATATATATATATATATATATATATATATATATATTACAGTTCCGTAACTGATTGACACGTTACTTTTACTAACGTCAAATCCTAAGCCACACATGACCATATTCCATTTAGGCTTGATGAGAGAGAGAGAGAGAAGAGAGAGAGAGAGAGAGAGAGAGAGAGAGAGAGAGAGAGAGAAACTCAGTAGCGGCAGCACTTAGAGCCAAAGCGAAGAAAAACATCAGCCGCTGGTTCAGCATATTCCTAGCTCCCAGAAAATAGCAAGTTTTCCCGAAAGAGTTCAAAGTGGAAAATAAGGGATCACCCTCCTCACTCTCTCTCTCTCTCTCTCTCTCTCTCTCTCTCTCTCTCTCTCTCTCTCTCTCTCTCTCTCTCTCTCTCAGAAAATGGGTGAGTAAAATGAACACCAAAGAGATTTTAGTTCAAAAAGCTTAATTTTAAAATAAAAAGTTGTTATTTATTGATCAACATTCCTCTCTCCTAAGATACTTCAGATTTGCAAGGACCTAATGCACCCTAGTTACATTATTTTCAGACACCCCTTTCAGTTGACTAATTTATTATCTAAAACTAACTGCTAACGCCTTTGTAAAATTTTCAATTAAAATGCTCTCGCTAGTTCTAAGGGTATAATTTCGGTCAGTGCTACACTGAGGTGACTTACCTAAGCTTCTCATCATAAGAGACCCATGGGTAACCTTGTTAATTTTTTTCATCTTCATAAGGTGAATGGATATGAACTTTCATCTTCCTTTTTTTTTTAAGGGTAACATTGAAATCATTCTGATTTGAAAATGGGTTTTCCTTCATTATCTTAATGTTAATTCCGCTTTGCCGATAAGGATTACACAAACTACGATACTGAACCCTTAAAGCCATTCTTATACGACGAATGTATAGTTCACTAATGATAAGTCTTCACGGGATGAAAGACGTAAAATTCAAAATAATTTATGCAAAATCTATACCTCCAAATGCTTTGTCACTCTGCCTGTCCGTCAACGAATAAACAACTTCTGAATTTGATATCTATATATTATACAATACACTGTTGCTTGAGAAAACGTCTACTCTCAGTTAGTGTAAACAAAGTGGGTGTGAAAACCGAGGGGGTGCCAGAGAGAGAGAGAGAGAGAGAGAGAGAGAGAGAGAGAGAGAGAGAGAGAGAGCTTCGTAGGTGGAGGAAACAGAAACAGATAGGGACAGGGACAGAAGAGGGAACACATCTTTTGTTCTTGGATAAGTTGGCTTTGTGCCAACAAGGTCTCTCGCTCTTACGAACAGCAGCCGGGGAGAGAAATTGCTACATCGATTCGTATTTGAAAATTAACAAATGCGAGTTGTTCCCAATAACTTTAATAATCCCCAATAATTTTAATTATTCCCAAAAATTTTAACTATTCACAATCATTTTAATTATTCCCAATAATTTTAATTGTTTCCAATAATTTTAATTATTGCCCAAAATTTTAATTGTTCTCAATGATTTTAAATAATATTTTTAATTTAGTTCATAAACATATACTAGTAAAGAGCGAATCGTGACCCTTGTCACAGGACTGAAGTTTTGATTATCTGCAATATTTTCCGCTTGGGATACGAAATGTGAATTCTATCACGCAACAGAACTAAAGTATATGTTTTGGCCGAGGAAACATTTTTCAGATTCTTCTAAAAACTATTTTGACTGCAGGTCATAAACTGCATTATCGAATAAGTGTGTGCACGAGAATGTTTTTCTTTTCTATTCTATTTTTTTATTCATTTCCCCATCACAAACTTTTTTTAAACCGAAGTCACACACACACACACAACTGCCATTTGTGTTTTTTTCCATCTGAATGCCATAACTATTCTGGAAGTGGGTTTCTAATTGCATTCACCGTGTGCATGCGTGCGTGCATGCGCGGGTGTTTTGTATGTGAACCTTTGATGGAGGTCACATAATCGTTTTTAGCGTTTTTCCACCTTTATAACCTTTTACGTGGAGGGCAAAGAGGCCATTCCGTTGGGGGCCTTTGTCGTGCCCGCTCTAATTTTCCAGTGTTTAGGAATTGTCATGATGGTCCATGGTTCCTATTTGCGGTTAGGTAATTTTATATTTTTTTTTTTACTGAATGCGCTGCGCAAATATGGAAAGTGGCCGTTTGAACTTTTGAAATGACTTGCTAACTAGGTTAGACATGGGGTTAAATAGGGCTTGCATAACAGGTTGTAATGGGCCTAATTAATCATTCGGACCTCAAAGCACTTTTATTTATTTATGATTAGATTCGGTTTTTATGAGAGAGAGAGAGAGAGAGAGAGAGAGAGAGAGAGAGAGAGAGAGAGAGAGAGAGGTCCCTTCTTAAAATAGTAACGCTCTCACAAATGTTTTTATAGCAAGTTAAGAAATAATTCGAAAAAATAATAAACATTTGAATGATTATTATTATTATTATTATTATTATTATTATTATTATTATTATTATTATTATTATTATAAGAATAGTTTTAAAAGACAAGTTATAGTAGGGTATTATAAATATATATGTATATATATATACACATATATATACATACATATATAAAATAAATATATATATGTATATATATACTGTATAGGCAAATTGGAGTAACGGAAAGGCGTTCTTTTTTCTTTATCCATTTATTATTAAGCCGACGTTTCGTATCTCTTGATACATTTTCAAGGCTGAAAAAACGATGAACTTAAACAGTAATTGTATATAAACACTAAAAGGTATGCACATTATATACTTAACACCATGTTAAAGTACAATTAAAAAAAGGACAACCATAAAAACACTTAAAAGATATTTAAAAAAGTATTTAAAAAAGAACAAACAACAGAAGAAGGCCAGGGTCAATACGAAAAAACAAAAGACATATATAAACATGATAAATAACTGCATCAGGATATGAGTTTATATATAATATATATATATATATATATATATATATATATATATATATATATATATATATACATGATACATATATATATATATATATATATATATATATATATATATATATATATATATAGAGAGAGAGAGAGAGAGAGAGAGAGAGAGAGAGAGAGAGAGAGAGAGAGACTGGCAGCTACTATTGAGTTCCAAAGGACTTGGGACTTCTTCACGAGACAGATCAAGTAGCCTGGCCCTCCTTTTCTAGATTAACCTGTGACCCCCGAAATCTTCGAGAAGTACAATCAGTTCATTAACGGTCCAGGAGAAGTATACCGAGTTTATGATTCAAGAGAACGCGCCCGACGGACAAGCTCTTTCACTTCCATGAAAGGGAGCAGATGAGGACTTTCAGGGTGTAGGAGAGAGAGAGAGAGAGAGAGAGAGAGAGAGAGAGAGAGAGAGATTTTATTTATGATATGATTACCAAAACTGGCTTCACGGTATCTAAGTTACTGACGCAGAGAGAGAGAGAGAGAGAGAGAGAGAGAGAGAGAGATTTTCATTCATGATTACTAAAACTGGCGTCACAACATCTAGGTTACTGACGCAGAGAGAGAGAGAGAGAGAGAGAGAGAGAAGAGAGAGAGAGAGAGAGAGAGAGAGAGAGAGAGAGAGAAAATTTTCATTTATGATTACTAAAACCAACGTCACAACATCTATGTTGCTGACACAGAGAGAGAGAGAGAGAGAGAGAGAGAGAGGCGTGGCAGAAGCAATAAATAAAGTGCTAAGCACATGAAGTGGGCGTTGATGTAAGAGGATAAAGGTCAAAATAACCAAACCCGTTAATTTTAAATAAAAATAACGTTCTCAAAACCACAAGGGTAGCGTAGAACAAAAGGAGTATTATAAGTCAGCACTTGTGAAGGTTTCTTATAGTTAAATTCAAACTAATCAATTCTACAAGACTATCGCCTTGTCCTCAGTTATAATTGGGTTATCGAAGCAATTAATGTAGATTCTGAGGCTTCAGAATTCAGAACAGAAGAGTGTTACATAAGGCTACAGCCGAGTTTGACCTCGTGACCTCCAAAATTACATTCACTTCTTAATGAGTTCGCACTGGCCATAGCGTGACAGGTATATGAATACCCTTTCACTACCTCGGAAGAAATAGCAATCCCGCAAGCTGTGCACAAACCTTAAATTCTTTGTGTATGTGTTTTCACCAACATTCCCAAACAGGGTTTGTCCGTCCCGTAGTTACTGCGCATCTTTGAGACGTTGCTGGATGCTTGGAGGCTTAACAAAGAAGAAAACCAGGAAAAAAGGAAAATGTTGTCTGCAAGCATTCTCTCTCTCTCTCTCTCTCTCTCTCTCTCTCTCTCTCTCTCTCTCTCTTTCACGACCTTAGGTGAGAAAGGTCACCGTTAATGTCCAGGTAATGCTGAGCTAAAGAATATGAATAATTCTCCACGTCTTTTTATTGACATTTTGGCTAATGCAGTAGGTCTACCAGTGTTAATCCGGGCCAGGTGTGTCTCACACGTGAACACTAAATACTGACTGATGACTTTTCTTCAACTTAACCTCGACCAAAAGCAGCCAGACGATGACATGCGCGAGATCGTCCTTATTATGGCCAGAGGCGGACTAACCCCGTACTCTATTACTCTTGATTCCCACAGACGATCACAAGCACCTAACCTTCGTGTCTACAAAAGCAAGGATCATCGATCTTTAATAGGCGGGACAAGATCGTTACTGTTGGCCAAGAAGAGCTCATAGGTCCACAACAGGCATCTTATCCCAATTAACACCTTACCACCCTTTTGGCTCAAAGATTGCTTCAAGAACTAGTCCAAGATGGCACCTGGCTAGAAGTCCTTATCTGTTTTTGGTCATTGTTCAATATATTATACATTAAAAGTTTTCCTTAAAACTTACATCCGAAACATGCAGTTCCATACCACCTACAAAGATTTGAGAAAACTGCTCTGCCTTGACGGAGGTTTGCTGTCTCCGAACGTTCTTGTTAAAGCAGACTACACCTCTTACCTAATTTCTATTTTACTTTTCATAACAAGGTGTACATCTGGTCTTTATTTTTCTACAGCTGTTGCTACAGCCACTGCTCGCAGGAGCTGGAGGGAGTGCCCATACTACTCATACATTGTTGGGTACGTTTCATTTCAAGCTTTGGAATTCCCTCCTTGCTTTCGTTTTCGCCACAGTCCTTAAGCTTCCACAAAACTATTATTGTTATATTTAACACATGGATTTCCCATCTCGTAGAATACCACACACTCATGGATGCAAACTAACGACCAAAATATGTCTGACGATAACAATCAAAATAATAAGTGATAATGATTTTAAAAAACAACAACGAACCAAATTAGCAATAATAATAATAATAATAATAATAATAATAATAATAATAATAATAATGTCAGACCCAAAAGCAACAATACACTTGCTAGTAATAATAATAACTTGGGATCTCCCAAAAGCAGGGAAACAAAAGCATCAAAACAAGCCAAGATGCTGGAGGAATCTTTGTGTCTCCCACGGCAACTTGTTATGCATACATAACTCCGCTGGGGTCAGGGATGCCAATGTTCTCCCCACACCCCTCCCCCTAAAAAAAAAAGAAGCTCCATCCCCAACACCTCCTCCTCCCCCTCCCCCCAACAAAGACCCCCAATCTCCTCGAAAGCGCGGAGCATATTCTCAGCAACAATACCTAAATTAGATACAAAGATGACTCACCCGGGCAATCTCTTTAATACACAGGGAACACAAGCTATCAACATCAAAAGGTCTCTTTCATCTTTCCACACTCTCCAACAATGGACTCTCTCTCTCTCTCTCTCTCTCTCTCTCTCTTTCCAGGCTTTCTTTTTCATCCCTCCCTACGTATTACAGTCTGCTACAACTCTCTCTCTCTCTCTCTCTCTCTCTCTCTCTCTCAATCTCTATCTCTCTCTCCAGGCTTTCTTTTCATCTCCCCCAACGCATTAAGTTCCGTTGCGACATTTCCGAAATAACATCTCAAGATTATATTCATCCAATCAAGTAGAAATTTTGCCAACTGTAATTCTCAAGTCATGACTCGACTTTTTTTTTATGGGATTACTGTCATATAAAATTATATTTGTGATTACTAAGAGATTCCAGAAACACTTTCTATATGTCAAGCAACCTCTCAAGGGCGAAACTGAATTACGAAGTGATGAAATATTTTTCGACGTATAATTTGTCACCGATGTAGAGGAACTACTACTCGCCGGAGAGAGAGAGAAGAGAGAGAGAGAGAGAAGAAAAGAAAGAAATTTCAAATTTCAGTCATTACATGCTTAAATGTTTACGATGATAATGGAGAGAGAGAGAGAGAGAGAGAGAGAGAGAGAGAGAGAGGCTAAGCTTGATCAACAGAGGCCACCAGTTCTAATGGATTCCTAATTACAGCCTCCATTAACAGCACAACTTTAAACACGCATTGTTAATTAAGCTACGTATAACAGGTCAATTGTTCAATACAAAACAATTAAAAGTATGCGGTTTTAGAAGGTACGGCTTTTCCCTATCGCCACGAAAGTCTTTATCTGTTAAATAACGGGGCTTCTCTTTTTCTCACAGTTCTGTGATTTTCCTCTATCTATCTGCCTGTCTATCTAAATATCTAAACAGACAGGGTGCACCGATAACATAGGACAGTGTGAAACAAAACAGTACACTGCATATGAATCATTATATAATTATGAAATTTGAGACAATGACATAATTACATACCGTTTGTCAAATCAAGTGAATATAGGCCACTCAACAAGGCATGACAATAACGTTAAACAAAGATCTAAATAACAAATTATATACACAATGTCATATTTTTTCTCTTTCCACATAACACAAAAATTATGCATACAATGTAATATTTTCTCTTCTTTCCAAGTAAATACAAATTATACGCACAATGTAATCATTTTTATCATTAAGCCGTTTCCCCTGACAGGGATTAGCTCCAGAGAAAATAAAATCTACACATAAGGCTCATCAGCAACACATCAAACCACCTAAACACACTGGGCAAGCAACTTCACACTTCCGGTATATCAGACCCCTTCATTTCCACTAGCTCTTTTGAAAAAATCTATCTGGTACTTTCTAAGTCTTTTTCTTCCTCCTTTCAAACACTTCTGAACTATACGCTATTTTCTCCTAACTATCATCTCCCGCTCCTCCTACATGACCAAACCACCACAAAACACTCGGGGTCTATCCTTTCAATTTCCCTAACCTTTTTTACAACTTTCTCGCTTCTCTACATTTCTCACCCTTTCAATTATGTCTTACACCACAGCTTCAAATATTTTTTTATCACTATTTTTCGGACTTTTTTATTTTGGTGTATTCACATTCAACATCCACACTTCACTTCACAATATAAATGTACAGAAAACATTTTCATAAGACAGACCAGCATTACTGGCTCTAAATTACCCTCCAAAAAGAGTAAATTTCAAGCCGCTTCGTGTTTACGTTTTCAAGCTTGAAATCTCATGTAATGAACTGGATTTATTATATTGGTAACAGTTACCTTAGCAAGTCTAGTGCAGAAGATAACAGGTTTGCAAAATTTTATATATGTCCCCTCTATTTTCCAATTATCGATGATAAGCGAAAATTTGGTTCCTGATCTGCCAACTCACTAACCAGTGGCGTACAATAAGTGTATTCTGAAAGCGTGATATATCAATGTTCCAGCCATAACCTAACCCCAAAAAATACATAGGTTTCCCTAAAGGCACTTTTAGTTGAGAAAAAAGGAAACTGCTAAATATTTTATTAACAATTTTTGACTCTCTCTCTCTCTC
>NC_089795.1:43772767-43812767 GCF_040412425.1 Macrobrachium rosenbergii
CGGTTCAATATTTACCAAAGCCCTGCTCATTATTTTCACCTAATCCCTGTAAGCCTCCAAACCCCGACAAGGAAGTTTCGAGTGAATCACGACACAGGTAAAGCTTTGGAAATCGATGTGTGCCTTGTAACACCCCCAACAGCCAATAGCCAAACAGCCCCCTTTGACACCGCGTGGCCTTGGGTCGCGTTCACCTTCGCTTCGCTACACATAGCGCAGAACAGCCAGCCAGGTTACGATATGAAACAAAGGCGTCTTTCATTATGAATCATATCAAGGATATTAAGTGTCGTTCTCATTGGTGACGAAAGCAATTAGCAAACTACATTTATGTATTACTTGTTATAACCACATTGCCCTCCTAACTTCGCGTGGTCGTGTCGGCAACGTGACCTCGTTCTGATATACTGGATACAGGTTCGAATCTTGCTAAGGACAAAAACCAAGGATTTAAGAGAACATTCTGTTTGAAATAAAGAACAACAACGAGAGAATACCGTCAAAAATAAAGAGAAACGGGTTGGAATAATGTTCCGTCAAAAAAGGCATTAGCGAAGTTTTAAGAAAAGGAAAGTCAAGAAAATTCTCCGTCTAAAACATAGAAGCAAAGACGGAAATACAGTAGTATATGAAGGGAATACAGTCAGAAACAGAGAAATGAAAATCTGACAGAACAATAAAAAAAACTCGGGGTATATTCCGTCAAAAACAGAGAAACTTACAGTTCACAGCAACTTCCGATCAAAACAAGACACAATCTTAATGAAATCACGCCGCCATCATCACCATCACCATCTTCCCGTAGAAATCCCTCTATACAAACGAAACGTCAACAGGAAGCTGGCGATATCCTGCAGACGTTACGACACATCCGCTGCCTTCTATTTGTGAAAACAAGACCAAACCAAGGACAGAGACAGCTGTGGGAAAACTTGACACAGAGACGTCGGCAATAGCGGTATTACTCATGGTGACGGTTGTGTTACTTACAACGCACGCAAAATATATTTCATACTGCGTAGTTTCTCTATTAATCGCTCGCTGAGAGAGAGAGAGAGAGAGAGAGAGAGAGAGAGAGAGAGAGAGAAATAATTTCATACCAGATGTTACCGAGTCCCTCATTTCCTCAAGGGTGACAGGCAGATTTTGTACCAGTTGTTACACTGTCTATAATTTTCTCGAGAGAGAGACAGAGAATTGACAGCAAATCCCACTCATGAATCAACCTCTTGAGTACAGAGAGTTCTCTCTGCTCTTGTGCTTCGAGTGGCGTCGTGACCTCTGATATAATAACATTAGTTCGATCACCAACTTTGGTGAACAACTCCAGCTAATAATAGAAAAAGGACGACAAAATTTTTCTTCAAGTCAGTCTTGTTTCTTCTACGATTTAAACACGTCATAGAACTTGATCTAGGTCATAATATTACAATCGTAGCCAAACAAGAGCCTGCTTCCTGATGTAAAACCGTGTTAGGAATATCCATTACTTCACAATATAGCCTAGGTCAAATGAAAAACATGACAAAAAGGAAAAGATAAATGTCACGTGGGCAGTCACACATGACCCATTAAAGCTTGGTAAACAGCGCATTTAAGTTCAACGTCCAGCGAGTTCCCAGGGCCTCTCGGCAGTGCCAAACTTTAAGAGTGCCGCTTGGCCAGGCACTCTAGCACATCAAAGGAACGTAGTTGACGAAATCGGTTATCAATTTTGAATAAGTGATGCGCACTAAAGTGAGCCAAGTTGCAGTCCATCCCTGGAAGTAAAATCCTGGGTTTTCAGTGCTTTCTTCTTCCTAATAATTCTGCATAAACTAATCAATTAATCATTAAATACCTCAATAATCTCCCTTGAGACGGCCCTTGTTGGAGAGAGAGAGAGAGAGAGAGAGAGAGAGAGAGAGAGAGAGAGAGAGAGAGAGGAAATACTAATTGCATCGCCCGAGAGAACGAGACGAAAGAAATTTCCGAATCTCACTGCAACCCTCCCCCACCCCACCCATCCCTCTAAAAAACTTACACACCACCCTTCCCCCCAAAAAAGAAAACACACACATGCACACACGTAAACACACTACGCCATCATGACAAACGCCGCTTTCACAGCTGGGTTCTTGCCTAGTCGAGACGACACGCACGCAATAAACAAACACATTTGTCTGTCCGTCTGTCTGTCTGTCTATCCAATCACAAGCGGGAACAAACGGCGCGCTGTGGTGTGACTCAGAACAACCGCGGACTCAACCACTCGAAGCATCGAATGTCATACTCGAAAGAGATGTTACGAATTTCCTCGAGGTCGACAGAAGATCGGCAGGAAATTCCAAGCCTGGAGTCTGGTATTTTATTATTATTATTATTATTATTATTATTATTATTATTATTATTATTTCTCTGAACAGTATTGCCGTCTGGATACCGTTCCTACAAAGAAACTCACTCGAGCGACTGAGAAACTACAATACGAACTAAACTGTATCCAGACGACCATACTATTCAATTAAGTTTGCTTAAGAGAGGGTCTTCTTCCGAGATATTATTATTATTATTATTATTATTATTATTATTATTATTATTATTATTATTATTATTTGCCTGTTTCATTACTGAAAATGCCAAACAGTCAACTGTTAACTAATCAGTTGCATCAGGACCCATGAGAGAGAGAGAGAGAGAGAGAGAGAGAGAGAGAGAGAGAGAGAGAGAGAGAGAGAGAGAGAGAGAGAGAGAGAGAGAGATAATTATATGATCAAACTAAATACAGGTTAGATGTAATTTTCTCTCAACGGTGGACTGATTGTGGAATGATATTCCTATTCAATTAGTTAAATCCTCGAAAGCCCAGAAGTATTCATACTTGGTGCAATTTTAATTTTTGGGGGGAGGGGGGTGGGCTGACATGAATCTCAATTCATAGTCTGATTGTTATTAATCTTATTTGTTTCACTTTTTACTTATCTTAATCTTACTAGATTTTTAGTTTTCTGAAAAGAAAGCTATTGTGCCGGCTTTGTCTGTCCGTCCGCACTTTTTTCTGTCTGCTCTCAGATCCTAGAAACCACTGTGGCTACAGGGCTGCAAACTGGTATGTTAATCGTCCACCCTCCAACCATCAAACATACCAAATCGCAGCCCTCTAGCCTCAGTAGTTTTTATTTTATTCAAGGTTAAATTTAGCCATAGTCTTCCATCTGGCAACGATATAGGACAGGTCACCACCGAGCAGCAGTTAAAGTTTAATGAGCCGCGGCTCATAGAGCATTATACCGAGACCACCGAAAGATAGATCTACTTTCGGTGGTCTTGATTATACAATGAACAGAAAACTCGATTTCTTCTTCCGTTGAGATTGTAGTTTTCTGTTTTTCCAACTATGGTTAAGATTACCTAATGTCAGTCATAATAACAACACCTTACATTTTTTTATGTATTTGTGCAAGCGAACGCCATGACCAAATTCTGACCAAGCTTCTTTTACCTTCACACATTCACATTTTCCATCAATAATCCTCCCTTGAAGAAATGGCTGCCTCATGATATATATATATATATATATATATATATATATATATATATATATATATATATATATATATATATATATATATATATATATATATATATATATATATATATATAATATATATATATATATATATATATATATATATATATAATATATATAATATATATATATATATATATATAAATATATATCCAGTATACATAAAACTGATCATGCATGCAGCGTAATCAACCATGAAACATATCCTTTCTCCATGAAGTTATTCTGAATCTCGTTGATGTGTAAATGTCAATTGAAGAACTTTTCTCCTCTTACTTTACGGAATCTGTAAAAAACACAAGAACATAGGTCCCTGGCGGGAGAGAGAGAGAGAGAGAGAGAGAGAGAGAGAGAGAGAGAGAGAGAGAGAGAGAGTAACCAGGACAAAAACACACGTTCTTGAGAGAGAGAGAGAGAGAGAGAGAGAGGAGAGAGAGAGAGAGAGAGAGAGAGAGAGAGAGAGAGAGAGAGAGAGATAATTTCAGGTACGCAGCCAAAAAATGACTACTATTCCAAACATGACTCGTTTTTACACCGACTCCCTCAGTCTATTCCCCCCTCCCCCCTCCGTCTCCTTTCCCTTTTGCAACATTGCAGACAGTATGCAAAGCGAGTGTAATATAGTCCCAGCGCGCGCCTACACCCGTGACGAGCTGGAAAACTCCTAACAATAATATAAGAAAAACAAAAAATGCCCTCTCCAAAGGCGCAATCAAAAGTACAAAAGTAAATCAATCAATAAATCAGTGATTTAAATATCAATGAAAATGTGGAAAACAAATTATGCTCAAAATATACGGTAAATGCATAAATGTATTAACGAATCGTAAGTGCAATAAATCAATAATTCAAAAATACAAAACCCTGCATACATAAAAAACAAACATAAAATAAACGTAAAAAAAAAACAACAGAACAGATGGTTAAAAAATGCAAATCAACGAACTACTAAATAACAAAAATAAAAACGAAAAATTAAAACCACAAACTAAAATAATTGAGCATCCACTCCCGACAATCACCGACTTCCAGTGACTTCCAACGACTTCCAGCGGACGGCTGAAAGCCACGAAAGGCGGACAAGAATGCGCTAATAAAGCTCTAAGGCCTTTCGTAAAACGTCGATAATAAAAGGCAGGTGGCTGTGAACGCCTCCGAAATATTCATTCGGGTGCGTTTATTAAACGAGAGAGAGAACAGGGCTGGGAGGAGGGTGGGGAGGGGGGCTGGTTGTAATCGCAGAAAAACGGTGCATGCTATAAAACAAATATTCCATTTGCATAACATTAATTAAATCTATCTCTCTCGGCCCCCTCCTGAATACACTCAGCGGGTAGAATTTGCTTTAGGGAGAGAGAGAGAGAGAGAGAGAGAGAGAGATTAAAACTTGAGGCTATCATCTGCACTTTTTTGACGTGATTTTGAATGAATTCTTGGAAACAACATATTTGACGCAATCGACATGTTTCTGACTTACGCCTGTTTGAATAATACAATAACAACAAGGTCGTTACTTTAACATAAAACAAATTCAAATACAATGACTAAAATGAGATATATGAAGTTAATAACTACCAAAATACATCCTCTCTCTCTCTCTCTCTCAATATAATAAATAAATAAAAAAAATAGATAAATACTCGTATAGCTATAATGACCTTTTCGGCGAAAATTTCCTAAAGCCTGTCAGGGCTCTCATATACTTATATACATGTTTTATACATACATATATACACACACACACATATATATATATATATATATATATATATATATATATATATATATATATATATATATATATATATATATATATAAAATTTTCTCATCCTCCCCTTAACCTCCTCTCCCAACCACAAAAAACTACAATATTCTCGCGTAGACGAGACCCCTTTTATATACACTCCTTTAGGCACAATATAAAAAGAAAATCTCCTTTGAAGTCTGGAGATCATTTTCCATTATTTACCCTCCGACAAAAGGGGTAGTTCACCTTGATGACGTAAGAGATCTCTGGAGAGCACCTCCTCCCCCACACCAAAAAAAAAAAAGGAAAAATAGGTTATGTATCTGTAAGGCCATACAAAACGAAGAGTCTTAAAGACAACACAAAACAAAGCGTACATCAAAAAGGATGCTGATGATCAATATCACCCACACAGGAGTGGAGGAGGATGGACAAAGTCTGGGAAATTCTCACGGAAAACAAATTCAGTCTATACTGTTTTAATACGTTACGTCGTTACATAAGAGAGTTTGTGAGCACACAGCATTCGAATTTGTTAACAGATATCAGTGCCTTTTTCTCACTAAATCTTCAAATTGTGACCTAAAGTTCTACCTCATTGAATCTTCCAATTGTAACCAATAGTCCTACCTCAATAGATCTTGAAATTGTGACCAAAGTTTATGTCTCATTGAATCTTCAAACTACGACCAAAAGTCCTACCTTACTGAATCTTCAAATTATGAACAAAAGTCTTGCCTCAGTGAATCTTCAACTAGTGACCAAAAGTCCTACCTCAATGAATCTTCAAATTGTGACCAACGGTTATATCTTATTGACTCTTCAAACTGTGACCAAAAGTCCTATCTCACTGAATCTTTAAATTGTGATCAACGGTTACATCTCATTGAATCTTTAAAGTGCGACCAAAAGTCCTACCTCACTGAGTCTTCAAATTGTGACCAAAAGCCCTATCTCAATGAATCTTCAAATTGTGACTAAAAGTCCTACCTCAATGAATCTTCAAATTGTGACCAAAAGTTATATCTCACCGAAACTTTAAATTGTAACCAAAAGTTACATCTCACTGAATCTTCATACTGTGACCAAAAGTCCCAAAGAAAATTATAAGGGCTGAAGACATAAATAACATATTGACAGAGGCATTACAAACGGAAGACCTAAACTAATAAAGCCCAAGGAAGGATTAAATATATTTCTGAAAATTCACGGAGTAAACATAAGGAAAATGAGTCCAAGAGATGAATGGGAAGGAAAAAGGTTTAAGGAATACATGTCAAAAAAAAGTTCAGAAATGATGATAAGGATATGAAGCCTTTGGCATAAACAGATTAAATAGTAAATCAGGAAAATTAATAAGTGAATAAGAATTCGAGGAATGAAGGACGGTGGGAAACAACTCTGGAGATGAATAAATGAAAAAAAAAACTAGGGGATAAATAGATGCCAAAATAGGTCAGTAACACCAAAGTCTAAACTGAAGACACAGAAGCTGTTAATCTGACAGTCATTCGTCAACACATACCACATCAGACACTGGTAAGAAATGAAAGTGAACGGCTGAATACAATTACTTTCACATCCTATAAACACCTCGCCGACATGGTGGGGACCATGCGGTGGAAATTCTGTCAAACAGGAAAAGAGAGGATAAAAAGTTATGCATAAAAATACTCATAAATAATATAGCAACAATGACAACGATAATACAAATGCAAACGTCCCTACAAAAAAGTTAATATTGTTTTTAATATAGTTTTTGTTTTAGCTTAAGAAAATGTTTTGTTTTGTTCGCGGGTGTCAAGGTGAAAATATTTTCTTTAATATTTGTACAACTACTTGTATCGGTATTACTAACGAGTTGCACGCATCGTTGTATAGCTCTCTGTGCTTGAAGCTACTGTATTTGGTATCAAATGATACTTCATGTAATTATGACTGTACTAAAGTCTGTGGTCAATAGAATCATGTGTCTATCTATCTATCTGCACTGCTTCGGAAACGTGAAAAAAAAAACGATCTGATGAAGAAAATGGGGCCAAAGGGTTCTACCGGACTGCAACTCGCTTGCAATTATTTCGCTTTCCTTCTTAGACTTTTCCATAGTAGGGATTTTATTTAATCCCCACAAATTTTTTCCTTCCCCGTTGCTAATTTTATTTTTATTACGTCTGAGGTAAACATGGCCATCTAGCGAACCTGTCTCACCGTTTTCTACTTGAAACATCAATAGAAAAAGTACACGCCGAATCCTTAAAGAAACACACACACACACACAACCACAAATCCTCAAAGAAAAAACACATAATCCTAAGGCCATTACGCTGCCTGCCCAATCGGGAATAATAGAAAATGCTGATATCTTATTAATGTTTACTAAAGAGAAAAATAACCAGGTTTTAATTCTCACGGATGCAAGTAGCAGAGGCTCGTCAATAAATGGCCTCCTTCCTACAATACACAGCTTAATAACAGAAAAAGGAAGATTTAAACCTCATTATTATTATTATTATTATTATTATTATTATTAGTAGTAGTAGTAGTAGTAGTAGTAGTAGTAGTAGTAGTAGTAGTAGTAGTAGTAGTGGGTACATTCATATCAAACAGACCTGAAACACCATTTAGCTGCAAACAAGTTCCCAAATTATTATTATTATTATTATTAGAAGGAGTAATAGTAGTAGTAGTTTCAGGCCTATTCATTTTGAATGAGCCTGAAACACCATTTACTTGCAAACAACTTCCCACAGAATTAAAGGTCCAAAGTGACAGAAACTGAATATGGCCTTCAGAAAAGAGGTAAGCATTTACAAGCACGAAAATCGCACCAGAAATAAAAAAAAAATTAAACCCCTAAATTTAAATCAAAAGAGTCGCGAACCACCGACATAAAGTCCTAATTACATAACATGGGCGTAAAATCTTCATAAACGCAGCCCTTGAAATAGTGCACCATTAACGTCTGAATACCAGGAATATCTTGAAGTCATTGGTAATGGAGCAAGGATTAAGGCGATATGATAGCATTTTTATGATATGAAAAAATTCTCTCTCTCTACTCTCTCTCTCTCTCTCTCTATATATATATATATATATATATATATATATATATAAACATATATAGTACATATATAAATATATATATATATATATATATATATATATATATCACTCTCTTATATATATCTCTATATATATATATATTATATATATATATATGTATTACTCTCATTTTGCATTATAAAAATTCTCTCTCTCTCTCTCTCTCTCTCTCTCTCTCTCTCTCTCTCTGTGCATTAGTGTGCGCACTTTGAGCAAGCCACCTCTCTCAATTTCTAACTTTATGATCAAGAGCTGGTCGTTAAACTTCCGGCCGAGACGCTCCATCATCCCACAGAAAAAAAATCTTTTATAAAGACAAAGTGATTTTTGTAGTTTTTAAGAAATCATCTGGGTACGGCTTCCCGTGAAATACATTTTCCTGGACCCCAGTGTGGCCGGGGGTGGGAGGGGGATCCTATGATAACTCTCTCTCCTCAGTCGCCCTTGTTTGTATACCCTTACGTGGTAGTGATTATTAATTCCTTGAGTCCATCAAGGGGCGCAATTATGACACAGAGAGAAATCATAGGATCTTTTGAAAAACCTAATAAAATCATAGAGCGTTTTGAAAAAACATAAAATATTTTGAAAAACTTGATAAAATCATAGAATATTATGAAAAATCATAAAATATTATTGAAATACTATAGAATATTAAAAAATCATACGATCTTTTCAACAATTTAATAAAATCATATAACACTTTGAAAAAACAAAATATTTTGAAAAACAGTTGCAAATAAGACTATCATTACAATTACAAATACAAAAAAACTATCATAAAAACAAATTTACTGCAATAACAAAACCTAGAACTAAAATACATCAAATGTAAGTACTACGATCTTCATAACATTCAAATTCTGCAACTATAGTAACCACCACTACTACAATCACAACAAAAACAACAAAACAACAACAACAACTACTACTAATACTAGTATGTTTGTTATTTCTACTTAACTACTATAATACAAAATAAACGAACAAAGACAGCGCAATATAATGGACTCGCGTAATGTTTTTCTTCTGGAAACCATTAAAGGTGATACTATGGATGGAGAGAGATAATCAACAGCTTCTAAGAAACCATTCCTGGTGACACAAAGAGAGAGAGAGATGAGAGAGAGAGAGAGAGAGAGAGAGAGAGAGAGAGATAATCATGATTTCTATACGCATTCATGTATGTTTCTTTGGGAAACCATTAAGAGAGACACTGTAGAGAGAGAGAGAGAGAGAGAGAGAGAGAGAGAGAGAGAGAGAGAAGGTTTTTTCTACAACATACGAGTTAATGTATATATCTATGTATGTTTTTCTTCTTGAAACTATTAAAGGTGACACTATGGAGAGAGAGAGAGAGAGAGAGAGAGAGAGAGAGAGAGAGAGAGAGAGAGAGAGAGAGAGAGAGAGAGAGAGAGATTCTTAAGGCTTTATGACATACGAGTTTCTGTACGTATTTTGTAAGAATTTTTTTCAGTCCACACACACACACACACACACACACACACACATATATATATATATATATATATATATATATATATTATTATGCAAATGTAGTGAAAAAAAATTCATATGTACATACAAACAGAAAGTCGCACGTTGTAGGGGCACAAATATTCATTGACTACCAAGAAATAAATATACCAACCTTTCTACAAAACTCACAAAAGCTATTCATACAATAAGCGACCACCTGCAGACCTCTGAGGCATCAGCAACAACATACCTGAGAAGAAAAGAGAAATAAAGATGAATTAAACAGACAACCACCATACCTTCTAAGCACAGAAATAAACGAAACAGATTTCTAATAGAATTACTACGTCAAAGGGTTTGGTGCATAAAAAAAAATATCCATAGACTTTATGCTCTCATAACAGAAGCTACGAAGACCATTTTCTTGACAATTTCACGAAACACAAAGCTTAGGGTACGAACTTAAAAATATTTTCGATTCACGGACAAAGCGTAGAAAAATCACTTCCTTCTTTTCATGCTTTCAGTTGCAGATTGTGGGCTAAAGGACTTCGTACGAAATTGCAAGAATTTTTACTCCTATTTTGTATGCATGCACGCTGTGTGTATACATATGCATCAATATGTGTATACATATAAGGCAGTACATATATATAAGCACATTAATACACACGTGAATTATATATATACTGTATACACACACACACACACACACACACACACACACACACACACACACACACACACACACACACACACACATATATATATATATATATATATATATATATATATATATATATATATATATATATATATAATTTCTTTTTTTAACATGCTTGTTTTCCCATTTGTATGGGGTAAGCACGATGTCTTCTTTTTGAAGGACTTTGATTTGGCTTAGGGGTAGACTATATATATACAGACACACATATATACACATAATAAAATAATAAACACGTTATTCTCATCACCCCATCATACAAATTTGCGTTTTCAAAGCCCACCAAATGGACAATATCTGCAATGAGTTGCAATGACCCCGGCCGCAATTACCGTGGACACATGGAGCAAGGCCGAATGGTCATTGGGCCGTAAGTCGACATGACCTCGCAACAAATATTGCCGCTCGGGCGCTCAAAGGGCCATCCTTCATGCGTAAACGGCCATAAAAATTGGATATCTCTTTTAGTAGCTGTAAAAAAATTTATGTGCAATGTTAACTGCATTTAAATATCGGCATTATAGGGCTTTTTCGAATCTGCTCTCTCACACACACACACACACACACACACACACAAATGTATCTCTGCCTTTCTTGATTTATGGTTTCCTAAAGGTTTTATCTCACTGAGAGAATAACTAAACAGTAAAAAAGCATCGTACTCTCTGAAGGATTTTACTGCGGTTCGTATAATATATATATATATATATATATATGGAGAGAGAGAGAGAGAGAGAGAGAGAGAGAGAGAGAGAGAGAGAGAGAGAGAGAGAGAGAGCTGTTTGTAGTAAAATTATTTTTAAATAGTTTCTTCCTATTTAGAAAGTGAACTGAGAATCGTCTCTCATATTTTTTTTCTTGATGACCTAAAAACAACTTCACTCGTGATATATTTACTTGAACCCTAAAAAATCTTATTTGCCCTTACAAGTCAAGCACTACGTAAATTAATTATCTTCGTACTCAGCTTATCACAACAAGCTAAGACGGGTTTATGATAATAACAACAATTATTAAAATATTGAGGGTGTAATAATAATAATAATAATAATAATAATAATAATAATAATAACAACAATTCCACTGAAAATCAAAAACACAAACTAAATAACATCACAGAATGAGGATTACCTCGTCGACGTCCTCTCTCTTTTTTTTTTTTTTTTGCAAAAACGCCCGCATCTGGTGTTTTTTTCCCCTTGCCTCTTTTTCTCACATCACCTTAGTTACGACCCACACCAGTCGACTGACGAGAGAGAGAGAGAGAGAGAGAGAGAGAGAGAGAGAGAGAGAGAGAGAGAGAGAGAAGAGAGAGAGAGAACTTTGAGCTTTGTTGTCGTGACATGTCAAAGCCCTTGTATCTACGAACTAAAAAGTGCGTGCAAGATTGTGTGAATGTGTGCGTTTGGGGGCTTCGCGCATTACTGATGAGCCTTCTAGAGAAGGCTAATGGTACGGAGGTTTTCTATACAATCGGGTTCACTCACTACTCAACAACTAAAAGTATGAATGTAGCAGTGGCCGCTATGTCGTTTTTTTTTTTTTAAGGGGTCAACCCCAAACTTAAAAGAAAGGGCTAAATGTTGAAGTACAACTTTTTTTTTTTTTTTAATAGCTGATGTCTAACAAAGAACAGATCACTAACAGCACATGTGCAAGCAGAAACGAGGCCACTCACAGGTGTCAGGCTATATTCAAGAACGTGGCCAGCGACAGCTCAGGGACGTTCAAGCAGAGGTGAAGGTCACTTAGATACGTTCACCAGTGCAGCTAATGACGAAGGTGTTCATAATCAAGGAAAATGACTAAGCACATGGGTTTAAGAACCAATGCAATGAAGACTCAGAGGAATTCAGAAACCGATTCAATGACAAAGCAGAAGTGTTACGAAACCAAACCAATGACAGCACGAAAATAAAAAAAGACGGGCAGCGTGCGTCACCTTTCGAATCATAAACTCACTGACAAACACACACACACAAACTCCTTCCACAAATCATACGGCGCACCGATGACTCAAGTCAATGGACGCACTCGAACACGCCCTATAGTTATAACATTGATGTCCCGAGGAAATCCAACACCGCATAAACATACCACGAACCTGACCATAAAGGATAAGAACTTCCTCACATGACGGTAACCCATCGCCACAACTCCCCCAAAAAGAACCTGCCAAATATAGATTTCCAGTAACTCAAGATATATATAGATATATATCATGGGTTGTACCTTGATACAAAGGGGGATTTAAGAGTCTATGGAGCGTCGGCCAGAATGCAAATACGCTGGAACTCCTGACACAGAAAGGAATAATTCTGGTGAACGGAAAGGAATAATTCTGGTGAACAGCTTGATAGCTCGGAACCACGACGGTGGCTTGGTATACAAAAGACGGGTCTCGCATAGGGCATAAATCGGACGTTCTAATATAAAAGGGAAAATATATGGTTCCGGCAATTCTAGAGGAGACAGCAACCTGAATATCGAATAATTATGGCTTTAAAGAAAAGCGATATACATAAAAATTGCAATTTTCATTCTTTATTCGATGCCACTATAAATCTACACACTAGCCTGCAACATTTTTATTTGCTTCTCTTGGATTTAATATTAATAAATTACTACGAAGCCTTACAAAAATTAAGTGTTCAAATAAGAACAATAATATAATGAAAGGAGCACATAAAAAGAATTCTGTTCCCAACGCTCAAGGATGTGTACGTTAAATCTCTTGTTAGCCGTAGGGAAAAATTCTATGAAAGTCAAACGTGAAATTTACTGGAAAAGAGAATTGAACAGTATAAAGAAGAATAGGATATGTACAGGATAAAAGCGTAATCTTTTACGCTAGAGAAAACACTCCCACTGCTAAATGGACAGGCTTTAAAAAGCTAGTTTCTCAATTTCCCACTAAGAAATAAAAACAAGTGTCATATCACCCTTCCGTAGAAAATCGAGATTTACAAAATGACACATTCATCCTTAGTAATAAGATGATTACTACTCCTCTTTCCTGCTGTTAATAGTTTTTAAACAGTCTTTATGTTCATTTGTACTGTTTTCATCCCAGTTTATAATGTGAAATGCTCCTGCGATGTACCAATTCCCTCGGAGAGGAAATTATTTTCATTTTTACCTTGTGATACCGTACTTTGCTCTTGAACATCAAGTGTTTAGAAGTGTTCACTCAGTCCATCACCCCATTCTCCTATCTCTCTCTCTCTCTCTCTCTCTCTCTCTCTCTCTCTCTCTCTCTCTCTCACACACACACAGACGCGCGCATGTATGAACCAGCATCAGTGGGTAACACCAACAACTTAAAAAGTATTAAGCTTCTTTACGTTCAGATGTACAAGTACCCAAATCAAGCCATGTACATACTGGCCTTCGCAAGTGAAGAGAAAAAAAGAACCCCGAGCCAGGTCATATGTTACTGGAAATAATATAGGAAAACCTTCCTTTGATTCCGAGAGTTCTTTGATCGTCCTACGTTTAAAAAGAAGAATAAGAGAAGGAAGAGTAAGAAGAGGAGGAAGAAGAAGGTCTACAACTACCTGGGGGCAAGAGACCACCATCAGACGATTTCTTTCCATATGGAGCAGAAGCTGAGCTCGACTTTTCCTTTACTGTGCAGTGTTCATTTATAAAGGTTGGGGGAGAGAGAGAGAGAGAGAGAGAGAGAGAGAGAGAGAGAGAGAGAGAGAGAGAGAGAGCACAACCTAAATACAAAAAGAGAATCCACATCAAAGATGCTGCAAGAACACCGATATCAAGATACTTCAAAGATTCTCATTTCAAATAAAATCCAGAGCAAGAATTATGGGTTTTCCATATCAGCACTTTTCATGTACACGCACGCATGCACGCGAGCGCACACAGACACATATACACACACATAAAAATAATCTATATATATACTGTATATATATATTTATTTATTTATTTATTATATGTGTGTGTGTGTGTGTGTGTGTGTGTGTGTGTAAAACGTACACAACGACAACATCACAATCCTTAAACAAATGTCCTGAGCAATGACTCCAGCAAGGATAAAAACATGAAATCAATTAAGCAGCGAAAGATAAAAATTATAACAACTCTGAAAATACAATTATAAAGCAACATCAAATACGACCTGTATCTCGGAAAGAGATGAGTCACGAAGTGACACCACGTGACTGCTCGGTCGCGTGTTACAAACGAGAGAGAGAGAGAGAGAGAGAGAGAGAGAGAGAGAGAGAGAATTAGCTGTGACATGTAAAGAAAACATACAAGCAACACACATACTTTGTACACATTCATGCATGCACGCACACACACACGTGTAGAGCGAATGGCTAGGCTAAGGATGAAACAGAAGCCCATGATGAAATGTGACAAATATGAAGCATACACACACAAAACACATGTTATTATTACACATATATATATAATATACAAATATATTTATATATATATAATTATACATATACACATATATATAGAATATATATATTATATATACATATATCTATATATTGTATATATATAATTTATATATATAGTCTATATGTAATTTATATACATACACACACGCACACACACACACACACATACATAAACTCATATATATGATATATATAATATATACATATGTATATATACATATATATATATATCAGACACAAACACACACATAAATAGGAAATACACACATGCAAACACAACGATGAGTTATATACATATACATATTGACATATATATGCATATATATATATATATATATATATATATATATATATATATATATATATATATATATATATATATATATATTTAGTTTATTTACATAAAACATGTCATATATTTATATATATCTAAACTAGTTGACAAACAGGTTAAATACCTGGGAAAATTATGAATGACAGTTACATGTAGGGGAGGAAAAAGGAAAGGGAGGGGAAGGGAAGAGTGATTTCAGGAGGGGAGAGATGGATGGGAGGGGAGGGGGAAGGGAGAGGGGGAGGTGTTTGTGTTGGCGGTCTGACTAACAGTTCTACATTTTTCATGTGAACGTTCACCCTTCGAAGAATAGTGGGTGAACTGACAGGTATTACTCTATTGACTGTCCCTTTTATCCAGGTATTACTTTTCTGTCTTTCCTTTTTATCCAGGTATTACTGTGGTGGCTGTCCCTTTTATCCAGGTATTACTTTTTTGTCTGTCCCTTTTATCCAGGTATTACTGTGGTGACTGTCCTTGTTATCCAGGTATTACTGCGCTATCTGGCATCTTTAACCACGTGTTACTGTGCTATCTGTCCCTTTCATCCAGGTATTACTCTGATGACTGTCCCTTTTATCCAGGTATTACCCTGGCGACTGTCCCATTTATCCAGGTATTACTGTACTGTCTGTCACCTATAACCAGGTATTACTGTGCTGTCTGTCCCTTTTATCCAAGTATTATTGTCGATGGATGAATTTAGTTTAACTTTTAACTTCTTATAACCGAGACCTATTGAAAAAAATTTTTTTATAAGTACAATCAATATTTAAATGAAAAATCAATTTCAAAAATCACATAAAAATTGGAAAATAAATATATCACATAAAAGCTAAAAAAAATTTTTAATTTCAATACAATGTTTTTGGGAATTTTGCCCTCTTTTTCGTGAATGATTTTAGTTCAACGTTTTCTGACATACTCGACTGTCCCTTTTATCCAGGTATTACTATGCTGTCTGTCGCTTTTATCTAGGTATTACTTTGGTGACTGTCCCTTTTATCCACTCATTACTGTGCTGTCTGTCCCCTTTATCCAGGTGTTACTGTGGTGACTGAAAAGCATTTTCAATAATATATTTCTATGGTCTCGAGTACATGAAATGAAGTATGCTAAACCCGTAGAGTTTATTTACAACACAAGTTACAACGGAAATGGGTAAGGGGGATGGGGGAAGGGGAAGAGATATGGGTTTGATACCTACCCTATTATCAAAGTTGGGTCAAATGGTGGCCACGTGCCAAATTTTGTCTAGATCGGTAATTGTGTGTTGATATTTCTATCATATTCACTCAGAAAGAATAATTCGAATGAAATGCTGTCAATTGGGTCACTGCCGAGTCGGGAAGTTGGTGAAAACACGCTGGTATGCAAGCAGTTATGCCCAGGACTATTCTTTTAGGTACAGTTGTACTCAGGTTCCAACTTCTTTATGACTTGTGGCCTGGTTGGCAGCACTCTGGTCTTTCATTTTGAGTCAGAAATTTATTTCTGTTCCACACATAATTGTGTGTTGATATATATACATATATATATACATATATATATATATATATATATATATATATATATATATATATATATATGTATATATATATATGTATATATATAAGTATGTACTGTATATATATATATTTTATTACATCACCGTGACATTCTTGTATCTAACAAACATGAATGTTTTAAAATCACCGTTTATATGGATGTCTGTTTAGCAGACTGCAAGAAGAGAGATTTATAGGATGAGAGAGAGAGAGAGAGAGAGAGAGAGAGAGATCATGAATAACAATATCAGTTACCATCAACAATTCCTGTCATATAACAACTATTATATCATACAGTTGAGATTTTCACTGTATCATCGCTTACAGTTATTCTTTCAAATTTATCAAAATGATGTAACTCACGTAAAGCATTTACTAACTTGTACCGCACTAAATTTGCTGGTTCCTCGGTTATATATGTGACCTTGTGCCGCCCACAACAAAGAATATTGTCTTTTCAAAAATGTCCAGCATTGATGTTTCCGATGCTGTGAGAACCGGCGGAAGGAGCCCAAGAGCCAACGGTGTCTGGTGCTATGGTCATAACACAATGAGTCCTCCTATACAAAACGTAATGCGCTCCATAGATTAATTTTTGTATGTGCGATGACAGTCTACAGACAAATGTTTCCACGAAATCTTGGATAGGATAATGTCACGCGAGGACACGGATTTGTGCTATGCAATTTAACATTATTTAAATATGACAATCATCTTTGATGGAGCAAGTACACTGGCAATCACAATAATTTTTCTCCAATATGTGTTCGAATAAAACTAAGGAAATTATAATTTGGCAAATCTTTGATAATACAACTACACTGTAACGTCGAAGGGGTAAGATCAAGTGCTGACATGCAGGCAGATGAATCTCACATCAATAGGGAACCAACCAATTTGTTTACAGCAGTGGAGTAAGTAAGTATCCATACGCTGGAATAAATTCATCACTTGACATCGCAAGAATCATTTGTGACGTCACGGTTTATCTGATTTGGTGACTTAATTACTAAATTAATTAATTCCTTTGCATTCTTTTTCATTTCCCTTCTCTTTTCTTTTTACAAGTCAAGATATTACTTGGATTGAATCGACTGACTAAGCCTCTGAAAACCTGTATATCTGACAAAAATGCCTAAATCATACATATGTGTATATACTGTATAGTGTAATATTGATTGAGTGGTTCATGTTATGGGCCCTGTTCAGTTTTGCTATTCTTATATTAACGTAATTCAGTTTTGTTTTAGTGTTGGACGATTAATGTAATTAATTTTTCTTTGCTTTTGGTTTTGATGTCAGAAATTATCGCAACTTTGTAAAACCTTTTTACTTATGTTCACTTTTGGTTTCCACTTTAGGAGGTGGTTCGCTGTTAACCATCTTTGGACTCTCCCATCCGTTTGTATGTTCTTTGAAACTCTGTTTTATATTTCATTAATTCGAGCGTTTGTATGGGGATGTTCAAAAAAATAAATCTATAATGAAGTGCGTGTTTTCTTCGATGTCAGGGCATCCGAATAATAATAATCTTAATAATAATAATAATTCTTGGATAATAATAATTATTGGCTGCAACTTCTTTGACAGAAAAAATCAGGGAGAAAGAGATCCTTCGTGCCTTGCCTGTTTATGGATTCATGTGGAACATGAGAGCTCAGACATGTCTCGGCTTGTCCGGGTCGTAAGAGAGGGATCATTTTTTGTAAGTCTTGCTCATTGCCTCAGTTCCAATGGATCCTCGATGTGTTAGATTTCAGTCGAATATAAAGCGGCGAAGAGGTTAAATTGCCACTGTAATATTTTCATTCTCGTTTCGCAAATATTGTCTGACACTTTTGCAGACGTCCGTCAGAGAAAGAAGAGTTTGGACCTACGCGTAAATTTATCAAAAATTTCATCGCTGGCCTGCAGTAAATGATTAAACTACTGGATCGCCAGTCACAAACATTCTTATCTAATCTGCAGTTGTTGTGATGAAAGTGTGTATTTTTGGTTTGTTGTTAAGTGTGATCATATTTTTGTATTTTGTCTCGGGTTTAATAAATTTCTTCTCTCTCTCATTGCCGATTCTCTCTTTTGCTCTTTTCCTGTCAGATGTTTGAAATAATTTTCTCCATAATATGTTTGTTTTCCCATTCTCTTTATAAATAATTATCATCCCTCATATAAATACGATTGTTACTCCATTGTGTTTATTATTTGTAAGGTGGTGTCTTTTCCTTTTCAGAAATTATGTAATTAATTGTCACCTTTGTGTATAAATATATTTGTTATTAACGGTTTTATACATATGTTTATCTTGTTTAGCCCTGTTCGTTTTTGAGTTTTATTTTTGCTGTTCCAGGGTTATCACTCCACATAATAGAGTATATAGTTTTAAATGGACTTTAGAAAGAACTAGTAACGGAAATCGTTGAAACATTTTGCACACTTTTATACATAATATTTCCTCATATATGGATAAAAAAAAAATATATATATTAATCATATATTTAAGACAAACACATAAATATATATATATATGTATATATATATATATATATATAAATATATATATATATTAATATAGGTAATGAAACAAAGGAACTCGTATTATAATACGGTTCAACATTAAGTCACAAGCAAAACAAATGAAATTATATAATTCTTTATCTCTTTCAATTTATTGAACTGGAAAAATCAGTCCATGAGACTTTATATTTACTATTAGCGGAGCCTATTTATGTACCCGTTTCTTATACCCCAGCATTTTTCATCATACTAGATTATAAATTGAAGCCGCCGAGAGTGAGTGAAACGGACCGTCAAAACTAGAAAAAGAAAAGTAAATAAAAGAATTTCAGTATTTTTTCTTATTGTGAGGAGGTTGCCAGAAGAGGAAAAGAAGATGGCATCGATAATGTTCTCAATTTATAATTTATCCAACAATGCCACTGACTTCAATAGAATATTGCATTAGAAAATTATGTTAAATAGCATATATATATATATATCATGTATATATTTGACATTTATAATATATTAATGCATAATATAACCTTAAGTATACTTTTTCTAATAAATGTTATTAATATATATAATATATAATATAAATATTATATAATATATATACTGTACGATAACCATACATATATATAAAATATATAGGCAATATAATAAATATATATATATATATATATATATATATATATATATATATATATAAGTATATTTCCCTTTGCAATTGTATAATTATTGCCCATCACTATTATATATAGATATATATAACGTCTAACAGATGATATTCTTCTTGAAATATATTATTTGTGACAAGGAGAAAATAAATGGTTGTATATATGATAAATGTGTTATAAAAATGATATATTCAACTCGAAAAAAAAATCCCTGCTATATATACATATAAATAACATTTAATGTGGTTTATGGTTTTTATATAATAAAAAAATTAAGCTATTTAACGTCTACAATGTAATATGTTTCATCGCTGCTCTAATTATTTCTCTATATGTTAAATGGGGAATTTTTTAGTCTGATCAATTTTCTGTGTACGTGTTTACAGCCATTTATCGAACCAGAAAATAGTCTACAAACAACTCAGGACTACAGTGATTCCTTAACATGTTAGTAATTGTTTTAAAAACAATTTCTTTTGCTGTATTTAAGTTTTATATGCTCGCTATTGAACTGAACCTCACGGAAGAAATCACCGTCGAATCACGGGTATTTGTGATTAATGACTCTTATCAACTCACCTCTGCATGTAACCATGTAGTGTATTGGAATATACATTTGTAGCATTCGTTGTTATTAACTACGGGAGAAATATATAACCTTAAGTGCATCATTCTAAATGGTTAATGATTTTTTATCAAAAGTACGAGGGGTTTACATGAGCTTAATGCTTGTATATGAATCATTGATTAGACATCATAAATAAACAAGTTCGTACATGTGAGAGAGTATGTATATATATATATATATATATATATATATATATATATATATATATATAATATATATAATATAATATTATATGTATATATATATATGTATATATATATATATATATATATATATAATTTATATATAATATATAATATATAATTTACCTATATATATGATATATGTATATGTATATTTTGTATATTAAAAATGTTCTTTGATATGCCAGTGCGTTTAGCTAGAAGAATCAAATATATGTGTATCTTTATATATATATATATATATATATATATATATATTTATTATATAAATATATATATATATATATATATAAGGTTTTGGGCTTGTAAATTTATGAATACGTGTATTCCTTTAACTCTCTCAGGTGCAAATTTTCTCCATTGGGCCATACAAGTCTAAAATAGGATCTTGTTAATAATATTTATCAGTTACTGCACAATATTATATGTTTTAATATTAACTACATTGATATCTAAATCATTCCCCTTCTTTAAAAATTAATGGCCCAATAGACAACATTTACATTTACAATAAAAATATTTTTGTAAATTTCTTGTATTAAAATATATCTATCATCACCAATTATGAAACGTATGGAACAAAAATAAATTTGATGACTTAGCACAGAGGGGACGAAAATAATTACTCTCAGTTGGAAAAATATAATTTTTCTTGGGCCATGACAAGTCTAAAAAAGTGTAACATAACAGAAAAATACAAAATAATCATCAAAACTTTCATTTCCGTACGGGAAGATAAAGTTGAATACAATTAAATCGTGACTCAGCAATTGACCCAATAGACAACATTTTTTGCAATACTTTGGATTTCAATAAGATTAAATTAAAAAACATGTTTATGGAACGTTTAAATAACTTTTCACTTAAAACGAAAATAGTCTCTGGTGGGAAAGCAAGGGTATCATTTCCAACAAGTCAAAAGAAGTTGGAACCACAAACTGCTTCCAAGGAATTACCTGGGCAAGCTAACTGCTTGCATACCATAAGTCTAATAACCTCTCCAGACTAATTCCCAATATATTTCCTTGTAAATAGAACTTGGTTCCTCTCCAGACTGCATACGGGCCTCATGTAAACATAAATCATCATGTCGAAATACGTGCTTAGGTATGGGCCTTGCAGGGGCGAACTTGTTTGCTGAAGAATATGGGTTCGGGCAGTCCGTTTCTTAATATAAAAATCTGCTCCAGGAAACTCCTGCGGCTGGATCTATTCCGAGAAGTCCCAAACAGCTGGAATTTGCTGTTGAATAACAGAAACAATCAAGTTTTCTTTCAGGGAAAGGCCTGCTGCTGGCTGGGCTAACAACTGTCTAATGTGGTTCTTGGCCTTTCAGGGGTTTCCAGTATATCAGGGCCATAGGCAGTCAAAATCACTGTCATGGAAATAAATAAATAAACCACAAATAACAAAACTACGGCCTGACATAAAAACACAAACACACACGGCTTACTTTAGATGTGAGCTTATCATTCACCATACCATCACATCAACGTTCTTTGAAAGTATCAGCTTAAATGATAGAATAACCACTCTTGACTTTGCGTTTGCACATTCCAGCAAATCTTATTAAGACTGCAGTATGGATTGGCAATTGTTGGACCTTGCGTTCAATATTGATCACTGCTAAAAAAAATTACCTGATAAGACGGGAAAAGGTTTTTCCCAGGATGCTCTCCGACGATTTTCGCTGGCCGAATGACTGTTCCAAGGCAATGAAGGTGGAGAATCGGATTAGTGGACTTTTAAAATGATGATGGAGGATCTTAATAGTCAGCATTGGGAACAGTACCTGGAAATAAGATTTCAAGAGTTAACTTTTGAAAATTTTTGGCACTGTATCGCTGTTCCTCATGACCAGCAGGGGGTACTGATGGTCAGGTTTCTGTTGCCTGAAGTCTCAGTAAACTTTCGAAGCCAAGTTCGACGGCCTTAAGTTTCTCTTGTTGTCTTGGATGCCCACTTGGGGATCTGGATATTATCCGTTCCTAAATGCTCAGTTGTTTCTTACGTTTGATTCTGTACTGCTTCAGTGTATTTATACTATAGTTAAAAATCATTTTACAGCTCTTTGTTTTTATGTGTTCTGCTATCCATTTCAGGGACCACGAGTCATAGTTTTTTCTCAAATATCAGGGGAACTAATTGGCAGCTGTGGTACTTTGGAGAAGGCACAGTGTGACAGATGGTGGGCGCCTAATTTTTGCTAACAGTGCATTGGACTGGTGTTAGTTAAGTGTTTTACTCTTGGCTTACCGTTGTTGACAAGCATCCCAAAGTATGCATTCGAAATCTGCACCCCAGGAGGCGTCCTATCCCCTCTCCATTCCCCTCGTCATTCCTCCCTCTCCATTCGGATGTCATTCTTCTCTCAACCTTTGTGGCTAAAGATGGGGACCCGTTAAAAATTCAGTCTACCCCTCCCATAGCGGACGTTCGATTGCGTAGCTGGCATAGTCCTCTCTGGACAGCATGTGACTTTGATCTAATGGCTCCACTACGCAACCTAACATCATTTGACAATGCTGTTTAAAAATTTATCCCCTGACTTGTACCTGTGTCAAAGTACCATTTGCCAAATGGTCAGTTTCTGGAAGATGGCTGCCGCCCCTATGACTTTGGAGCTGTCCCTGAAATGGACACGGGCCCCTGTTTTCCTAGCTGGAAACTATAGTTGATGTAAACTAAGACTTGACTAATTTATGTCCTGGCAAGGACCTCATTCTTCCTGAATCACTCCAGTGCAGCCTCTTTCTGGTGAGTCATCTGTGTTGTAGAGACGTTTTTTCTTGGTTCCTCCTCAGATGGCAACCTCATATGAGTACCGGCGCTGGTGCCCACTTCTATAAATTGAGTCCGTTAGGTGCTGTGTATTGTAATCAGGAAATCGAGGGGCATGGCATGAATGAAAGTTTGCTAAAATTAGTTTATAGGACATTGACGGAAAGGAAACAAAAAACTTTCAGTTGTTTTCCCACTGATGTCGGTGTGGGAGATGATGAGGTAGTATTTATGCCCCATGACTCATGTACTAGCTGATCCTAGGATACAAAAAAAATGACAGCGAGGTTGGCGTGGGCGCCCGCTACTTAATAAAAAAATTGTTTTTTCAGACTTCAGTCAGGCGTGGTAGGTGAGCATATCGATTCGCCGGAATGATAAACTTTGTGATCTCTCGAAGGGCATTGATCTTCAGTTCCATGATGTTGAAGTTCCGCCAGCCTGAATTGACTCCGACCCTGTACAGCCATGAGGCAATAAATTCCCCACTCTACCGACCGGTCCTTTTCAAAATCAGGGGGTCGATGGATCCTGCCGGGCCCCAGGGAAAGTGCGTACTGCAGCGTAGGCGTGTGGAGGAGCGCAAGAGAGAGGAGTAAATGGGATTGAGCAGGTGATGTTTTATATTTTGTTTTTCCGGATCCGCTTTTAGGAAAAATAAAGCTGAACGAGGAGGATGTCCGCGTCCATGTAAATTACCCTCTGAATTGGGTATATACTCATCATCCGCACTTGGATGTCTGCCCCCATTAATGACTGGTGATTTGCTGAAGAAAATAAATATATATATTGGTTACAGTATTGTATCCGTTAGGAGCGTGGGTATACCTGGAGCCAAGACTGATACTGTATATATGTTGAGTCCGACTAATGGCCTGCGGGAACCACTCTGGGGTCTACTCTCTCTCTCTCTCTGAGCTCTCTCTCTCTCTGCTCTTATTGGCGATCTCAGGCAGGTTCTAATTGCGGCAACTCATTCATTAATACAATATGAACAAGTATACGTCTTTTTCACAATAAATAATGTTTAGACTGTACTCTGTTTAGCCTTTTTGCTTCTTTCCTGTTATTGGAAATGTGACAGTTTCTGCAATCTGATGTCAGAAGAATACATGATATACAAATTTGAATTTTCTAATCATTATAAAAAATTTAAATATTTCAATGTACCCTTTTTTGTGATTTTTTGAAAAATTGTAACCAAAAGGGGTCACTTACCTATAACCTACAACTTGTTTGTACATTTTACTTTTGTCAATCAAACACTAACACAAATAGCAATGAATTATATATCAAAAGAAAGGGCAATTTATTTTACTTTGTATGAATAAAAAAATATTAGGTAACTCTGTTTAGCGATTTTGGTGAATTAAGAAAAAAAAGTAGGCAAAACATTTTCCAACAGGTGAATAACTTAATTCATGATACGTATGTTTTATATTGGTTTTAGGGACGTTTTTAACATAGCAAATAAATTAAAACTCATTAACTTTACAATCATCAAATTTATAAACGTAACATTTAGTATAAGGTTACACGGAACGACAGCAAAAAATTACCGCTATGCATGTTTGTCGTATGGCAATTATATCAACCCGTAAAAGCAAGGTTTGGTGAGCAACTAACTTCAGTTCGTACCTATGGTAATGATGTAATAAGGTATCATAAACAAAAACATTCCGTTCGCGGAGGAATGTAAGGCAAACAGTTATTTATTGTTTTGAATACATACACGTTGATAAAAGATAGAAATGAATATATACCACTCTGATAAGTAACCATAAAAAAACATTTTATTTTCCTAAATGACGGGAACGCAGCAAATAGTTGCAAATTGACTGGTAGTTACTCTTCCAGTCTTGCTGTTCACGAGTTGATGTAGTTGCCAGGTGTCCATTTCAAATAAAAGTGTGTGAATCATCGAATTTCAGTTGATGCTTCGTTTTTTCATGCATATTCTATGCTCGTGATTGTATGAAAAACATTACATAGTTCTTCGATCAGATTTATAATGTGCTGAGATAGACTCAGGAGTCTGTATATGGATTGACATAGCAGCATTTCAAGTCTACTCTCTCTTACTCCTCACCACTCTGGTTTGCCGCCTAATTAAGTCCAAACCTCAGCAAACCAACATAGGTTTTTCAATTGTTAGTTTACCGAAGTAATAAACTGAATTATATTAATAATTATCTATAAATCATAATAAAAATTTAATAAATTCTGATAAAAATTGTGACGTTATGGGATTTTGGATTTATTGTTGTGAAATTAATCATACGTCACAATGACGCCTCAAAGAGAAAGATGGAAGTCAGGGGAGAAAAATAAAGTGCTCACATAAACACTAAGGAAAAGGTGGCATTTAAAACAGAAAATGTCATTGTGTTTGTCTGTGTTTCTATATGTGTCATGAGGGTAAGGGACTGATTTGAGTTATAAACCTTTCTGAGGTGACACAGGAGCCATGCATAAAATTTACACATTCGGATATATCACACGATTCAGATTTCTATAGTGTCGAAACAAATATACAAACATTCACTTTTATGTAATATATATATATATATATATATATATATATATATATATATATATATATATATATATATATATATATGTATCATCTAACAAATCACTGATTACCTCTCATTTCTAGATACTTTGCCTGTCTTTCTTCCCCTCTTTTTTAAGAGGGTTAAATTTTCACCATTTAAATGAGAAGCCCACTACCACAATAATTCATTTTTTAGGAGACAGCCAAGTCCGTCTTTGTCTCTTCGTAGCATAAATAACTGAATAATTTTATTCAAATCAACATTTCCAAAATATGTGTTTACAAAATCATACTGACAAAAGAATGATTATTAAACCGCTTAATCAATACGAAAGATGAAAAATTCTAAGAAATATTATATATATATATATAGAGAGAGAGAGAGAGAGAGAGAGAGAGAGAGAGAGAGAGAGAGAGAGAGAGAGAGAGAGAGAGAGAAGAGAACAACTGACTGCTGCGTCCGTGCAAAGAACAACCCAAATAAATGAGAGCTCCTGCATGACACTGCATCAGATAAGTCAAGCTCGTGATAGCGTGCCTGATTTTGCACTGAATGACACCTCTTCATTATCGAGGTGGGGTCTTGCTTGCGTAACACGTATGTACTTGGTTACAGCGGCGGTTCGTTTATGGACGTTCGTGAGCTTTCATTAACTCGGTTCCAGAGATAAAATGACGCCAAGAATAATAACAGTAACTAGGGAGCATATATCGTACCGGCATTCATTTAATGGGATATAATTTATTTTCTATATCTAAACGATATGAAGCAATCATGCATTTAAATGGATGTTGCTTTATTCATATTTAAACTTACAACAACAACAACAACAACAACAACAACAATAACAACAATAATAATAATAAATAATACATATATAATAATAATAATAATAATAATGTAGTACTGAAGGTGACAGCTGTGACTGTCACACTACAGTACATGTTTAAAATTGGGTCTACTTCACATATAATAATAATAATAATAATAATAATAATAATAATAATAATAACAACAGAAAACTTCTGGCGAAATAGACCAAGCGTTCAAAGGGCGAGATACATAGGCATAATATTTCAATGCATTCCCTTCACTAGTTTTTGTCCTTATGATGGCGAGGGAGGGTTTGTGGCTTCCGTGACACAGATGGCACTCTGTGCCTGGTTCATGCTGCTTTTTGCGATCTATTTATGGAATTGTCCATATCACTCATGAACAAGGCCAGAAGAGTATAATATGAATATACAAGTAATGATATATCATCACAATGGTTGTGGTTGGAATAATAATAATAATAATAATAATAATAATAATAATAATAATAATAATAATAATAATAATAATAAGTCGACGAAATATAACCCAATAGACAGATACACGCAATCTTTCACTCCTCATTTTACTGTTATAACTGTTCCTCAGTGTTACGTGCACTCATGTCTATTTTGTTTGCCTATAATCCTTAGCCAAATTATAAGCTCTTCACATAACCATGATATCTCAAAACAGTGATCCAACCTTTGCACTTATGTAAACTCTAACTAATATATACATGTACATATATATATATATATATATATATATATATATATATATATATATATATGTATATAATATTCATATACATATATGTGTATAATATATATATAAATATATATATATCAACCCATTTATCAGTTTCAATTAATCTTCAGCCGCATACTACCGAACAGTTCATCTCAAAAACTCAACCTTTTTCCTTTAACTTTGCAATTGCATTCCAAAATTCACTTAACAATTTATTACACTTATTTCCACAGCCAGCAGAACACTTTCCTATCTTTTTTAAGATATCCTGCCATGCTCCTCGATTCACCTGTTTTGTGACACGCCTTTTCTCTACCCTTATCGTCATCAGTCACTATATTTACTTCTATATAACTTTGAGAATCAACCTCCTTTCTCTCCTCCACATCTGTATTAAGATTCCTAGTTTCTAATTACCCTCATTTCCAGATTCTTGCTTAAGTGTACTGTCTATTCTCTCTTTTTTCAAATGCTTCCCTATCATTAAAATGATCTCGGCTTTTCCTCTTCAATATCCAAATTAAGTGCGGGATCACCTACAAAAATCAGCCATTCTACACTATTGCATACCATGTTCTTATCCCATACGTTTAACCTACATCTAAAGTTCTTTATCTGAATTTTTGTATCTGTCCACAGATACACATATTAAACAGCCATAATATATAATATAACATACTGTATTCGTTCATTTACATCACCACAACCACAAACGCAATCACACTCCACATCATCCTCAATCATGCACTTAACTCACATTCTTCCATCAACATGTCTCAATCTTCAACTTCAAACTATCTCACCAATCATAATGTCTTCATCAACGAATAACTTATTCATCAACCCACCACACTCATATAAAAGATGCATGTAGCCTATATTCCCTATCAATTCTTGTCTTCTGTCCTATCTTCACCAAAATCCTACCACACACCTTTCTATGAAAGGTATAGTAAATAACGCTTTGTGTACAATCCTAACTCTCCTCTATCACATTCCCCACTACACACAGAAACATGAACACACACACATACGTATATCTTGTTCGTCCCGCTCTCGGCTCTTGCACAGAGGGGAAAAAACGACCGAGGTCTCGTACCCGTGACAAGCGAAATTATAATTTATGAGAGATAGGGTTGGTTGTTTTTGCAACGCGACGCGAAACGGCACCAACGTCCTCTTTATTTATTGTCAGAGAGGAAAAAAGGAAACAAAAAAGAAAACAAATAAAGCGCAGAACCGAGCATATAAATATTCTCGCTACGGAAATTTGTTTTTTCTGTATCGGGACGCTACGGCACAAGCCTGGAAGCTGGATGTTATTTCTTCGAGATTCTGTCCTGTTAAATAATTTCCGGAGTGCGGAAGCGAGAAAAATACTAACATACACACACATATATATATATATATATATATACATTATATATATATTTATATTATATACATACACACACATATAATATATATATATATATATATATATATATATATATATATATATATATATATATATATATATATATATATATATATATATATATATATATATATATATATACATATATATATATATATATATATATATATATATATATATATATATATATAGAGAGAGAGAGAGAGAGAGAGAGAGAGAGAGAGAGAGAGAGAGAGAGAGAGAGAGAGAGAGAGCTATCACTGATCTCGGTTAACAGCTGGAGGTGGCTAAACCAACCACTACATTACAGGGCAGTTGACTCCAGAAGAACTCAGCCTTCTAGATCTCAAAAAATCTTTTGGGATGAGGTTGCTAGCCCTCATCCTTCTCCATACTAGCTACGACCTATGCGGTCGACCAACCATCTATCAAGTACCTAATTCACAGCTTTTGACCAACGGAGGTACCTTGAGATGGAAACGAATCCTGGACCCTTCATTCATGTAAGAAATGTCCTAACCACTTGACGTCATTCGTGTTACCCTATTCCTACCTTAATATTTGCTGAAGCAGAAACACATAAATAATAAACACTAAAAAGAAAAATGGTAAAATATGACGAAGTACCTACACCTTTGACCCCGAATAAGACACTGACTGAGCAAAGTCTTGTGAAATCTTCCCCTCAAAAAAAAAAAAAAATTAAATGAGGGGCAGACGATGGCATTGTGGGAAACCCACAGTGGGGCACCGTGGGCGCAATTCTTCTCCTTCAGACCTTGCCATTGTTCCCACGGGAGATTTACGCCGCCATTGTCTAACGTGCGGGAATGAATCTTAAAGCCATTATTTACCGTCACATTATCCTATTCAATTCGGCGGACAGAGCAGCGAATTGGCCCGGGGATTTATCAACTTTAGCTGACAACGGCGGGTTATCCTTCATCCTTCGTCGTAGCGGGGTTATTCACTGAATTCATACGCCCCCTCCCCCCTAACTTTGAATAACAATGAATAAACAGATGGGTTTGCTCCCCATTCTGTATATATTTAACAAACCACTGAATGAAGAACAAGTGGTTACATGCACTGGTTATACATTTTATTCATGCACTCTAGAATGAATAATGAATACGGGTTCATTCATATACTATTCATGATAGCCTGTTATCCATTTTATTCATCCCACATGAATGCTTGATTAAAAATGAAGGTTCTATCAACGTGGGTTATTCACTTCATTTATTATTCATTCAAAAAATTATGTATATTTTGGTTTACTTGAATACTTCAATATTCGTACTCATCTATTAATTTTATTCACATTCTCCCCACAAATGAAAGATTAGCTTGTGGGTTCATCATAAAATTGGATGTTTTCCCAGATTACCTATTTTCCATTCAACAATATTTCACTGTGGTAATGGAGTAGCATAACAGAGATAACCAAACGAGAATGAATGTCTTCCAGGCTGAAGATGAGAGAGAGAGAGAGAGAGAGAGAGAGAGAGAGAGAGAGAGAGAGAGAGAGAGAGAGAGAGAGAGAGAGGATCTCGACTGATTGTAGTGAATTTCAAAATGAGAAATAAAATGTAATTCATGATTTTGTGCATCATATATAGTGTGTGTATTTACACATACATACATATGTGTAAGTGTGTATATACAGTATATATATATATATATATATATATATATATATATATATATATATATATATATATATATATATATAGTAATATATATATTTTTATGTATATATACAGTATATATATTACATGATAGATAGAAAGACAGCCTAATGAGAGAAGACAGCAAATGAGTTGCTGATTTGTCTGATCTGAATTCATAAAGCATAATAGTTTCAAAATAGTCTACACTACACCATTTAAAACGAAAAAGACAGCAGCAACTGACAAAAAAAAATAAAAAACGAATGTAACTCCTAAAATCTAATCACAAATTGCTCAGCCTAAACCCCGTACATCCACTAAATTTTACTGCTACCCATTAATTACTTATTTACGGTTTGTAAACGGACGTAACAGGAAACCAAATGAGTGAACACATAACTTCCGGCTGTAGAAGATGGCCAAATTCTTAAGAGTTCTGTAAGCCTATGTTTGGAGTAAGAAAGAAAAAAAAAAGAATCATTCAAGGAACGCCAAACAAATCATAACATCGACCAAGCACCAAAAAGCAATATGAAACATGTCTGTACAATATCACAAATCAAAACTAGCAAAGCATGAAGGCATTACCTAACCAACCCGATCAAAGTGAAACGAAACATTTAAAGCAAAATCAAACAAATCAACGAAGCATCGAAGTCGCGCGAAACACTGAAACTGGATGATTTTCCATTTTTTCCCCTTTCTCTTCCTTTTCAAAGACGCGGTTGACGATTTGAAGCACGGCGGATGAAACGTGACCGATGCCGGAGCGAAGCGACTGCGCGGATTAAATCGAGTGGAAGAGGAGGAGGAGGAGGAGGAGGAGAAGTAAGAAAAGGATGAACAGAAGATGAAAAGGGTAGGAGAATGAGGAAATACTAAGGATGAGGATAAGGGACGCAAGTCAGATACGACAATAACTCTGTTGATTTTTGAAAAGAAGATACAACCGAATAACGATATAAATGAAGAGTGCACAAAGGCACATCAACGGATGTGGCGAGCACGGGGGGCAACGCCCTGAGAGAGAGAGAGAGAGAGAGAGAGAGAGATGGACTCAAGTCAGAGAAGAGAGAAAATGGTTTTTAGTTACTATTACTCAACATGAGGAAGCTTATGGAGCACAGCACAAAGGCCATTAATATTCAAAGCACGTTTCTAAACAAACAGTGTGTGATATGAGACAAAACGATAATGACATATATATATATATATATATATATATATATATATATATATATATATATATATATATATATATATATATATAGAATCATACAGGATGACGAAAAGGAGGTGATATATATTCAACTTTATTTCAAGCCAACGTTTCAAAGCATGGCTTCATCATCAGCGCTAAAATAATCAATAGGTAGGACTCAGTAAAATTATTGATGTTAAAATATAGATATTAAAACCGAAACATAAAAGTTAAAACCAACCTCAAGAAACGAAAACTCAGTGACCAAGAAGGTCACCAAAAGGACGAAGAACACTCTTAAGCAATAAACAGACGGTGCCATGCTTTGAAACGTTGGCTGGAAATAAAGTGGAATATGTATCACCGCCTTTTCGTCATCCTGTTTGTTCTACGTATCCGGCTTGCTAGAAGTCAACACTTTCTTATTTATATAATATATATATATATATATATATATATATATATATATATATATATATATATATATATATATATATATATATATATATCATATTAACATGGCGCTTGAAAGAAATACTGCAGTTCTCGTTACTTCACTTTACAGGCATCAGCAGCAAGAACATTACAACACCTAGCGTTACAGAGTATTACAGACCTCAAGGAGTGAACGGATTATTTGAAATGATGTATCACTCATTCAAAAGAACATTTTATATCAAAATCAAAAGTACATTTAGGTGATGTGAAGAGACTCATATAAACAACATTATTTTCTAATTTGTTCGTTTTGTTTTTCACAAAAACAGTGGGAGTATAGTGATTATAAGGTACTTCCTTAAAAAGACAATAAGTAATTACTTCCAGAATGATAGACTGATGATACACAACATTGGAAGTGAATAGTATTATTATTATTATTATTATTATTATTATTATTATTATTATTATTATTATTATTATTATTATTATTATTATTATTATGAAGGACCCTCTTTGAGGCACACTTCACTGAAAACAAATGGAAGTTTGTATGCCGCAGAGGTGAAATTGCGGCTTCTCAACTCAGCGTATAATTTTCTTCGTTTCAGCCGGTAAATTATAAAGCGGCTGACCATACATCATTTATCATCACGACGTTTCGGTAGTCAGCGCTACCATTCAGCCTGTGTAAATAGTAACGTGGACTGCCGAAACGTCGGGATAATAAATGAACTTAAGTCAGCTTACTTTATTATTATTATTATTATTATTATTATTATTATTATTATTATTATTATTATTATTATTATATTTACAAGTCACTAAAATAGTGGAAAAAATCCACGCTGATGTAAGCGTAAATATATAATTACAACAGCAAAGTTGCCAACAAAGTAAAATGTTCTGAAAAATTGTCATCAGAGTTAAAAACTGTTGTCAAAAACCTTATCTTAATTTCAAGACCTGAAATTACTATTATTATTATTATTATTATTATTATTATTATTATTATTATTATTATTATTATTATTATTTAGCATTGAAAATAATGGCTGTTTGTACGGCATTCAATTTGTATATTGTCTCTATACAAACTGAATGACATAAAAACACCCATTATTATTATTATTATTATTATTATTATTATTATTATTATTATTATTATTATTATTATTATCACACCATCGGTCTCGGCGTGTTGATTCATTCCCCACGGAAGTTTTCATTCCCCTCAGTGTAATGTCCACGCAGTGTGAGTCATTACCGTAAAACGCCAAGTGTTTACCGTCATTACAGAAATTACCTGGAGACTAAATAACGGGCAATCGATACGAACCTCCTTCCGTCTGGTGCACTGCAGTTTATCGGTACTGATGACCACCGTTATTGTGACCCAGTAATGGTATCATTCCTTTCACAATAATAATAATAATAATAATAATAATAATAATAATAATAATAATAAATTCAGGTCTTGAAATTAAAACAGGCTTTCTTTTTTGACAACACTTTTTAACTCATATTAGTATCATTCCTCTACAATAATAATAATAATAATAATAATAATAATAATAATAATAATAATAATAATAATAATAATAATAATAAAATGGAATGGAATATTAAATTTAGGCCAAATGCAAAGCACTGGGACATATGAGGTCATTCTGCGCTCAAACGGAAATTGAGTGTAAAAAGATTTGAAAGGTGTAACAGGAGGAAAACCTCGTCATTGCTCTATGAAACAATCGTTAGGAGAGGGTGGATACCACGATGGGAGAGAATTGGAATGGAGGTACAGTAAAAGGAATGAAAAGGGTTGCAGCTAGGGGCCGTAGGGAAGCTGCAAAGAACCATAAGTAATGCCTACAGTGCACTGCGTGAGGTGCACCGACGGCACTACCCCCCTACGGGAAATAATAATAATAATAATAATAATAATAATAATAATAATAATAATAATAATAATAATAATAATAATAATAATAATAATTTCGGGTCTTGAAATTTGTGTATGTTTTCTGTTTAACACTTTTTAACTCATAAAAATCCTTCAAAATACTTTACTTTATGATAACTTTGCTGTTTTATTTAGATCGAGCTGGTTCCGGAAAGCTGAATATGTATTTTTAAATATATGTTTACACTTAGATCAGTGTGCATTTTTTCACCATTTTTGCGATCCTATCAATTATGAGATTTATATAAGTAATAATAATAATAATAATAATAATTTACTTACATCTGTCCCAACCATATTTAGGGCAGACTGACCACCACGGTACTACAATAGAATACTCTGAGGGATTGTCTTGAGGTTATTAATCAGTGATTTTTTTTAATGAAATGACTGTATATGGATGTAAATATGGATACAGGTAATCAGGTATAATGAAAGAAGAAGTTTTTCAGATTTCCTACGATGATAAGAAAAACATTAACTTCAAAAATTAAAGTGCATTAAAGGCGAAGATTGACCGAGCATATCATCACGATGACTATTATTCTGATTATGACTCAATTACTCAATCTCATGGGGCAAACCCGAAACGCCACTAACTTAAAAATAAAAAGAAAATAAATAAGATACGTCAATTACATTACGACAACCCTTTCCCACTTAGGTGAGGAAAATGAAGATTAAAACTACAATAGCAAAAATAATAATAAAAATAACGTTTTGGTAAGGGATACATTCCTCCATACTTTTAAACGTAGTTGCTATCGCTGATGTATTACTTTTCTCGAGTCATATTTTCAAAACTGGAAAGATATGACAGAGATAGCAGCAGAAGCAATACTACTACTACTACTACTACTACTACTACTAAAAACTAACTAATAACTAATAACTAATAATAATAATAATAATAATAATAATAATAATAATAATAATAATAATTAATAATAATAATAATAATAATAATATGATAAAAGACGATTTTAATATTCCAAAAACCATCAGTTTGAACATAAAGAATTACCATGTTTCATCATGGAGAACTAATTCAATAATGATCCATTAACTTTTACTGATCAACTTGATCAGAGATTAATTGTCAATTATAAAGCCTCCATTTAATGGCGAATTAATATCATTCAATGCAATTTTTCAAAATTTCAAATCGAAATTAAATTTTTCAAATTACGGCTAAAGCATCGCGTGTGATTCCACATGCACAAAAATCTCATTCCGAACTCAGTTGGCACAGCTACTGATGAATTATTAATCCCCAAAGTCATTACTCGCATTTGGGTCTTAAATGACAGTATCTTCTATGAATGCTTATTTTTTATTTTAAATTCATAAACTTCAATGCAAACGTCTGGCATTAATTCACAAACCCTTTTAATTTCTTTGCAAATTGGTCTGTAATTCACACGTTTTCTTATCTTTGATAATAGCTACAAGCAGAAAACGTCTGTCCTTGTCTTACTAACCTATCATATGTATGTGTGTGTATATACAGGCTTATATATAAATATATATATATATATATATATATATATATATATATATATATATATATATATATATATATATAGAGTATACTGTATATATATACACACATATATATAGAGTATATGTATATATATATACATATTATCTGAGCCAACCTTATTCATTCAATAATAAAAATATATACAAACCTTTCCCCGTCTTTAAACGATATAAACTTTCCTTCACGACATCTTAACTTATGCATCTCAACTGCACATCGCTGACTTCCTTTCCTTATTATCTCTCCTTTCCCCTTACCACCTTACCTCCTGTCTTCTGTATATATATCTATATATATATATATATATATACATATATATATATATATATGTATGTGCATGTGAGTGTGTGTATCCCATTTCTCTTTTTCATTCGCTTCCCAATCTCTTTCCTTTCATTGAAGAATATCTTTCAAAGCACTTTCATTTCACTTCAAGGCCTCATTGAGATTCATATCATATAACCCACTAGATTTCCCTTTAAGCCCCCGCCGCTTTTTTTTCTTCTCCTTCCTCCTCCTCTTCCTCTTCTTCTTCTTCTTCTTCTTCTTCTTCTTCTTCTTCTTCTTCTTCTTCTTCTTCTTCTGAGGGAATATCTTTTCTTTTAAAATTTAATATCGTTTGGTCTTTGATGGTAGGCAGGCACCTCTCGGAACGCTCTTTTCCCCCGTCGAAGAAAAATAACCCGTTTGTAAAGTATGGTCCCGATGGAGCATTATTCATTTCCAAAACTCGCGTATTAACATCGCGGTTACTTCTGAATATACTTTTAATAAGTATTATTTATTTATGGAATATCGTCCTCATAAATATTACTTATTTCAGGATTCTGGTTTTTGTGGATATGGAGTATTTCCATCGTATGATTATATGACTTAACTTATTTAAAGTTTCTAGTTATGTATAAATGACGTGCTTCTAGCTTATGGTCCTCAAAAAATATTACTATTGTCTAGTGTATGATCCTCAAAGTAACATCACTTCTTTCTCCTACATGATCCTCAAAAAAGTATCACTTATTTCTGCCATATGGTCCTGGATAGTACCGACTCATTTATGGCATACAGTCCTCCCATTTCTGGAATATGATTCTAAAAATACTAGTCATTTCACGTATGGTAATAGAAATATTACTCATTTCTGACATATGGTCTTCGACAATATTACAGCATTCATTTCCAGCAAAAGGTCAAGAAAATATGAAGGAGTGTTATGTTAATATGTGCAAAACACTGTCATTTGATTCCCTGAGAGACTCGGTACCCAAACCAAACAAAGCGTAAAATAACAGCTCAGCAATTTCTCCACAAGGAAAATGAGTTGTCCCTCTGTTACACTGGCATGCTAATTCAGTACCCAAGTATTATCTACTAAACGTCTCTTCTCTCTCTCTCTCTCTCTCTCTTCGTCGTAGAGCGTCTAACTTACACACGGACAACCTGTGTTCGATCCTAAAACGAAACGAGGAAGGACGGAATCCAGTATGCCACTGATAACCTAAGAAATGAACTAGGCACCTAGTTGCCAATTGACTGCTGTTGGTGGTAATTAGGATGAAGAGAGATATAAGCACACTGGACGGGTGTTTATTGCTCCGTCAAAAATATATTACACATGAACTAGAGGAGCTCGACGAGAAAAACCTCACCCATCCACATAATGCAACTCTCTCCAACAAGCGAGGCTAGATGCCAATTACATCAGACTTCAAATAACCAAAATGCCAGCATAAATACAAAAAACTTGCGTTCAGGAGATTATCGATTTCTTCTTCATCAGCTCCAAATAAGGCAGTTTATATTCCTTCAAAAAGAAGAAAGATTCCAGCCAACGACTCACCTAGAATCCTTAAAAAGGTAAAAAAAAAAAAAAAACTCCTTCCAGTAAATACAATCCGGTGAATAAGTGACATGGAATCCTTCTGAAGGAAAAATCCTTCCAGTTACTAATGATGACCAGAGCCCATTTGAAGGAACCCCCTTTCAATGAATAATGATCGACTGGAATCCTCTCCAGAAATGAAAAATCTTTCCGGTGAATAACAATGACTTCGAATTTTTCTTAAGAGGGGTAAGGACTTCCAAAGATTGGATGAACTCGAATCCTCCAGATTCTAAGAAAGAAAGAAGTCAAATAATTCACTTCATATTTATGACCTCAAATCGTTCTTACAAATATTCGACTACATTTTCAGCGAGAGCAGAGGAGACAAAGATATTTTTTTCTTTAACCAAAAGGTTATTGCAATCAACTGAAGGACCTAATGCCCAAAGGAATTTCGGTCATAAAGGGCAACATCCTGCTAATGTCAACGTCTCTCTCTCTCTCTCTCTCTCTCTCTCTCTCTCTCTCTCTCCTCTCTCTCTTCTCTATATATATATATATATATATATATATATATACACACACACACACACACACACACATATATATATATATATATATATATATATATATATATACATACACACACACACACACACACATATATATATATATATATATATATATATATATATTTATATATATATATATATATGTATATATATATATATATATATATTTATATATATATATATATATATATATATATATATGTATATACTTAACAGCATGACCTATATATTCGATAAATATTTCATTTTATTTTCTAAACGAGTTTTTTTAACCTTTCCTGAATCATTCTGCTTTCAACGTTCGAGACCATATTATTAATTCATAAACTGCCAAATAACAAGAATAATGACCATTCAAATCGATTATGAACTAAACTAACGGCTTCGCTATTAAAAAAATATCTCAGTTCAAATGACATGAGAAAATACATACCACAGGAAGACTCACTACTCTGTAAGCATAATATAGTTAATTACTCAAAGCCTGAATGACTGACTAATCTGTTTATGTAATCTGGCGTCGCACCTTGTTCATCATCACCATACACTATAAATGATGAAGGGAAAAATCTTTCATGAAACTATCTAGAAAATATGCAGTGGATAAATTAGTAAAAAAGAAATGGAGAATGAACATTGATTTCTAGAAACCTAAATCTATACATACACATACACACACACACACACACACATATACACACACACACACACATATATATATATATATATATATATATATATATATATATATATATATATACATCTATGTATCCGAACAAACAAGAGCATCAATCACACGCCTTCACCCTCATAAGAACGACATGATTTCACTCTATCGTAAATATAAGAGTGAATTTCGGTTGTTGATTCACACAGACGAACGTAATTCAACAACAAACACTCTTCGAGTGCTCCACTTGGGGTGAGTGATACTTTCGCCCAGATAAACTTCAGACGAGGCAAGGAGGTTCTCGGGTTAGCAGCAGAAAGATGCTTCATTCATGGAATCTTTTGCGCAGAGAGAGAGAGAGAGAGAGAGAGAGAGAGAGAGAGAGAGAGAGAGAGGATACCATGTTCCTTTATACCTTTTCACTGACATGTTCACGGGGTATGTGTAAATGTGTGTGAGAGAGAGAGAGAGAGAGAGAGAGAGAGAGAGAGAGAGAGAGAGAGAGAGAGAGAGAGAGACTATAAATATACCTTTACATTTTTTCAGTGACTGCAGAGATCAAGGTAAATATAAAATTTTCAGTGACGTGTTCACAGAGAGAGAGAGAGAGAGAGAGAGAGAGAGAGAGAGAGAGAGAGAGAGAGAGATTCAGTGAAACAACGAATGCCCCATACCAACACCCTAACTTTTATTACCTCGCCCTGAGCGCCTCACTCGACTCCCCAAAACTGCCAAAAGATCGATCACATCTCAAGAGGGTAAACACCGCAATTAACTTGACGACGAAGGGACCAAGACGGGGCATCGGGCATGGATGCCCAGATCAATCGCGTTAATAGAACAGAATATAAAATTTAGGCCAAAGGCCAAAAGCTGGGA
>NC_089795.1:43822767-43825267 GCF_040412425.1 Macrobrachium rosenbergii
TTGAACGCCCGATACCTAAGAATAATTATTGAAATTAGTAAGTCACTGGAGTGAGAGTATAAGACTGCAAAGTAAGAATGAAATGCAAATCTCGACAATGTAATAAATATGGGCAACCACAATGTAAATTCCTAATCATATACCAAAGTGTAACTTTGGAGCTAAAGTGGGAAAACAACAGGAGACAATTCCAGAGAATGGAAATGGAAGGTGTGAAACACCAATGAACCGGGCAATGTGGGGCTAGGGGACTCGACTGCGGTGCATGTGAGAAGAGGTGGTACGGACTGGTGGAAACTGCCGCCTGAGACGAGAAGGAACTCAACTAAATGGAACAATGACCGAAATAGCACTTATAGCCAGTCAATTTCTATGTTTCTCAAGTACATATTAGAACAAACCACCAACTCTCAGAAGCCTCCTCACAGATACAAACATTTATACACACACAGAAGCATGATGAAACACAACAAAGCACTAAAATTTTTCTTTTAAAGATGCATAAAATATACAATGCAAATTGCAAAACGGTGACCAAAGCGCCGGTTTATAAACATTTTTCAATCCTAAAGTTTGAATGAAAAAATCCAGTTACCGATCGAACATCGAATTACGCACTTCCATCTTACTCTCAAGTTTTCCTCCGAGTCATTGTCAAGTGACTCTCACGCTGAAAAAGGAAGATCCACTTTGTCACCCATTATTAAGTGATTCTACTTTGTTAATTGTGAGGTAAAACTTACGGTACACCGATCCATTCAGCAAACAAGAAGGGTTAGCCTCCATCCATACCTGCAGAAAAAAAATACAAGAATATTAAGTAACGTGCAATAAAGAACAAAAGCATATATTTAAGTAAACTGGTACAGTGAGTTAAAAGCTTTTAATGTGTAGTATGTAAATATAATTACCGGTATGTAAATATAATTATCGTTATTACTAACACAAAATTTACAGCAAAATGCAGTAGTAGTAGTAGTAGTAGTAGTAGTAGTAGTAGTAGTTAGTATATAGTATATAAATCAATAAATAAAAGGTAATGCGAAGCTATATACATTATCTTCTGAGCAACGTATATACTTTACGGATTACGAAACCCGTACTTAGTTTTGCCATCGCCTCATCCAAGCCCAATCCCTCATCATTGGCCCCTGACTTATGTAAAATAAATACCTTGATCCATTCAAAGGCGATCAACATCATAACCCAAAATATTGCGCCTATGTCTATAGTTCAGAGGACCTTTTTGAAAACGAATGAACGAACGCATAGCCAAACCAGTTAACTCTCGAGTTCACTACTCCAGCTACCTGAGGATATTTTTTGGGGAGGATTTTCAAAATTTCACAAATCTTTTATCTTTGTTCTTCAGCCACACCATAAGAACACGATGAGTAAAAATGACATATTTGTTATATTAATTAATTAAAATTTTAATGGCCAGAGCAAAAACCCTTTTTAATTTCTACTTCCAAATGGCCTCAGTGACTTTAGTAGCTGTGACGCCAGAAAACTCCCAGTAATCAATTAATTAATTCTACTATCAAAGGCGTTCGCAAAGATATAGGTCAAGCCCTTTTAATCTCAAACCTATTTCAAAAGTGTCACAATCACTTCAGCTTGTTACGTCCGTTACAAAAAGTAAATTTTCCCTGACAATATATGCGGGAATCGTTACGATTAGTATACTATTCATGACCTGCACGTACTAATATGGAACAAGTCAAACAGGTCTTAATTTAGGTAAAAGAGAAATTGAAGGAGTCTGGAGGTAATTGGGAAGATACTTCTGAAATTGGAAAGGAAGATACAGAAAGCAGCAGGAAGATAAGACCATGAGAGGTCTTGTGGTTTTACATTCGAACTGCGTTTCATTTTAGAAAAGGGTTAAGTAACAACTATACATTATAAAATGACAAAAGAACAATTACAAAATAATTCATTAGAACAAAGGAACAATTATACAGTTAATTAGCATAAAAGCGCAATCAAACAATAATTACTTGCAACGAAACAACAATTACAAAATTTATCAGAATATAGAAAATTAGGCAATGGTTATTTACAATAAAAGAACGCTTATACAATAATCTAAATAAAAAAAATAAACCGCTACTGATCATAATAAAAGCACATTTTACAATAATTCACCGGCATGAAGAAACAATTAAACCTTAATAAAAGAACAATTACACAACAATTAAATACTCAAAGGGAAGGTAAATTTAATTTCCCATACACCCCGTATTTGGTACCTGTTCGTCTACATGGCAAAGCACCGTACCCTTGCTAATGAAAACAAATTAACTGCAATAACCTCTGCTTAAAATCAACGGCAGGCAGACCTTAAGAAACTTCACAAATGAAGATGACACTTGACAAAAACTGACAAAAACAAAGAATATGAGAGAAAAAACAACGTTATTGCAGACACCAGGAATAAAACTTGGGATCAGAACAAACACAATCAACATGGCAATATAGGGATGCGATAAGAATC
>NC_089795.1:43830267-43832767 GCF_040412425.1 Macrobrachium rosenbergii
ATTTTTCGGGTTTTCTGTTCTAGAAATCCTGACAAATAGAGCAAATCCAAAAGCCATGGTTTTTTTATTGGAAAAAGAATTCGAGATTTCATCTCCTGAATCCAAATAAATCAACGTCTTTTCTTTTTAGACTTTCTGAGAGCGTTGGCCGGTTGGCAGCGTTTCTAACACAACAGATGATCAACATTATTATTATTATTATTATTATTATTATTATTATTATTATTATTATTATTATTATTATTAATTATGATGTGGCAGCGATTTATATATTTCTTGTTTACCTTCGAAATCACGACTTACCTATGAAACAGCCTTTTATTAAAACTCATTTTTTTCGCTAATGGTTCTTGCTTTGTTTAAATGCAAGCTTATTTCTTCTTGCTACGTTTAAATCTAAGCTTCAATGTGGAAAGTTAAGCTTCACTTACCAACCGTTACAAGCGACCAATGCTTTCATACATAAGCTTACCATACCCTTCCCATCCCCCCCCCCCACACCTAACTCACACCAGGTGTTTATCTAATCCCACGTCATACTTAATTAGTGGGCTACCTCCGTGCGGCGCTACCTCCGGCCAGTCCCTTTATTCGAGTCACGAGGACCGCGCCCAATAACCTCCCCCTCGACGGCCAGGTAAGCCTAATACGTAGGCCACTCCTACACACCCATCCCCCCCTTCTTCCAAGGGGGACTTCTCTCTCTCTCTCTCTCTCTCTCTCTCTCTCTCTCTGCCTCCACGACGTGATGTTATCGAGGGCTAGGCTCAAAGCCGAAGTACGTTTTGAAAAGAACGCCCCCGACACGCTAAAATTAGGAACGGCTTCGATTTTCATACAATTTTTATCCCGCAATGAATGGCTCCTTTTTATTTGCTGATGACGCTTCACCGCTTCTTCTTCTTTCCGGCTGACGACAGATATTTCTTAGCAAGGACACAGATTTCTGACCTTGTTTCTCACACAGACGTTCGCTGTTCTAAATTTAATTCTACTTAATAAATTCCTTTACTTACCTTACTTGCATTCACTGCACTTACACTTTGCTAAATACATTTATGGTTTCAGTCATCACCCCTGCTCCAACTCTAATCCAAATTCACTTACAATCAGATACTCTACTTCATTAACACTGTACTTAAGTATTCGCCTTCAGTTTTCCTAAACTCAATACTCGCTCTCGTTCAAACCATACTCAGGTACTGAACTTCATTCACACCATAATCAGGTACTAAACTTCATTCGCCCCATACTCATGTTATATCTCCATTCACACCAAACTTGTACTGTTCGCCTTTGTAAGATACAAATAATTTTTGTTTTTTTTGCCGTTGGCAATGGTTCTAGTTGCTAAGCAACCATAACTTAATTACAATACACCAGCCAATTAATATTTACGCTGTAAACTGAATACCCTTATCGCTTCAACTGAACCGAAATCAACAAGTACGGAAGCACTATGGTTCACGAGTTCCTACTTCAATTCATTCACCAAATGCTTATAATTTTCCTTACTTTCCCCTAAAATCTATGTCTTCACGAACGAATCAAATTCACAGTTTTATATGCTCTTCATAACCATTTATAACATACAGATTCCTTTGCAGTGAGTAATGACAGCTTCTGCTGATAAGAAACTGTTATTATTCATTTAAAATCGTCATTTACAACAGGTTTTCAGTAAAAAAAAAAAAAAAAAAAACAAACGGTTTCACGTCCACCTTTGCGAAATATTACGTAGTTTATTAGTCAAGTTTCCAAAAGTCATCCATAATACATAATAATATGTAATTCCGTCAACTGGTTAGCTTGATGGTTGCATGAATCATGCGTAATGTAAAGCGTCATCTTATCCTCCAAAACATACACTTGCGCGCAATGAATTTTAGTTGTATGAATTGTTACCTAAAGTTTTTCCGTTGCTTGCATAACGCTAAATGAAAGCTCTTCATATAAATTGCATGAATTTCTCACATAAAGAATCTCGACTGGGTTTAAAACGTGAAAAGAATAGTGATTAATTTTGATATACGGTCATTCCTATAGCTCAGTGGCTTCGTTACCAACAGGTATATCAACACAAAGTTTCTATTTTCCTAGAGTTAAGCAACGCTCATCTTTTATTCTTCCGCATCGATGGCGTGAAAAAGTAAATTACAAAGAAAAAAATTTATACATTTAATGAATTCGAACCTCGTTCCGATGAGCTAGCAGGCTGACAGAAGCAAAACACTTGTTTTTGTCTCACAAGTGTCGTGAATAAAATGAGGCAAGAGAACTACTGCATCTACCTAAGCTTTATATTTTTGTCCCCTTCTGATCCCATAATTGAAGGAATATCTTTCATTATTTTGTTGCGCGTATGTACACTCGGCAAGGAAAGTGAGGATACAGTTTTTTTAAATCTTCGGACATATGTTGATCAATAATGCGACACCTGGCAACTTTAGAAAGGGGAGGAGCTTCCGTCTTATTGTGTTTGTTTTTTGCTTGACCTATA
>NC_089795.1:43837767-43855267 GCF_040412425.1 Macrobrachium rosenbergii
CCTTCCAACCCCTCCCCCTAGCCAAGCTCCCCATCCGCGCCATACAAAAGGACCGTCCATCCCTAATGGGATCTAATTTGAGTGACTGAGGGAGCGACAAGCTCTCTGGACCCTGAGTTCGAATTGGGATAAAGTGATCAATCAAAAATCAAAATTAAGGAGCATTCTGGAAATTACAGCTTTTATTATTATTATTATTATTATTATTATTATTATTATTATTATTATTATTATTATTATTACGGACAAATTATATTCAGATCCTTGCAATTTCCCGGTTTAGAATCAAATATCACTGAATATTATCGTGACCACAGTAATATTTCCATGGTAAAGTGAATCCGATAGTAATAGGTTATTTGTGGCATAATACATGAAAATATTTTTAAAATTCATGCGTATAAAATTTATTAATTATTATACATATGTAAGTATGTATGTAGCCTTTGTATGTATGTACGTACGTATGTATGTATGTATGTATGTATTATATATACATATATATATATATATTATATATATTATGTATGTATGTATATATATATATATATATATATATATATATATATATATATATATATATATATACTTTTGTTACCAACAGTTCCATCGTTTAACTGCTGAACCGAGTGACAGCAAACTAAATAAGTGAAACCTCAAAGTTGTCAGAACTGATGCTTTTCGAGTCGCGAGGGGCCACCAAAGGTAAACATCGGATCTTCCTCCAACAGAGGGTGAGGCCAATGTTGTAAAGCAGTAATAAAAGCCGGCAGTAGTAATGGAAAAATAATAAAGGTCGGTCATACAAGGGAAATTATATAGACATACAGACCACTGGCAGAAGGGTATAAAGCAATAAAGGCCGGTCGTTATCTGCTTAATAACCCCTACATCTACTTTACTCGGAGATACTCGTACATATCCAAACCAACGTACAAATTATCTACTATTGCTATTATTAGGACGATAACCCTATTCATATGGAACAAGCTCGAAACAGGGGCCACTGACATGAAATTCAAGCTTCCAAAGAATGTGGTGTTCATTTGAAAGAATAAACGGACAGAACAGATCAGTTATTAGAAAAGAAAAAAAAATTAACATTGACAAATACATAAATAAAAATGTAAGTAAATTATTAAAATACAAGGAGAAGTATTTGAGGGTAGTAATACAATGCCTCTTCGCTTGAACTTTTGAGGCTCCAATTACACAACATCCTCAGTGAGACGGTGTGAGGAATAAAGGACCTGTATTTAAGCTTATGGGACAATTCTACCACGCCAAGAGACAGAGAAATTAACAAGAAAGCAATAGATGAATTACGCGCAGTACGGCACCTACTACACAATTACATTTTCAATTTTGATTTTTTATCCGACAACGTTTGCATGAACCTATTTAAGAAAAAAAATGAAAATAAATACATTAACTTATATCTATCTTTTCCACGACCTTCATGATTGGGCTAATACTGTAATTAATTTAGGCAAGATGCAATAAATTCTCACACAAATACAATAAATTCTTAAGAAAACAAAATAAATTCTTACGAAAATGCAATAAATTCCTACGAAAATACAATACATTCTTATGAAAGTACAATAAATTCTTACGAAAATACAATTTCTATGAAAATCTAATAAATTTACGAAAATACAATAAATTCTTGCGCAAATACATACATATCGACAAAAATGTATCACATTACACTGATTCCGCATTTATATACTATTGCAATTCAAGGTGTAAACTCAACATACTCTACTCACCAGGAGCATTATAGAACAAGTTTAAACATTTACGATGACAACTAAACGTCTGGATAAAACTCATCCGTATCAAAAACAATATTTTTGATCCAAAAGCCTTGAAAATAAAGGCAAGAGGGAGAGAAAAAAATACCAGCGCCAACGACGTGAAGCGGACGACCTACACGGAACAAATACACACATACCCAAAAACACAAACACAAACAAATACACAAACACAAACACACACACACACACAATGCCGCTGCTGAGGGAGAAACACAAATGGCATAATCTAACAGGCGAGGCAAAGCCCTGGGAGGCAAGAGGCCCGAAGGATGATAGCGGTATTTGCATTACAAATAAAATAAATAAAATACATAAAAAGGGAATTGTAATATACAGCGAAACGGGGGAGGGAAACACTATATAAAAAGAGCTGAATGTAACTGTCAAGACTGAAAATACAACGAAGGGAAACACGGATTGCAGGAATTTCTACTGCAGGACTGTAAAAAAAAAAAGAAGAGAGAGAGAGAGAGAGAGAGAGAGAGAGAGAGAGAGAGAGAGAGAGAGAGAGAGAGAACGAGGAAACATGTGCAACAAAGAGCTAATAATAAAAAATTAATTTGAGGATTGTTCTGTTTGCCTGGTACGACACGTGAAAACTAAGAACTGTCAAGTCAAGGACCCCACCACACGTAATTTTCTGTCTTTAGATATATATATATATATATATATGATATATATATATATATATATATATATATATATATATACACACATATTTGTAGTATTCAATTGTATATGATTAAAAATCACGGTGGATAAAAAATTTTTATATACATATAGTATATATATATATATATATATATATATATATATATATATATATATATATATATATATATATAAAATATAAAATATAAAATATATAATATATAATATATATATATATATATCTATCTATTCATATATATCTATTCATCTATCTATCTATCTATCTATCTAGAGAGAGAGAGAGAGAGAGAGAGAGAGAGAGAGAGAGAGAGAGAGAGAGAGAGAGACTAACGGTGTTGGATACCACCAACAGAATGACGATGACTCTCTTAGTAACATGGAACGACAACTGGCCAACATAGGCCTAAAAAGAATTCCACAAGAACGAGATGTTAGCTACAAGGCCTGTCATTCTTACGGTAAAGTGAAAAGTAATTTCTCTGTACATCAGATGTTATATTATCTTTCCGAACAGAAGCGCGTGATAAAAAAAAAAAAATCATGATTTTCCTCGATCAATTGTATAGATACATTGCACTCTAAAACTTATTTGTTTTTTTAAAGGAAGAAAATAAAAAGAAGCTAGCACTCTTCTACATTTTCTTACTTTTAGAATGACTAGAAAAATATCTTAGGTATGAGTCCTCCTGAAGTATCTAAATCTTACTGAGAAACTAGAATTTACTCTAAGATACCCTACCTTACAACTAGTATTTTAAAACCGATACACGACTATCAAACACAAGTATCAGGGTCATTCTAGAATAGCAGACTATAGAAGTTAGGCCACAGCGCTGGGACCTATGAGGTCATTCAGCGCTGACGCGGAAATTGATGGTAAAAAGGTTTGAAGGGTGTAACAGGAGGAAAACCTCGCAGTTCCACTATGAATCAATTGTTAGGAGAGGATGGAAAGTAAGATGGAAGAAAGAGAATATGAACGGAGGTGCAGTAAAAGGAATGAAAGGGGTTGCCGCTAGGGGCCTACAGTGCACCGAAGATCATTCTATTGACAGGATACAAAAGGACGAACCACCAAAGGCTCGACACGAGAATGACTGAAGAAATAAATACCTCAATTCGGACCAAAGGCCAACAGGGGAAGACTGAATATTATAAGTGCGTATGAAAGGTCAAACTTCGTCACAAGGGCCAAAAGTAAATTGTTTTCACATTCCATTTCTTATTTCGAATTCAAAGTTCAGCGTGTCACAGCAGATCGATTCATATGACCTATTTTGCACATACTGTACATACAAACGAACATAGGCTACTGTACTTTGTGAAAGTTTTCTCTGCAAAAATTGTGTCCTTCATGCAGTAGGTGAAACATCAACATGAACCTGCTTTTCTTGAGTCATTTACATTACAATAATAATAATAATAATAATAATAATAATAATAATAATAATAATAATAATAATAATAATAATAATAATAATAATAATAATAATAATAATTTTTCAAACTTTTATCAGAAAATACCTTCGATTGTATTTACCAATAATAAGGAGAAAAATACATACATAATAATAATAATAATAATAATAATAATAATAATAGAATGCAATGCACATATATTTATTTGTTTTTGATGCATCCATCTCTGGATACTGATTATAAACACGTTTTGAAGCCGCAGTAATGTTCAAATCTACGTGGAATTTCGAGTTTATACCTTAATCTACCGAAATCTTGAGGACAAAGTAGACCTTTAAGCTATCCACTATTCTGTAGTTAGATCCTGTAGTGGATCAACCGAAATTTCGAGGATAAACTAAAGGATTCCTCTGGAACGAAACATATAAAAACGAAATCATTTACACACAGACCAAACGCAACGAGATGGTTGGTGTCATTCCTCTGACGAAGGATGTTCTCAAATATTGCGGAGAGGCGAAGCCGTCATAACAGCTGTCAGAATCATCCGCTAAATAAAACTAAGAGTCGGCGGCCGGCCGAATGAGAGTCAGGTGTTCACGGCTAGAAGGCGCCGTTCATCAGCCCAGAATGCTCTGAGAGAGAGAGAGAGAGAGAGAGAGAGAGAGAGAGAGAGAGAGAGACGAGATTTCCACCCAGACTGGTTGGGGTAATCGCTGAAACTATCTTCATTTCTTTTCTTCTTCTTCTTCTTCTCTCTCTCTTCTCTCTCTTTCTCTCTCTCTCTGTATATATATATTTAGTATATATATAGTGAGAGTTATATATATATATATATATATATATATATATATATATATATATATATATATATATATATATATATATATATATAATATTATACATGTGTGTGTGATATAGAGTATATATATATATATATATATATATATATATATATATATATATATATATATATATGTATATACATAGTATATTCCCTGGATTTCCTGAGAGAGAGAATCCTGGGCCCGACTAGCAAACAAACTCCTGAACAAAGGGAGAAGAAGGGAGTCAAATGTCATTTCTCAATACAGCCAAAAGAGAGAGAGAGAGAGAGAGAGAGAGAGAGAGAGAGAGAGAGAGAGAGAGAGAGAGAGAGAGAGAGAGAGAGAGAGAGCACACCAACCACAACGGCCATCCAGATATTTTCTGCTGGAAGTGTTTACCAATTCAGAGGCTGCAGCAGGCACTGCAGCAACAGTTAAAACTGGCGTTAAAACATCAAAGGTCAACGAGACAAGAGCTCCATCATCAGCCAAAGGTAAGGGAATTGCAATGTGTGTTACGAGTAGACTGACATTTATGAAATTCCCGAGATACAAAATGGAAGGGCTATTCTTACAATGATTGTATGTTATTGTAACTCCCGAGATACAAACTGTAAGGCTTCTATTTTCACAAAGATTGTAAATTATTGTATCTCCCGAGATGGAAAATGTAAGGCCTCTATTTTCACAAGGATTGTATGTTATTGTAACTCCCGAGATACAAAATGTAAGGTCTGTTTTCACAAAAATTATATATTATTGTAACTCCCGAGATATAAAAATTGTATATTGTTGTAACTATCATCATCACCATCAGTTAGTTGTTATTATAATGATCACCATCCTGATGCCATTCTTTTGCTTTAATTGTATCTGATTTTTATTATAATTCTTATTATTTTTATTTTTACTATATTTTCCAATAATTGTTTTTTTATCTGTTCTATGTTGTAATTATTCATGTATATGAAAATAAAGTTACTATCATTCTTACATCTATTCCTCACACCGTTGGACCTTGGAACAGTGGCACTTATGATGTCATGCAATTGGAACTTAAAAAGTTCAAGCGAAGATGAAATGCATTACTACCCTAATACAATTCCCCTTGTATTCTGATAATTTACATACATTTTTATCTATTTATTTATCCGTTTATTAATTTATTTTTTCTTTTTTAATAAATGATCTCTGCATTTCCCGTTACCTTCTGTTACTTCTTTCTAATGGACACCATAGTATTGTATTCTTAGGAAGCTTGAATTTCAAGTAAATGGCCCCTGTGGAGTTGTTCCACATGAAGAGGGTTCATCTCCTGAATAATAATAATGATAATAATAATAATAATAATAATAATAATAATACACACACACACACAATAATAATAATAATAGGCTCATCTTCTGAATAATAATAATACACACACACACACACAATAATAATACATGACAAAAATACACACAAATACCAAAAACCCTATACAAACGCCACAAGAAATAAAAAAAAAACTAAACTAAATAATAAATAGTAAATAAATAAACCCTGAGCCTACTCCTCTATGAACAGAATTCCGATGGACTAATCAGCCATATAGGCCTATCTGGGTCCTATCTATATTCCTCCGCCGACCACATTCGTCCCTGCACCGATACTGTTTTTCCTTTCTTCTTCGAGGACTGTTGGGGGAATGTAACACTAGCCTAGTCTCCAATGTGGGGTGATGAGAACATTATTATTATTATTATTATTATTATTATTATTATTATTATTATTATTATTATTAATTATTATTATTATTATTATTATTATTATTATTATAACAATAATAATAATATGGCAGGAAGGCATACTCATTTTCTAAATCCGTCGCAATGACTTCCACTTAAAATATATAAAGATATATACATATATATATATATATATATATATATATATATATATATATATATATATATATATATACATATATATATATATATATATATATATATATATATATTCTAATGACAATGAGGACTGTTAGTCCCGGAAGGCTTGTAACTTTTTTTTGAATAAATATCTCCTCTGGATACCATCCAGTTTCAATGAGGTCCTGTTAGTAGCCTAATTGTATTATTGCAGTCAACAACTGTGTAAGTGATAAAATTAATATATGTGTGTATATGTATATATATATATATATATATATATATATATATATATATATATATATATATATATATATATATATATATATATATATGTATATATATATGTATATATATATATATATATATATATAATATATACTGTATATATATATATAAAACAATGTATACAGTATATGCTGGAGGTCACGATTACAAAACATAAATATTTAATCTTAACAATCACTATCTACCGAGAAGCAGAATTAACGCAAGGGGGGAAAAAGAATAAAAAGAGAAAATGTTATAGCTTCGTGTAGCATGTAACGTGACAGGCTCACATGCGTACATAATTCCGCAGTGAAGAGCGTTAGGCCTAAGAAAATATTATCATGTTTCCTCTATACAGTTTCAGCGAACATCCTATAACATCGTGAGTTTAGCCCGCCGTCATGAATCATCATTATCATCATCATCATCATCATCATCATCATCATCATTATTATTATTATTATTATTATTATTATTATTATTATTACTACTACTACTACTGAACAGTAATAATCATTATATTGTTCCTTTCATTTACTGCCCTAATTGTAATAAGCCATGCATTATAAAAAAAATCATTATAAACTTCAGTAGGGTTTCGGCGATATTTAAGGCAGAAATCTTTCATAATTCAGCAATTTATTACATAGTATCTATTATTATTATTATTATTATTATTATTATTATTAGTAGTAGTAGTAGTAGTAGTAGTAGTAGTAGTAGTAGTAGTAGTAGTAGTAGTAATATCAATACTATGGCACAAATCTGATTACACAAAAAAAAAATCCTACGATTCAATGCAGTAAAACTACCTGCACGCATCTAACGTAACACGAACACAGAACACCGACAAAAATTCTTGATATCTTAAAAAAAACCACTGGCATGAGAGAGAGAGAGAGAGAGAGAGAGAGAGAGAGAGAGAGAGAGAGAGAGAGAGAGAGAGAGAGATTCAACACTACCAAGGCGTTCAAGAATCTAGGAGACCAAAATTTTTACGGATGTCTGACTCTGTACAATAATGATTATTACATTCCTATGTGGGACAGGGCTTGGATAGGCCTATGGCGACGCTTGTATGGCAGAAAAAAAAATTATCCGGAAAAAAATTATCCCAAGGACATTACACGCTCAGCGGGCAAATGGTTCCCTTCGAACATCAAAGAAATGGGAGAAAACCTATGAAATATAAAGCACGAGAGAGAGAGAGAGAGAGAGAGAGAGAGAGAGAGAGAGAGAGAGAGAGAGAGAGAGAGAGAGAGAGTATTAGATCCCACACAAAGATGACTAATGAACTGTAAGACCGGACGAAAGAAGTGAACCTCTCTCTTCTCTCTTCTTTCTTCTTCTCTCTCTCTCTCTCTCCATGGTTAGAATATGACTCTACGGCCTTTATCACTTTCTACTGTATGCTCGACACGTATGGACGATTGACGAACAAAGTGAGACCAACATTCAAGCAATTGATCTCAATCAAGGGACTCAACCTTCTAAGGTTACTTGTATAATTAAGCAATTAATCTAAATTAGTCTACTCCGTAACCTTCTATAGATATGGTACATGATCCCCCTAGACTATCTCATGAGAGAGAGAGAGAGAGAGAGAGAGAGAGAGAGAGAGAGAGAGAGAGAGAGAGAGAGAGAGAGAGAGAGGGGTATTCGCCAAGGTATAGGCTATTATTCTGTTTAAACATATCTATATCTATCTATCAATCTATCTGTCCATCTATATATACAGTATGCTACATATATATGTGTGTGTGTGTGTGTGTGTGCGTGTGTGCGTGTGTGTGTGTGTGTGTCAGCAATAAGTCACCAGACTACACATGACAAATATACATGTAGACAACCAACATATATATGTATATATATATATATATATAATATGATATATATATATATATATATATATATATATATATATAAATGGATCAGTACTGTTAACTCGATCCTCGACACAAAGTTACCTTCCAACAACTCCAGTCGATGGTCTACCCCTGAGTCATCAAGAGACGTATAAGTTCATGCCAAATCTGCTGTACTTGTTTATCCATCGAGAGCGAAAATTATACTTAGCTTTCCGGCATTAACCCACCACCACCATGACAGCTCACTGGGCATCGTTTGAACACGCAGCCTGATTATGAAATTTCATCACACTTGTGATTTTTATACACCATGAAGCTACAAAATGTTGTTTAATATCACCACGCTACTTCCGGGAATATCCCCGATGGGGAATTATCACCGAAGGGATTTATAAAATGATAAATGGATCGGTACTACCGAGTCTCGATCCCTCGACACAGTTACCTTCAACCACTCCAGTCGACGGTCCACCACTGAGCCATCAATAGAGGCATAATATATATATATATATATATATATATATATATATATATATATATATATATATATATATATATATATATATATATATATATATATATATATGTAAGGGAATTATATAACAAAATGTATCTTCAACAGCCACGAATAGAACCTTTACACACCCACGTACGCACACACACAAATAAAAACAAGTGTTTGTTTTAAACTCACACGGTGATCCATACCTATATTATTACCAAATTCAGCGAACACCAAAATATCCACAGAATAAGTTGGATGTGCATAAAAAAAAAGGTTCACACAGCGGTACCATCTCTGTTGACACAAATGAAATTCGGAAGATATGGAAAAGAATATAAATATTAATGAGATAACAGGCCACAAGTCTTTTGCAACGAGTCAGATCAACTCCTCCCCCATCTCTCAAATCTCTATTGCATCTATCAACTTTCGCGTCATGGCTTACTGAGAGTTGATGTAAGAATATAGGCTATACATATATATATATATATATATATATATATATATATATATATATATATATATATATATATATATATATATATATTGGAAATAATGAACAATTGAGCTGTGTCTCATAGAAATATAAGTTAAGAAATATTTTTGTAGATTGATCATGGCCAGACTAGACACATGATTAAATACGTGCAGAGAGAAAATTTATTAATATATTATATATACATACATACATACATATATGTATGTATGTATGTATGTATGTATGTATGTATGTATGTATGTATGTATGTATGTATGTATATATATAATATATTAATAAAATTTCTCCCTGCCCGTACTTAATCATATCTAGTCTGGCCATGATCTGATCTACCAAAAAAAATATAGCAACTTGAATAACTTAATGATCATCAAATCCAGATGTAGCCTGTAAATACATACAGGTGTTGAAAATTTATTAAGCTAGTTTCACACGATTTTGCCTAATCCTAATTGGCGCGGCTAAATGTAAGGAGCTATTTAACTGTATACAGATGTGTAACAGAGAGAGAGAGAGAGAGAGAGAGAGAGAGAGAGAGAGAGAGAGAGAGAGAGAGAGAGAGAGAGAGAGAGACTGCGTGCACAATCATTATGAAATATGTCGCCAAAAGACAACACGAAAAGATAAATCAAAAGTTTTCTGTGGAGAGAGAGAGAGAGAGAGATTAATTTCTCCAGGGGAAGGACAGTTACATGTTATTTACCGGATGAAGTTGGGGTTGGGGGAGAAAGGAAGCGAGGCCATAGCTAGATTGGAAATGTTGCTTGCTTTGCGAAAAGAAAAAAAAAAAAGGAAAAGAAGCGAATGAAGACGCGGGCCAGAGATTCTCCATTCAAGTAAAGCAAGTCAATATGAACGCAAAGCAAAGCAAGTAAGGAAGCAAGCAAGCAAGCAAGCAAGGAACTTAGCTCCCTTTCAAGCACAATGAGACTCCAACAATGGCGATCCCGAAGATCAGTTCGGGTGGTATTTTGAAAGTCTCTATTTGAAGAGAGAGAGAGAGAGAGAGAGAGAGAGAGAGAGAGAGAGAGAGAAAATGAATGAAGGTCATCACCGGTCGTATTTAAGGTCAGTATTTTGAGAGGAAAAGCGGAGGAGTGGGGGGAGGGCGCATAAATAAGGAAATTTAAAGGACACAAAAACAAAAACATTTTAAATGTGTCAACAAAATGAAAAATATAAAAATAAAATAAAAACAAACAAACATCTGATAAAATCTAACTCTTGCGAAAACAAACACAGAGAAAAGTTCTGAAAGAGCGAACGCAATCTTTCCCGACAAGAGTAAGACAAACGCTTTTCTGCCCGGCAAACTCTGACTCATCAGAACGAGCCAATCAAGACTCTGTCAAAAGACAAATGGAAAAGACTTCGGGAATCTCAGGAAAGAGGATATGATAATAAACAAGTAAATAAGTAAAAAATGCGCCGAAGTTTCTTCGGCGCAATCGAGTTTTCTGTACATCGTATAATCAAGGCCACCAAAAATAGCTCTATCTTTTGGTGATCTTGGTATAATGCTGCATGAGCCGCGCCCACTATCGTTGCCAGAACCACGATTATTGCTAACTTTAACCTTAAATATAGAAAACTACTGAGGCTTCAGGGGCTGCAATTTGGTTGGTGTCTGATGATTGAGTGGTGGATGATCAACATACACTTGCAGCCCTCTAGCCTCAGTAGTTTTTAAGATCTGAGGGCGGACAGAAAAAAGTGAGGACGGACAAACAAAGCCGGCAGAAGAGTTTTCTTTTCAGAAAACTACAAATGCGCCAAAGTTTCTTCGGCGCAATCGAGTTTTCTGTACAGCGTATAATCAAGGCCAGCGAAAACAGATCTATCTTTCCGTGGTCTTGGTATAATGCTGTATGAGCCGCAGCCCATTAAACTTTAACCAAGGCCTGGTGGTGGCCTGTCCTATATTGTTGCCAGAACCATGATTATGACTAATTGTAACCTTAAATAAAATAAAAACTACTTGAAGCTTGAGGGCTGCAATTTCACAGGTGTTTGGTGATTAGAGGGGTGGATGGTCAACATACCAATTTGCAGCCTCAGCCTCAGTACTTTTTAAGACCTGGAGGGCGGACAGAAAAGTTAGGACGGACAGACAAAGCTTTGGCACAATAGTTTTCTTTTACAGAAAATAAAGTGTAACTTTTGCCTCCAATAACTTTAATGCCATAATCAACAATAATACACACATAATAATAATAATAATACACACACATAATATAATTATACTAATAATAATGCGAGTGGCCGTGCTCTGTCACTTACGTTATTTATTCAAATTTCCAGAATTCCTAAAGGCCAAAGTTCAGGAAAGAATTGCAATACTAACATCTTCGTACTGAGTGGACTATTATAATGACAGTAAGTCCCACAAAGTCAGCATTAAATGACCCAACAGGAATAATTACGCAGGAAGTCCAACGTACTGAGATATATATATATATATATATATATATATATATATATATATATATATATATATATATATATATATATATATATATATATATGTATATAATTTATATATACCGTGTGTGTGTTTGTGTGAGCGTGACATGTGCAGACCTTTCTCTAATCAAGAAGACAGAACCCATATCGGTTTAAATGAAATATGACAATAATTAGTAATTAAAATTAACAATATTCAATCCACGAGACAATCACCCTAAAATTAGATTAAATAACACACATACGCTAACCACACTCATCAAAGAACAAAGACATACAAACTTGAAAAAAAAAACCATATCTAGGCTATACCTGCTATCTCCATCACAGTTTGGCTGAAAGAGCACCGAACGAATTAACAACGATGATGCCGGCGAAATCATACGCAAACAAAATAAATAAATAATTCAAATATAAACACAAAGGGCTGTGTAGGCATCGCCAAGAGTAGGAGTACCTTGCGTGAGGTCAGAAGAATACATCAGGTAAAGATCAGTAATAAATAAAATGGTTGGGCGACGTGGGAGGGAGGGGGGAGCGTGGTTGTGGGCGTGGCATCTTGCACGTGACCCACCCTCTATACACACGCACACTGCATGGACATCAAGTACAGTTATCTTCATTACGTAATTGAGAGAGAGAGAGAGAGAGAGAGAGAGAGAGAGAGAGAGAGGTCGAGAGAGAGAGAGAGAGATGGGTGCATTTATATATAGTATATATATATATATATATATATTTATATATATATATATATATATATATATATATATATATATATATATATATATATATATACTGCATATATGTGTATCTGTGTAAATAGCAGGTGTTGCACAACGACTTTGGTGCAACATATATATATATATATATAGCTAATATTTTCAAAACCTTACCCTAGCCCTCGCAGTAACATCGGAACAAGGGCTTTCCACAAGCCTTGGTTATCAGATGTGTCATTATCTGGTACGCTGTGTCCTTTTCATATGATAGCGAAAACTTTATTCTCTAGACTATTAGTTACCGTGGTGGATGGCAATTGCATCATTACACACGAATGCGCCAATTAATACAATAATAATACACAATACACACAATAATAATAATAATAATAATAATAATAATAATAAGTACACACGAATGCGCCAATTAATAATAATAAGAATAAGAATAATAGCATGAGTCACCACATTGTGAAGAAATCCACAGTGGTTTAATGTAAATATATATTTGAAACATATATACAAACCAAAGCTTTCGAGAACCTGTACATTCTCCTTCTCAGTCAATGTAAAGATGTATTTCTAATATATATTTAGATTTACACCAATGTCTATTTCTTCACCAATAATGATAATATTAATATTTGAAGACCATGAAGTTAACCTACAAATATAAGTCGTTCGTCAAGTGTACATTTCCACCAACATTGAAAAAAAACTAAAATAAACATCTTTGATTAATGTCTCCATCCCATCTGAGAACCTCATATACATATCATCGAAACTTGTCAATAACTTTTGAAATCAAAATACCTTCGTAGACAGACATATACAGTAAGCAAAAACAAACAAACACGGGTGAATACATAACCTCCGTCCGTTCAACATCTGATACAGATGTGATCTGTGACGTCAATGAATACGAACGAAAAAATAAGATAGATATGTCTTGATGTGAATCTGGATATACCAGTGTTTTCAATATTATACAAAAACCCAGCAAAAAATTATTATCTGTATAAAGCTCCAGGACGTTTTTCGAAATAAAAATGAGCCGGTTTTTAAACGTAGCACAAAAAACTTTAATTAAAAATAGATTAATGGTGAGTCTGAGAAAAAAATTGTTTCATCACATTCTAGATATTATTGCTTTTGCAAAAACTATACATAGTATGCTTAATTACATAAATAATATATGATTTTAGGAATTAGGGGAAATGTTAACGCTCTGTATATCGCTAGAAAATTAGATTTATATACTCGTATGTATGTATATAGGCTATATATATATATTTTATATATACCGTGTGTATATATATATATATATATATTTTTATATTTTATTATTTTTTTTTTTATATATATACCGTATATAGGCTATATAATGCAATTGTAATAGCCACAGTGATCTCTCAACTTCTAGTAGTCTTCACGCTTTTCTAGATACACACAAACACACACACACATATATATATAATATATATATTATATATGTCTGAGTTGTGTGTGTGTGTGTGTGTGTGTGCGCGCGCGCGCGTGTGTACAGACCTGAATACCATACCGTAGGCTTGTAATCGACGGAAATTCCATCCAATATCAAATATATTAGGAAGTTTCACCTTATTCGTTGTATATCTGGGATGTTATTAACGTCAACAAGAAGTTAATAAACATTTCCGAACATTTTTTCCCTTTGCTTCTGATATTGAGCTTCGGTGCGATTTCGATATTATTAAACGGTTCGCGGAGGGGGAAAAACATGTTATTACAAAATGCCTTCATAATAAAGCGTTCAAATTGGTGTTTTCTTTTATACGAACGTGTACGTTTATGTTTCATTAGGGAACCAGCTAACTGAAGAGATACCACAGTGTTGTATTAGCTTACACGCGCGCTTGCGCACACAAACACACATATATACATATATATATATGTGTGTATATATGTGTGTGCGCGTGTGTGTGCACAAAAGTTGAAATAATACTAGATGAAGAAGGCATTAATGATGTCAAATCTTTCAATTACTTAGGAACACTTGATATCCAATACAGGCTCTCTCGAGTTGAAATTAAGTTAAAGACAAAAAAAAGGCCAATCAAATATTGGGCAAGTTAAATACGATTTGGAAATCTCACTGAAGACGAATACAAAAGTAAGACATTCATAAGTCTGTTAAAACCAGTATGGCTATACGGACATGAAATCACGTTATTTCAATGACACTGTTTGTTCTATTGTACTTCATTTTATTTATTTATTTATTTTTCTTTTTGCAACCCTAGAAAGATGTGAATACTACTGCTCACAGTCAGGCTAACGAACAGCAGCCTGACACACCTGACCTTCCTCCCCCCTCTCAACAGCCTAACCCCCCCACCACACCTCATACACACAAAAGAAGAATACAAAATAACGTACCTACAAAAAAATAAATATTCTGAATATATTCTAACAAGAAAAACAAACGCTACATATATACTGCTAACAACACCAAATATTCTTATTCCGTCTCCCCCTTGCTGCAGAGAGTGAGAAGAGTTTCCATTTTAGTAAATTATGCACAACAGTGTTCGCTGATATGAGAGAGAGAGAGAGAGAGAGAGAGAGAGAGAGAGAGAGAGAGAGAGAGAGAGAGAGAGAGAAGGGTTTCCATAGTAAATTATGTACCAGTCTAGTGTTCACTACTGTGTATGTGTGTGTGAGAGAGAGAGAGAGAGAGAGAGAGAGAAGGTTCCCATAGTAAATTATGTACCAGTGTTCACTACTGTGTATGTGTGTGTTTGTGTGTGTGTGTGTGAGAGAGAGAGAGAGAGAGAGAGAGAGAGAGAGAGAGAGTTCTATAGTAAATTATGTACCAGTGTTCACTACTATGTGTGTGTGAGAGAGAGAGAGAGAGAGAGAGAGAGAGAGAGAGAGAGAGAGAGAGAGAGATTAAACCCTAACTAACAAAATGGGGTCGGCGAAACCCTTGAACCAACGGAAAGTGACCATCCCAGCGGAGTTTATAACACCCTCCGAGAACAGTTAGCCCTCAGGAAGAGCATTCTTTAAAAGGCTGCGACCTTTTTCTTCACTTTCTTATGACCTGAGCTAATAGATACGAAACTTGTTGTGCTATTCACAGCAGCTTCTTTAGTTACTATCAAAAGTTAAACTATTGGAATTACATAAAATATCAACTTAGCAACTCGCGAACTGAACTGATTCATGCTAATAACAAAACAGACTGTCTAATTTCCACGGGCACTTTTATCACACTTGGCGCGAAGGCTAAATTCTAATTAATAGCCTATTTATTGATAAAAGAAATTATCCAAAGCTTGTCACGATGAAATATCCCTTTCCAAGTTTATCACACTGTCCTTAAATCAGGCTTCAATATTCATCCTCAAAGTAAGAAACTATTCATCCTCACAGTAAGAAACTTTTCATCCTCAGAGTAAGAAACATAAAGATTCCTATTTCTGTTTGTTTGTTAATCTGCTTATCCTTTGGGCCTCGGTGAGATTACTATCAATTTGGGAGGGGCCTTGTGCCAGCATTGGTCGCTGTTCATACGAACAGTCGGTAAGAACGAAGGGGCCTGATTGTCATTCTCAATGGCTCTGTAAATCAAAATTCAGAGACTTGGAAATTTGGAAGGACTGTACATAAAAAAAATCCAAGCATTTTTATGATTGATAAAACTTTTACTTTTAAGCTTTAATAAATATAAATCGTACTGCCCTCTCTGAAAGACAGTCGGCAAATTTATGGCCGAAGAATTAAAAGATTTCAGCCAAAACAGCTTCTCCGTATGTTCAGACACAGGAGGTTAAATCTAACCTCCTTGGTTCAGACAGCTGAAAAAAAAAATACGATAAAAAATTAACAGCAAGACAAACTTAAAATTAATAAAACATTAAATAACATCGAAATCGCATTACCACATTCAAAACACATTAAAAATAACCAAATATAACATGTCATGAAGAAATATTTTATAAATAGATGCAAGGGACTTTATAAAAACATACAGTCATATATCACGAAAAAGACAATAAACAACACAATAAAAGAAAATCTTGACATCAAAAAAGACGTACACAAACAATTAGACACCATTTGAACAACTGTAAAAAATTAAGTCAAAAAACAAAAACAATTAACTATCATTTAAACAATGAAAAAATTATGAACAAAACCAAAAACAATTAACCATCATTCAAACAATAAAAAATTACGACAAAAAACAAAAACAACACACCATCATTTAAATAAGAAAAATACGAAAAAACAAAAACAATTAACCCTCATTTATACATTGAAAAATAATTACGACAAAAAACCATTAATTATCATTGAGACAATAAAAAAATTACGAAGAAAACAAAAAACCATCACTTAAACACTTGAAAAAAAAAACACCAAAACTAACTTTCAAAGTCGCCGAGCGAGCAACACAAGGCATTCAAACCGAAGAACCAAGACGTAAAAAAAAACCTAAAGAGAGAGAGAGAGAGAGAGAGAGAGAGAGAGAGAGAGAGAGAGA
>NC_089795.1:43860267-43865267 GCF_040412425.1 Macrobrachium rosenbergii
GAGAGAGAGAGAGAGAGAGAGAGAGAGGTGCTCCATTTAACTTAAGCAAAGTAACCTTGGAAAACTTAAATGTTTGTCTGTATGACAGAAAAAAAGAGATAGCGGAGATGTCGGAGGAGATGGTATCAATCCCACTCCCCCGCCCCTCCCCCAATCCCATCTCTTCCCCCCTGACCAAAAGGGACGGGAAGATGCCTTGGGGCCTTATAACCCGTGTCCACACCATCAGAGTACCATAACCAAAGGTTTCGAAGACTTTTCCTAAATAATAAAACAAAAATATATAATCCCCCATTTCACGGGATGGTTTCCTCGTGAAAAGACATTTGGAGTTTTACCAAGTTCCTCGTTGTTTCTATTACCGGAATTTTTCCCGAAGGAATTTATGGAAAATAAGAAAAAAAAAACACAAACGCGAGTTTAACACTGTGTGGCATTGATCACTTGGGAGGATACGAAGGTATTAGACTTTTTCCTTTGTCGTAATTTTGATAAATACTGAAAAATAATGAATCAACTTTGTATCCGAATTAATTAACAGCAAGATAAAAACAATAATAACCAAAAAAATAAATAAAAATATACACAAAAAGGCCAAACGATAACTTCAATTCAATCTACCCGAAAGCGGCGTGTGGCAACTTCATCCTCGTACTACTGCGGGTCAACATTCAAGTCTCCCAACCGCCAGAGAGCTTGCTAACACACTCACACACACACACACACACACACGCACGAACGAACGCAGCACAACGCCACCTTACACGGAAAGAAGAGAAGCCATTTTTACCTCCACGTTTAAGCATATCCAGAGGCTTGTAATCGCATTACTTTTTGCATGACCGAACTGACCTCTGCCTCCGCGACAATTCCGTGGGAATGTCTTCGCCACTGACCTATTATGGCGAACTTGCATTTAGGAATGCAGCTAAAAAATGCCTCTCGCCTCAACCCTATAACAGTCCCTCCCTCTGAACGAACTTACGAACTCACGTATACACACGAAGAGGGCGACCTCCTTACCTGTAGTCGGTCGTCAGGCTCCCACACAGGTAAATATGCTATGTTGAACAGACCGCAAACGTTTTTTTAAGATCTGTATCTACACCAAGCCACCTTTTATAGACAACTGGCAGACGATATTTTTAACTGGAGATGCCTACCAATTGTATTACGACTGGTGCTGCTTATTTAAAAAAAAAAAAAACCGTTGGCTCTTTTCCTATAGAAATGCCTAAAAATATTACTAAGACTGGTGCTGTCACCTTTCACACACACAAAAAAAAAAACACTCGGGTAGGCGTAACCAATATGTTTACTTAAAAGATTCCTACCAATACACAACTGATCCTGTCACTTTCATAAACAACACAGGCAGACGTAAATAATATTCTCATTTAAGATGCCTACCATTCCCACTGTGACTGATTGTGGGGACAACTTTCAACTATCGAAAGAGAAGTTTATTTGTATCCAATTACGGATACCGACGAAAATCTGTTGCCGATTATAACAGACAAGTACCGCAAAACGTACTCACAAACATCTGAAGTACGTGTAAATACCTAAAGGTATCGTTAAACGATACTTTTTTTTATATTAAAGGTGCACAATTTTGGAAACAGTTGCTGGCTGCTTTAGGATCCAGCTCGTGCTGGCATAAGCCCAGCTTAATCTTAAAACAGCAAAGGCAACATCTGTGGAAACTTGTTAGCAAGCTGAGGGTCGTCAAAGATCACATGTCATACGAAATTTCCAATATTTTTCATTAATAAAGTTTCACGATTGTAAAGTAGAATAGCAAATTAATGTATCCTCCATCTGTCACACAAAAAGTAAACTTGTAAATACCAATATTACAATGATATTTTAAGATGGTCACTCGACATAAAGGAATATATAAAATAGAAAAAAATCCTTAAATTTCCAGTCAGAAGGAAAAAAATAATAAAATAATAATGGATTTTATTTCCATACGCACTAAGGTCATAATTACTGACCATAACTTTCACCTCGTACGTTCGCATGTTTTTTTTTTAAAAAGATCAGTGAAAGTACACCAAAGTTAAACAAACAATTATACCTAATCATATATTCCTTCTCTTAATGACTTTACCTAAGGCGGGGGAGCCTTTCCGGTACTAGGGGCAATGGAGAATTTTGCCATGGGTGCTCATCAACATTATCAAAGACAGATCTGAAGTTACGTAAGCATTTTCATTTTCTTAGCAATGAAGCCAATGGGAAGGGACACCAAATTTGCTTCTCTTGTCCAGGCCCAAAGAGAGAAACACTTTCATATGCAAAAAATTACAGAAGTACAGCCCAACAACAGGCAACCCGGACGAGGTATACGTATAGAAAAAAAAAAAAAAAGGCCTCAATGGTGAATGGCATTTGCTGTGACATTATACACACTTTTCCAGCCTGTAGATTACAAGACAAAAGTCGTTCATCTGGGCTGATACGGTACTCAGGTAGAGTTACAATACATGAATTATAATTCATATTACATACGGTTGCACTGGGCAGCATTGCAAAGTTGAAATTAGAAATTATTCTTAAAAAGATTTCTCTACAAGATGTCATTTCAATATAACCTAGATTGATAAGGAACTGGCATGCAGAATTTAGGCCAAACGCTGGGACCTATGAGGTCATTCAGCGCTGAAAGGGAAATTGACAGTCAGAAGATCTGAAAGGTGTAACAGGCGGAAATCCTCTCAGTTGCACAGTGAAACAATTGTTAGAGAGGGTGGAAAGTAAGATGGAAGAAAAAGAATATGAAAGGAGGTACAGAAAAAGGAATAAAGAGGCTTGCAGCTAGGGGCCGAAGGGACGCTGCAAAGAACCTGAAGTAATGCCTCCAGTGCACAAAGTGAGGTGCACTAACGGCACTATTCCCCTACGGGGAAGGCTGATAGGGAGGACTTCAAAGAGAACAAACGAAAAGGAAAGTGGAAAGCAAGAATAGTTGGGCTTAGCCAAAATGGAAGAGCCAATTAGCCTACCTGCCTCGATCTATTTGTATCTAGCTACCTATCATCTTGCTCTTCAGCAGCCCGTAACTGCCTTGATCGTTCGACATAATAGGTGGTCGGTTTCAACGGCAGAACAGCCGTGCCAAATCATTAGTATGTAGTATATATGACTGATTGACAGCTTTTGTAAACTGGTACTACGCGAACACTAAGATGTACTTATCTTTTCATTGTGATAAAGTTCTCAAACACTGCACGATAACTCACGTTGCTGAGCGCATAATTTTCTCTACATTTATGGAGTCAATAACCACAGTAAATGTAACGCCAGAAAATCCCAATAACTGAATTAAAATATCCATATTTTATTCTGAACCTAACAAAATTTTACTACATTAAAAAATTCAAGGCAATGATCAAATTTCTAATGGACTAATATTACAAGCAAACTAAAAACCAAATCATAAAGAGAAGGCAACGCTGACAAATCCATATCATAAAGGGATTTAAAACGTCAGTAGCGATCTAAAGCGGGATTAGCGAGGTTCAAAGCTCTGGAAGAAAGACTAAGATGGATTAACAACAGAAAACTGTCAGTGCTACACAGCCACTGAGTCCCAAGAACTAACATTATGATTATCACCGGTAGCTTTAAGGTGGATTAACTCCACGAATTCAGAGAGAGAGAGAGAGAGAGAGAGAGAGAGAGAGAGAATTTGTCACCAAACGAAAATTAAGATAACGTAAATGGAGTAAAGGTACGATAACTCACTGGAATTCTAGACCTCATTGTGATCCATCACCGCTCGCACTAGATTTTCACTAGGCCTGCGATGATTCACAGCAAAGGACGTAATAGGCGTAAGAAAATAACAAATGAATGGTAACAAATACAAGAGTCAATAATAAAATAAGAGCATGACGTTAATTACATTTCTGTATTTCCCATTACCTTCTGTTACTCCTTTCGAATGGACACCATATTCTTTGGAAATTTGAATTTCAAGTCACTGGTTCCTGTGGGCTTGTTCCATATGAATAGGGTTCATCTTCTGAATAACCATAATAATAAAAAAACAACTGAAAACCAGTTAGAATTACTTCCGCTATCACTTTAACACTATCAGTATAATCAATCACTTCTAAAAGAGCGAGGGGAAATTGAGGTTGAAACGAGAGACAAATATATCCGAGGTTCCGTATACAAATTATATTTTCTATCTTAATGATGATGAAGAAAACCTTTACACTCAGATGCACTGTAACTCAAACTCGAAGTAGATGGGACAGAAATTTTAAAGAAACTTGTTGTGAATTAAGCTGAACAGCAGTCAGTCAGTTAGTCAAGTCAAGTCACTCAGTCTGTCTGTCATAGAATAGAATAGTATATAAAATTTTGGCCAAAGGCCAAGCGCTGGGACCTATGAGGTCATTCAGCGCTGAAACTGAAATTAACAGTAAATACATTTGAAAGGTGTAACTGGAGGAAAACATCGGAGTTGCACCTATGAATCAATTGTTACGAGAGGGTGGAAAATAATATGGAAGAAAGAGATTATGAACGGAGGTACAGTAAAATGAATGAAAGAGGTTGCAGCTAGAGGCCGAAGGGACGCTGCAAAGAAGATAAGTAATGCCTACAGTGTATCGCATGAGGTGCACTGACAGCACTACCCCCATACAAAGATCTGTATGTTACACTCCTAGGTAGGATTCTGAAACTTTCGGTCTTATCTCCCAAAAACGTCGAACTTATTCAAGGTTGACCGACAAAAATATGAAAATGAAAGCAAGACAGATGATACTCTAACAGTCTAAAGCCACATAAAATAATAAAGAAAATGCATAAGAACGAGAAATAAGAGAAGATTTACGATATTTCTCCCATAAAATCCTCTATACCAGCATCAGCATCACTATTTTTATTATTTCGTACCGGACCTCTGTTTCCTCCAGTGCCATCTACGATTCGAAATGGCATCCACTCGGCCACAACGAAAGGGCAGCCAGGACTGGGCA
>NC_089795.1:43872767-43885267 GCF_040412425.1 Macrobrachium rosenbergii
AAAATATTACCTTTTTAATGGCTTCACTTCCAGCAATTTTCAATTCGGTAAACTTTAAAGACAATAATCAAACCCCAACACCAACCCGCAATGGCAATACCCGATGCCCTTCCGGGCATTTCAGCGGCTGACCCCAGTAGATTTAGAAGTGCGATGCAGAGTTGCCACATCTTAACCAGTTATACTTCTGCTAAAGGAGGGCTGGGTTTCTCTTATGTGGATTATCAGACTGAAGAAATATGACAATTAACGCTCTTCTTTATTACAAAGTCGTAACCGAACGACTGTTTCATTCTCTGGAAAAATGGTAGATGACGTAAGCGGTCAATCAACGAGATCTAAATATTTTCTCGACGGTTATAAATAAGCCAGAAGGCCTCTTTCCTATATAACCGTACCCACTTCAGAATAAGCCTACATAAGTCAAGCTTCAACTATAAACGATTGTCAGATGTTTCTTTATCCTAAATAACAGGAAAGAAACAACCTCAACTATAATGTAATATAATAACACGAAGAATGCAAACAAACTTCCTGCAAATAATAACTTATAATAAAAACAACTGGCTCTTTTCACTAATTCCAAGAAGATTTCTCACGGCTGAAAAGTCCCAAATAATGTCACAAACACGACGAAGCCATTCGTAATAAACGAAAAACTTTAGTCCTTATCTTTTTCCGCATGAGCTGAAATTTCATTAGAAATTTATAACGACCAAAAGTTCACTTCCAACTTTATGACGCAATGTACCCACCCACTGAGCACAATTCCTGCAATTGATCCAGCTGCTAAACTCACTGGGATTTTCTTGGATGCTTGCCAAGGAATAAAATCGCCGAAGTCTTTCAAGATACACCTTGGCATGCTGTACTATATAGCATATACTATTATTATTATTATTATTATTATTATTATTATTATTATTCAGAAGGGGCCAATAACTTGGAATTTAAACTTCCAAAGAATATAGTGTTCATTAGAAAGAAGTAACAGAAGACAATGGGAAATACAGAAAGAATATAATACGTTAAGACTATAATAAAGAAAGGACACAGCTGTGAAGTGTATATTCCGTCTGCATACGACAAAGCACTCTTCACAGGTCATTCAAATTTACTTAAGTGCGCATTAATCGTTTCATGGATAAACACTGGACTAATACGCGAAGGATTTAAGCGCATCTGTCTTCTTCCAACTGTTAAACTTTTTTTTAGTCAGTCTGACAAACACCTACGGAAGTGACAGTGGACCTACAGGGTCTCGAACTCGGAGTCTAAAATAGCAATCGGTTAGTGTTCTGCTTCAAAGCCAACAAATATTTTAAATATTTTATGCTACACAATCATAATCTATTTATCTATCTATCTATCTATCTATCTACATATATATATATATATATATATATATATATATATTGTGTATATATATATATATATATATATATATATATATATATATATATATATATATATAATTTTTAGGGTATTGTTATTCCCACCTCAACTACAAAAAGAATAAATGCAGAAGGAGAGAGAGAGAGAGAGAGAGAGAGAGAGAGAGAGAGCGCACTCCGTAACCTGATAACAGCTTCAAGAAAATTCAAGGTACAAGAGTGAAGGGGGAAGGTGGTAAAAAAAGAAAAAAAAAAAGGACCCAAGCAGACCCTTTGTCCATTTCGGACAGGAGAGGCCAAATTGATGTCTGAAAGCTCTTCGAACGGAGAGACTTTTTCTTCCGTCCAGAGGAGCCAGGGCGATTCAATTCGGGATCCAGTATTCCAGTCCACAGCTGGAAGATATTGTCAGCTGGTGTGTGACCCACATGCTGCCACTGCTTGCAAGCACCTGACCAGGGCAACGCTTCTGGCTATTTGGCAGTTTTGAGAGAGAGAGAGAGAGAGAGAGAGAGAGAGAGAGAGAGAGAGAGAGAGAGAGAGAGAGAGAGAGAGAGAGAGAGAGAGAGACCATACTTTCCAAAGCAAAAGCATAGTACTAAAATGTTTTGCGCAATTTCAGAGAGAGAGAGAGAAGAGAGCCATACTTTCCAAAGCAAAAGCATAGTACTAAAATGTTTTGCGCAATTTCAGAGAGAGAGAGAGAGAGCCATACTTTCCAAAGCAAAAGCATAATACTAAAATGTTTTGCTAATTTCAGAGAGAGAGAGAGAGACCCATACTTTCCAAAAGCAAAAGCATAGTACTAAAAATGTTTTATAATTTCAGAGAGAGAGAGAGAGAGAGAGAGGAGAGAGAGAGAGAGAGAGAGAGAGAGAGAGAGAAGAGAGAGAAGGGCCAATACATTTCAAAGCAAACGCATGGTGCGAAATGTTTTGCCAATTGCTAATTTTTTCTAAGAAAAAATGCCTTTTTTTTTTTACTTGAATGCCCGTGACGAACGTTCTCAACATCTTCCTCATCCATTGTAGCTTTACGTTGAAAAATTAAGAATATCCCCCCTTGGGATAATCCTCATACCTATTCTACCCAATTCACAAATTTAACATGTCTCTGATAAATTTAGTACAAGAATCAAAATAGATTTATTTAACAATTACCTTTTTCAGAATGTCAGCATACCCCTTTCACTTTTAACCAAAAGTAACATTTCCCATGATGGGTCCTACTGCCCTAAATCCTTCGCATTTAGGGCAGACGAACAAGAGCCTCATCAGACGAAGTTGTGAAGGCCCCTCATCACAGCCATCATTCAATTAACAGAACCTTATTATTAACCCATTAAGGGCAGAACTAAATATCACATAGTAAAGCATACTTAATTATCATGACCTAGTATGTCTACGAAGCTTCACTGTGTGGAATATCATTTACAAATAATACTCACGGACGATGAAGATTGTGTGTTAGTAAGACCTGGGATGACCTCAAGTCTAGCGACAGACAAGCCCCTTAAAAGGGAAGCACTAGCCCATATGAAGTGCCCCACTGATACCAAAAATGAAAGACATTATTTCAAAGTCCACGCCTCGATCTTCAAAATATTTATTTTTCTGCTAAAAATTTTTAAGTTGTAGTTATATTTTACTTCTAAAAATGTTTAAGTTACAGTTCAACTAGCCGTCCTCAACTTCCGCATGTTGGGATGGCATCAACAAACTCTCTTTTACAGACACACACACACACACACACACACAGGCGTGCGTTATAACCTATATTTCTTTCTCCATAACACGCAATACAACACAATTCAAGTTTGTTGACCCTAACGGGAAATGAAACAAAACCAGGATAACGCAAGAAATAAAGTCGTTTCCTCTAATTCATACAAAAGCCTGGGGTCACTAGGACCACGGAATTTTGTTACCCGCAAGTGAATGACAAACAATGCACGCTCTCTCTCTCTTGTCTATACTACTGTGCCTCTTTCGCCCTCTAAACATGAAGGTCTGTTGACATTTCTCAACAAGAATTTTAACTCTCTCCTGGAATTTTTATTCCCTCTTGCTCTACTCGAGCTACGAGAAAAAATTTTTTAAGTCCACAAACTATTACTATTATTATTATTATTATTATTATTATTCAGAAGATGAACCCTATTCATACGGTACAATCCCACAGCGGCCACTGACTTGAAATTCAAACTTCCAAAGAATATGGTGTTCATTAGGAAGAAGTAAGAGGCGGTAAGGGGAAATACAGAAAAAGATCTCGCTTATTGAAAATAAAAATTAATAATTAATAAATAGATAAAATTTATTAAAATGCAGGGAGAATACTGTAACTTTTGAAGTTCCAATTGCACGACATCCTCAGGGAGACTTGTTCCACATTCCAACGGTGTGAGCAATATAACATAACATTAAAAAAAAACTAACAGAAAATATCTAAAAATTATTTTAAAATCTCATTCCGCCTAACAACAAATATCTAAAAATTATTAAAATCTCATTCCATCTGACACAGAAATATCTAAAAAAAAATTTTAAATCTTCTCAGTCCACGTAACAAAAATAACCTAAACATTTCCTAAATCTTTTCATTCCACCTAACAAAAAAATCTATATATTCTTAAGAATCTTCTCAGTCATCCTAACAATAAAAAAAATTTAAAATTTTTAAAAATCTTCTCAATTAACCTAACATTGAAAAAATCTTAAAGTTTTTAAAAATCTTCTCATGGCGCCTAACATTAAAAAACTAATTTAAATCTTCTCATGCCATCTAACAAAAAAATCTAAATATTTTTTAAAAATCTCATTCCACCCAACATAAAAAACGTAAATATTTTTAAGAATCTTCTCATAAAACCTAACAACAGAGTCTAAAAATTTTAAAATCTCAGTCAACCTAACGTTAAAAAAATCTGAGTATCTCTAAAAACCTTCTCAGTCCATCTAACATAAAAAAAATCTAAACATTTTAAAAAATCTTCTCATTCCACCTGACAAAAAATCTAAAAATTTTTTTCAAATCTTCTCAGTGCACCAAACATAAGAAAAATCTTAAAAATTTCTTAAAAATGAAGCGACCACAAAATGACGCAGCCTAAAATTGTAGAAAAAAAAAGGCGCATTAAGTGACGCATGACTGAAGAAGAACAATGACTGACAGACAACTCCCGGGCCTTGACAATGTCGGAATGTGTCCCTCACGAGGATGCAGAGAACGAAGAAGTTGCTTAGGTTCAACCCTAGGAGATTGGAACAACAAATATGAATATTTATAAAGTCAGTTAAGAGCAGATTCTTTTCAAGAATATTAAAATATATTCTTTAAAAGAAACGACTGAAGCTTTCCTGAAAGAAATTTTGAACTAAGGGTTAGAGATTACAAAGTCCCTAACCTTATTTAGAATTATATGGAGAGACTAAAAGCCTCTTTACCAAAATTTCCAAACGAAGAAAGATTTTTAAGGCTCCATTAACTTGACAATAAAGGAAGACATTACAAGCTTCTCTAATCGAATTTATAAATGAATGACGAGATTACATGCTTGTTTGGTCGAATTTAAAGATGAAATGAAACATTACATGCTTCGTTTATCGAATTTTGCAATGAAGGGAGAGATTACAAGCTTCTTAAATCGAATTTACAGATGGAGATAGAATCTGAAATTATACGAAATTTTTACGAACAAATTTAACCATTTTAGCTTAAAGGAACATATTACTATAGCCTTTACACCGATTTTAAAAATATACACACCAAACACAAGCTTATTGAACCAAATTCAGAATTTGATTACAATTATTCTTTATTAGTTCAAGAGAAGAGATCTAGTAACAAACTGCGTTTACTAAATTTAGTGAGAATAGGACAGATTACAAGCTTCATTTCCACAACCGTGTAATTTCATTCATCTATTTTTCTTAACGGCTCAGATTTCAATTTCATATAATGGCCAGTTCATGAATAATAATTGTGTATCTTTAACTAGATATTAAGATATAAACCTGTTATAAGACGACCCTTCCAAGTTATGAGAAGGAAGAGGAAGAGTGTTCAGCGTGGCTAAGTAACGAACAAAGGAACTACGAAAATGGGAATCAGATACACTCGGGAAATCTCACTCAAACTGGTTAGATCTGACTGCAGTACATTAATAATGGCGATAGCGATTGACAAACTGATTATTTAAAGAAACTGAGATCTTAAAAAAAAAAAAAACTAAATCCAAATGAAAGTTAAATTGAGTAATCAGTGCAAGATTACGAATTGTATTCTAAAGTAATATCGTCACAACGTTAGGACAAAATCAATGCATAAATAGTTAATCCGCTCCTAGCACAAGGCCCCAACTTATATACATTTTATAACAATAATGCCTAATTGGAAAAACTGTACTCGTTCAGATCACAAATAAAATACAATATATACCGAGTTCACACTAGCCTAACTACAGTGCAAAGCCCAATGCAATGCAGTCGCAAACCGCAAGATTATAGTCACTCAGCAATTAATGTAACCGAGCTCTCAAACCCTCCTTCCACTCACACATAGGCTACCCCAAAGACTTGGAGGAGTATTTCCTCCAAGGTCAATCCGTTGAACGATGATGAAAGAACACTTGTGCTCTTGTAGAATTCCCGCAATTAAGTATTGCCTCACATTGCTCATGATTCAATTTATAGGATGAGGGGTGGACCGGGGGTGAAAGGGGGTGGGGCTAGGGTATGAGGAATAAGAATGGGGAGGGGTAGACGGTATAACGAACATACCACGCATTCTGCCTTCACACTCTTGTGAACTTCGGTGGAAACCTTCCCTCAACAGATAATGCCGCATACACACAGCGCCGACAAGTCTATAACCGACTAGCATACAAGTGGAGTACGACTGGGGGCTCACGTGGGAGGTCACCCACGTGACCCTGGCAAACTTCGGGCGTAGACTGCAGCTTCCAGGACGCCCCAGTCCTTTAATGTCAATACAAACAAGAGTTCAAGGTCTGGGGACCCTTACCAAACCTCCCTATTATTATGGCAAAAAAAAAAAAAAAAACCAAAAACACGCTACTTTGGTTTTCTCTAGTGGATACTAAAATAATCTTCTATAGTGTACGAAGTATTCTTGTCATGAAGAAGCGGTTACTCGTAACTAAGCTACGACTCAATACATAATACACAAAGACAACTGGGATGGAGGAATACTTTTAGGCTAGTGTATAATTTATATATATATATATTTATATATATATATATATATATATATATATGTGTGTGTGTGTGTGTGTGTGTGTGTGTGTGTGTGCATATAGGCTATACATATAAATTATTTGTTATATAATTTATGTATGTATGTATGTAATGTATGTATGTAATAATATATATATATATATATATATATATATATATATATATATATATATATATATATATATTATATATATATATATATATATATATATATATATATATAACATATTTATAATACATATATGTGTTTGAGTGAGTGAGTGAGTTAAGTATACCTTAGTTTTACCAGACCACTGTGAGTGTGCTCATGTGTATTTTTCCAAAAACCAATAACCTGGTAATGACTTCTAACAGCATGAAGTTGAATTGAATATAGAATTCACGCCGAAGGCCAAGCACTGGAACCTATGAGGTCATTCAGCGCTGAAACGGAAATTGACAGTGAAAGGTTTGAAGGTGTAACAGGAGGAAAACCTCTCAGTTGCACTATGAATCAACTTTTAGGAGAAGGTGGAAAGTAAGATGGAAGAAAGAGAATATGAAAGGAGGCACAGTAAAAGGAACGAAAGGGGTTGCAGCTAGGGGCCGAAGGCACGCTGTAAAGAACCTTAAGCAACGCCTACTGTGCACTGATGGCTGACGGCACTAACCCCTACGGGAGAGAGCATGAAGTGCCTAAGCAGTGCTGAAACCTATACCAATAAGCGACCCACCTTGACCATCCAAGAGTCGAACTAGCAAAATAAGTAACAACCAAACAAATGGAGAAAAATCTTAAAATGCAAAACCTTGCTGTCAAGCTTAAGTGCAGTTTACATCCTGTGGTTCGAATTTCCTTTTTGATAGTAGTGAAACTGCGGAAGCTATTATCTTAATCATAAGGATTTAACCTGACCTTTTAAAGCTGTTGCATTTCACAAGGAGTCCGAAGTCTCTAAAAGTCTTTACTTAGACAGTGAATCGCTCGTACACCGACGAATTTATACGCAATGTAAAAAAATGCGTATAAAATGACACATGCATAAACGTACACATGAGAGAGAGAGAGAGAGAGAGAGAGAGAGAGAGAGAGAGAGAGAGAGAGAGAGAGATTCGGCAAACAATATAATAAAAATTCACATAAAATAGCACATGCAGAAGCATATACAAGAGAGAGAGAGAGAGAGAGAGAGAGAGAGAGAGAGAGAGAGAGAGAGAGAGAGAGAGAGAGAGAGAGATTAGGAAATTGACCCAAATATAAAGACAAACCGAACGGAAAGGAAGTCATTTGACTTCGGATGCCTAAACCATTAACAGCAGCAGCATAATCCAAAAACATAAAAATGAATATAACTGACAACAAAAATTATATCAAAGAAGCTCCAACGTTCTATTTATAACGCAATAAATGACAATTCCCCAAATTCCTCAGAAACATCCAGAACGAATCTCAGCCATCAGCAGCTTTACAACAGGGTTGATGGAATCCACACAAGTTAAAATATGCACCCAAACAGATTAATTAATTATATCTTAGTTTAACCAGACCACTGAGCTGGTTAACAGCTCTCCTAGGGCTGGCCCGAAGGATTAGATTTATTTTTACGTGGCTAAGAACCAACTGGTTACCTAGCAACGGGACCTACAACTTATTGTGGAATCCGAGCATACCATAAACTAGCCCATTATTTTCACCCAACCACGGCACCCACAATTCAGAGACTGATAAGAAGGCTTCTTGCTTGGCTACAGCCCACAGATTTTATTTTTAAAAACCTGCTATCCGCATTTAGTGTTTCTTTCCCGTTAGTGAGCGCTACTCGTTTTCTAAGGAAGCATTCGCTCTTATTATAAGACAGTTTTAACGTAACAGAATGACCAATCATATTGAGAACCTTCGATAACGTTGTTCTTTAAAAGACCCTTTGGAGATGATACATGCATCTAACAGAGCGAGTGTTATATTTCCACTGTTCAGTACCAGTGAAGGTCATTTTTAAGCACAAGTATACATTATATAAAAGTACAGTTAATTTAAAAACAAATCTAATTTGCATTAACCTTCGACTGATTTTATGGTATTTGTTTTCGTTATACTATTCAAATTAAGTCTTTCCGCATGCCTACCCCCGTTGTACACAATTTCCGATATTCCCAGATGAATATTGTGATTATGATTATATATTGTGTTGGTAAGAAAGCAAAGCACTCGACTCACTGACTGAATTTGTAAGGTAGGCTAATTATGTTGTGTAGTTTGCCTCAGTAAGTTTGAAGAATGAAAGTCCCTTGGTCGGACTTCCGGACGGTACGTAACGTCTCTAGGATCTGTACCTGCTGTTTCAACGGTCTATACATTCCCGTCACTTTCGAAGGTAGATCGGGATTTGCCCAATAACCCATCTCTCATGTTACCGTCATTCTAAACGGCAGTGGTATACTAATAATAATCATCATCATCATTATAATGGCATGGGGCTGCTTACTAATTGAACAGGAATGGAACTCACGTGACGATGCAGCAAACAATATATCTGATGCCCGAACTTAACAACTAGGCTACATCATCATAAATATTAAATAAAGTATAATAACTCTGTAAACAAAAAAATCCGAGTAGCCTAATACCTAGACTACACGAAAACAACAGAATATACACAAACGAAAGCAAACCAGTAAACCGAAATAAAAATCTCCATTAAAATAAAGAACTAAAGCAGACAGCTAATTTAGAAAAATAAGAAATGTAAGAACAGCAAAGCTCAATGTGATGGGGGGGGGGGGTAGGTGGATGGGAGATAGGGTACGGGTACCGTACGCGTTGCCGCCACGTTGTTCCGCATGACTTCCCCTGACCTTGCAATGTCATCAAGCCTCTCATCAGCATCTGACTCATCAACAAAATACTGGTAAACAAATACTGATCAGAAAAACAAATAATAATAACATACATCATTTCAGATTAATGATTTTGATTGTAGATAATAAGAAACGAAACAATAGACTACTCAAAGCATTAGAGAGAATTAAATGTCAGGTCGATAGGTCGTATCTCGTGGAATAATCATCAGACCTCAGCCCTCGCTTATATCTGATTACTTTAATTATTTAAATCAAAGCAGGCATTAAAAAGATGGCTGTTTGAGACGCATCGTTTATCCGATGGCAAAGAAATACTCAAAATTAACCTATTCGTCTTTGGCTCATAACCCGACCTACGACAAAAGTTCACTGTAATTAATCAACTCCGACAAAAGTTCAGTGCAATCTATCAACATCTCTACGTGGTGGTGGTAATGTTAAAATTGCCAAAAACTAACATATCCAAACAGCAAGACCAAATAACCTACGGTAATGTTGCATTTTACGAAATTTTGGAATGCAACCCCATGCCAACTTCCAGAACTCTGTCTAATACTAAATTTCATGCAAATCATCACGGAACATGAAAAGAGGATCACAGAGTAAATAAAATAATCATAAAGAAAAAATACAGCATAAAAATCGTTACAGGGCACAGCCTACAATACAGGTGATCAAAGGACACATAAAAGTTTATAGCCTGACCGACACCGACAAAAAAATGATAATACAACGGTAACAAGTAATCTAACATAACGTAACGCCAGAGGCACGGCACAACGCAGCTTCACCAATGGGCTTGATTAAAAGTGCCGGGGGAATCAAACGTTAGATCCTTAGGCCTAAGAGACCAGCAATCCTATACTAAAGACATAGGCTATGTCTCCCCTAGGCTCCAGAGCAGGATATACAACACAAAAAGAGTAACACGAGAGAGAGAGAGAGAGAGAGAGAGAGAGAGAGAGAGAGAGAGAGAGAGAGAGAGAGAGAGAGAGAGAGAGAGTTAAACTATTGTATGACACTATATAGAAGTTAATTTATAAAACCCATATAAGCCAAAATAATACATATTCGAACAATGAAATAATACTAATCATTTTTCCGAACCATACAGTAATAGCTGTTTCAAACTTACTTTTGTTCATTCTGAAATAAAAGAAGCCTTTGACCTTGAAAAGTAGGGCAAGGTCACGGGCCGTGAGGCCATTTCATTAAGTCAGTCTAAGGATTCCCACCTGACCAGTGTGCAGTTGAAAAATATATTGCAAAAGACCCTGTCAATCAAATTCTACCAAGACAAGACAATCGATGTATAACGATATAAGATCCATACAATATTCCCTTGTCAATATGACATGCGAGTTAGTCTCTGTTCTTTAAATGTCTTGGGAGCACTTACCTTCAATCTCTCTTTGTATTTTTATTTTAACAATTTACTTATAGCCTATTTTTAAACATGTATTTATTAATTCGTTACTTTCTTTTTTGTCTCCTAATAACTGATCTCTTCTTTCTGTATTTCCTATTACTTTCTGTAGCTTCTTTCAAATGAACACCATATTCTTTGGAGGCTGGAATTTCAAGTCAATGTCCCTAGTGGGCTTGTTCCATAAGAATAGGGTTCACATTCTGAATAATAATAATAATAATAATAATAATAATAATAATAATAATAATAATAGTCTTGTTCTTTATCTAGGTATCATTTTAGCCATTAAAAATCAAGCAAAGGCATAATGCACCTAAATGTACCCCAAAAAAAAAAATCGAATGCTATGAAGATACTGGTACCCCATTTTTGCAACAGCTTCCTATGCGAGGTAATGTTCATTCTAGGTTGTTTAACCTAAATAATAATAATAATTATAATAATAATAATAATAGCAACAGTGAGAAGATTCAATATAAAATTAACTCGAATTTTGCAGCCATCCTATTTAACAGGACTTGTCTAAGAGAAGGTCTAATTCCTTCTAATAATAATAATAATAATAATAATAATAATAATAATAATAATAATAATAATAATAATACTCTTCGTAGTAGCCATGATTCCCATGACAAAAGTACTTCAGAAGGTGGATGCTGCTGGGTACCAACTCAAGAAAGGAGGCAACAGAATTAGCCTAACCATCCGATGTTCATGGACGACATCAACCTGTATGGTAAGAGCATCAAGGAAATAGATACCCTAATCCAGACTGTAAGGATTGTATCTGGGGACATCAGGATGGAGTTTGGAATAGAAAAATGCGCCCTGGTCAACATACAAAAAGGCAAAGTAACAAGGACTGAAGGGATCAAGCTACCAGACGGGAACAGCATCAAACACATAGGCTACAGTAGATGAGACAGGATACAAATACCTGGGAATGATGCAAGGAGAGGATATAAAACACCAAGAGATGAAGGACACGATCAGGAAAGAATATACGCAGAGACTTAAGGCGATACTCAAGTCAAAACTCAACGCCGGAAACATGACGAAAGCCATAAATACATGGGCAGTACCAGTAATCAGATACAGCGCAGGAGTGGTGGAGTGGACAAAGGCTGAACTCCGCAGTACAGACCAGAAAACTAGAAAACACATGACAATACACAAAGCTTTACACCTAAGAGCAAATACAGACAGACTATACTTAACACGAAAGGAAGGGGGGAAAGGGCTACTCACAGAGGACTGCGTCAAAATCGAGAGAAGAGCACTGGGAGCACTGGGGCAATATCTGAAAACCAGTGAAGACGAGTGGCTAAGGAGTCCATGTGAAGAAGGACTGATAAAAGTACACGAAGACCCAGAAATATACAGAGACAAGAGAATGAAAAACAGAACAAAGGAATGGCACAACAAACCAATGCACGGGCAGTACATGAGACAGACAAAAGAAGTGGCCAGCGATGAAACATGGCAATGGCTACAGAGGGGAGAACTCAAGAAGGAAACAGAAAGAATGCTAACAGCGGCACAAGATTAGGCCCTAAGAACCAGATATGTCCAAAGAAC
>NC_089795.1:43890267-43892767 GCF_040412425.1 Macrobrachium rosenbergii
ATAGCTAGAAGATATGGCGGCTAAATGCTAAAAGGCATGACAGCAACACTACTGAGAGATATAACATATAGCCTAAGTTATGAACAAATAAATAACTGAGAGATACCACACATAGGTTATAAACAAATAGCCTAATTAGAGACAAGTGAATCTTTATCTCTAAGAAAACCAACTCCTCACAAAAAAAAAATAGATGCCAGAGAAAGAGAAGACAAAGGTCACAACCTCATTTAACTTCTAATGCCTAAATCATAGAGGATGACCCCAGTGCACAAAACTTCCACAAAATTAACCGCCACGCGCTGCTCCAAGGCAGAGCAAAACCAAATAAACAATCTATAAACATACTGCAAAAACAAAATATTGCAGTGCACGAGTCAATAATTCCTCCTTATAAGCTTCCGCAGCGGAGGTTAAAAAGAGGAGATTCTCTACCTGTGTAAAAGAACACAGGTAGCTAACACTGTGTAACAGATCACTCAAGTGAAAGTCAAGACACGAAAGTGAGTGCGTCTGACATGATGGATGGGTCATGCACGTCCTCGAGTGCATTAACCCTTCTCGTTTCCCATGCATAGCCTGCATACCGCAAGAATGCAGAGCTAGAGGTAAACGACGATTACCAGAGGATGCATTACCACGTGCTGGGAATGAGCTAAGATTGACTGCCTAATAGAATCCATACAATATTCCATTCTAACCTAACCACCAAATATCTGACGGCCTAAGAACTAGGCTATGTGTTATAAAGGGATAATTCAAAGCTAACCTGCAAAACTGCCTAAATAGTAAACGATGACTGCATACTGAAAATGGGGCTAAATGAATCAAAGACAAAGCATATAATATCAGAAAAAATAATACAGAGAAGTAAACAACATGGACGGCATAACAAACTATTTACATTAATATTTCACATGACTCCAAACTAAAATGCTGCATAACCGCAAATATAAGATTAAGTAAGATATATATTTTCATAAAACGAATGAGTATCTGCAGCTGAGGAACATAAGATTTGAGAGAGAGAGAGAGAGAGAGAGAGAGAGAGAGAGAGAGAGAGAGAGAGAGAGAGAGAGAGAGAGAGAGTGTCACATAAAAAATCTCAATTCACCAATAAGAAAATATCTCCTGCTTGATGCTCAGAGATTCTAAAAACACGAGAGAGAGAGAGAGAGAGAGAGAGAGAGAGAGAGAGAGAGACCCACAGTAAAATTTAAAAAAAATTACAAGAGGAATCAAAAACACAATACAGCTAACAAAAACTGAAAACAAAAGAACGCCAAGTCAATCAAAAAAGGCAAAGGTGTAAAAAAAAAAAAAAAAAAAGAGACGACAGTCGGAAGCCATCGCTCTTTAAGAATCGCCTATTCATATAGGCTACAAGACCTAAAAAACATTAATTTCTTTTTCATTTTATTTTTCTGCGACGCTCTCATATCAAGATTCAAAACAAGCTAAAGGAAACAAGAAACTTGCAAAAGGAAGAGGTAACTTTGTTAAATGAATATGAAGGGCATTTCGTAATACGCATTCAGGCATTTCAAAAAAAAACTTCGTAATGCAAATTCCGATATTGCAAAGAAAACAAACTTCGTTATACGAACTCTAATATCCAAAAAAAAAAGACAACTAGTGTGTGCGTGTGCGTGCGCGCGCGTAAGATCGGATGGTAAACAAGAGTAAAACATGAAAATATCAAACTATAATCTAAGATTATTAACACAATAGTGAAAAGGAATGGACACACTAGAGTTAATAAGGCAAAAATTAAACAAACGCTTTTTTTGTGAGTAGCCTAACAAGGACAGTCGAGAGGTAAAAACATTAGGTTTAAATATGACCTCGTCTAGCCCGGGGACAGCGTCTCTTAATACTGACCCCTAGCATATCCTATAAGGATGACGATGTTGATACTTAGCAAAAAGAGCATAAATAAAAAAAAAATTAATATCAGACCATCCTTTTACAAGACAGATGAAAAGAAAATGAGAAAGGTAGAATAAGCTTACCACATACTTTATCATCAGACCTAGAAAGGAAACCGAACTTATACCACGAAGATTTAGGAATTAAATCATAGATGTCAAAAGATCACAGTATGAAATTTCAGTCTTTACTGTCAGGAACAGACACGGGCATTAAAACACTACACACTAATGAATAAAACAAAATCATAAAAACAAAAGAACACACAAAAAAAATTAGATAAAATAGGGAGGAGTAATTTAGTCATTACAGGACCCAAAATCTTTCATAATGCAGAAAATTAATCATACGTATTCCAATGATTACGAAAGAAAACAACCGAACTCGAGATGCCGAATAGTAATTAAAGCATAGCCAGAACACAGAAAAGTTACCTTATGTAGTCTGAAAAAATAATCTATACGAGTCCTGTGAATTTTAGAAATCGGAAAAAATTCTCCTATGACAGACGCGGATGGGAATAATTTATGGGTACAAAATGCAAAAACCTTAGGCTGGAAATCAGAGGATG
>NC_089795.1:43897767-44087767 GCF_040412425.1 Macrobrachium rosenbergii
GTTCTTGGGCGTTTTTCATGCCTGTAGCTCCTCTTTTCTGCTGTTATCCTCTCTCTACGACTTACTGCGGTCTAAAATGTGCATTTGGCGAGCATTGCGAACGCGAAAATCCTCATCGCATCACGTCATGGTCAAAAGCACTACGTTACATAGTTAGGGAAGAGTGGCTACACCTTCGCTTAGTCACTTTCAAAACACTACTGCGAGATGTTTACAAAATCGATGCTGAGCTGGGTGACGTCACGTGTCCGACCTCTGGCGGCAGTAAAGTTAACTACAGCGCCAAAATCAAAGAAAGGCTCTCTGTCCACGCTTCCAATCCATATTGCAGACTAATAAGCCTGCCTTAATCTACATTTTACCTCGCGATAATGCGGATTACACAGTTGTTATCCCGGCATTCACCGGACAACTCGCTAGAGCGCTACAGAGATGCAGGCAAAAGAGTTATCGTTTCCCAAAGCGCACATTCTTCAAGAGGAACAGAATTGTTTGGAAACCGGTTTATGATCGAGACTAGGATTATATCATGAAATGGCACAAATTACTCTCGATGGAAACAGCAGAAGCATTGCAGCGGTTGTGGTTCTTGGTAACGCATATACTAGAACAGCATTCGGTGTGTTTCGACTATGTGACAATTCGACGGGAAAATCGTTGGAGGAAAGAAAACCCGGCACCAGTTATGAAATGTTTCACGGGTGGGATTAGAGTCAGTCAGTATTTCAGTAATCCTTTCCGATAACGAAGCCATGCTATATAGCCTTGCCTACCTTTGTTATTAACAGTAGTGTCACTGTAACAAATGACAAACAAGTTGGGTGTACATTTTTTTAAGTTTATAAGGACCGAAAGGGGAAGCATTTTGACACAAACTGATGGTATTCTGAACGATAAACCCATTGAGATTTATTTGTAGAACAAAAACTAAAGACAGAGCGCATACTGCCGACATTGCTAGAAAAAATAAATACGCCCTATTAGCGATCTGGAACCAAAATTTGATTGCATATTCCGGAAAAAAAACGATAAATATGTAAACATTTAACCTTATATTTCGCTTCATTTAAAGAGACTTCTCACGTGGGCATGTTGCATTTATAATCCAATTACAAACGAAATGTCAACATTCCTGACTGTTAGTATTTTTCTTTTGCATGCTGAATAAATTTCTTGCCTCTTTTTTGTTACAGAAATCATGCGCGCGCACACACACACACACACACACACACATATATATATATATATATATATATATATATATATATATATATATATATATATATATATATATATATATATATATATATATATATATATATATATATATATATATATATATATATATATATATATATATAATCCATCATTATTACATGGTATTAGTCTTGCCATAACCTGGATTGTAGGTTGGAACATAACGTGCTTAACAGAACATCTTTATGACATAAATTTTTAACACATAGTTATATATATATATATATATATATCATGCCATAGGACTAAGTTATTTCCTAGGTAAAGTGAATGCCATATCACTTAACTAATTGTAACAATAATCAAAAGTACGAAACTGATATGTGCAGAATTTGCAAACTATTTTTGTAATATATGAGTGTCGTATATTACGATTATGACTTAGCGCTAAATATTTTATATGCTGTAAACAGCTGTTTTATAGTGTCACTGACCCTTGTTGTTCTGACGCCCGAAAATGGCAGTCAGTCAAATCTGTAAATAATTTTATGCATTGCATGGCTATCACAAACCCCTGGTCAACACTGCTTGTAAGAAAATTGAGTTACTTTTATCACTGTTTGTGGTTCTGTTACGGGCAACTCCTACGGATACAATCGTGACTTGGTTGGCGTTGCAAAAAGCATTATATCCGTCAGACCTAAATAGGAAGGATTAATGGTAGGCAAACGTCTCAGAGAAATTCCAACGCTCGCGTCTTATCTGTGCTTTCCCTCCTTCAAATCTCCACTGAATTACAGCATACCCTCGCATAGTTGGCTCCAGCATCCACTCTCACAGTTGGTTACAGCATCCCCTCTCACAGTTGGCTCCAGCATCCACCCTCATAGTTGGGTCCAGCATCCCCTCACGTAATTAGCTCCAGCATCCCCTCTCAGAGTTAGCTCCAGCATCCCCTCTCAGAGTTGGCTCCAGCATCCCCTCTCATAGTTGACTCCAGCATCCCATCTCATAGTTGGCTCCAGCATCCCCTCTCGTAGTTAGCTCCAGCATCCCCTCTCTTAGTTGGCTCCAGCATCTCCTCTCATAGTTGGCTCCAGCATCCCCTCTCATAGTTGGCTCCAGCATCTCCTTTCATAGTTAGCTCCAGCATCCCCTCTCATAGTTAACTCCAGCATCCCCTCATAGTTGGCTCCAGCATTCCCTCTCATAGTTAGCTCCAGCATCCCCTCATAGTTGGCTCCAGCATCCCATCTCATAGTTAGTTCCAGCATCCCCTTTTATAGTTGGCTCCAGCATCCCATCTCATAGTTGGCTCCAGCATCCCCTCTCAGAGTTGACTCCAGCATCCCATCTCATAGTTGGCTCAAGGATCCCCTCTCATAGTTAGCTCCAGCATTCCCTCTCATATTTGGCTCCAGCATCCCCTCTCATAGTTGGCTCCAGCATCCCCTCTTATAGTTGGCTCCAGTATCCCCTCTTATAGTTGGGTCCAGCATCCCTTCTCATAGTTGACTCCAGCATTCCCTCTTATAGTTGGGTCCAGCATCCCTTCTCATAGTTGGCTTCAGCATCCACTCTCATAGTTAGCTCCAGCATCCCTCTCATAGTCGGCTCCAGTATCCCCTTCCATAGATGGTTCCAGTATCCTCTCTCATAGTTGACTCCATCATGCCCTCTCATAGTTAGCTCCAGCATCCCATCTCATAGTTGGCTCCAGCTTCCCCTCTCATAGTCAGCTCCAGCATCCCCTCTTATAGTTGGCTCCAGCATCCCCTCTCATAGTTGACTCCAGCATCCACTCTCATAGTTGGCTCCAGCTTCCCCCTCTCATAGTTGACTCCAGCATCCACTCTCATAGTTGGCGCCAGCATCCCCTCTCATAGTTGACTCCAGCATCCACTCTCATAGTTGGCTCCAGCATCCCCTCTCATAGTTGACTCCAGCATTCACTCTGGTTGGCTCCAGCATGCCCTCTCATAGTTGACTCCAGCATCCACTCTCATAGTTGGCTCCAGCTTCCCCTCTCATAGTCAGCTCCAGCATCCCCTCTTATAGTTGGCTCCAGCATCCCCTCTCATAGTTGGCTCCAGCTTCCCCTCTCATAGTCAACTCCAGCATCCCCTCTTAAAGTCAGCTCCAGCATCCCCTCTCATAGTTGACTCCAGCATCCCTCTTATAGTTGGGTCCAGCATCCCTTCTCATAGTTGGCTCCAGCATCCCTTCTCATAGTCGGCTCCAGCATCCCCTCTCATAGTTGGCTCCAGCTTCCCCTCTCATAGTCAGCTCCAGCATCCCTCTCTTAAAGTCCGCTCCAGCATCCTCCTCCAGCATCCCTCCCTTATAGTTGGGTCCAGCATCCCTTCTCATAGTTGGCTCCAGCATCCCCTCTTATAGTTGGCTCCAGCATCCCCTCTCATAGTTGGCTCCAGCATCCACTCTCATAGTTGGCTCCAGCATCCCCTCTCATAGATGGCTCCAGCATCCCTTCTCATAGTTGACTCCAGCATCCCTCTTATAGTTGGGTCCAGCATCCCTTCTCATAGTTGGCTCCAGCATCCCCTCTTATAGTTGGGTCCAGCATCCCTTCTCATAGTTGGCTCCAGCATCCACTCTCATAGTTAGCTCCAGCATACCTCTCATAGTCGGCTCCAGTATCCCCTTCCATAGATGGCTATCCAGTATCCTCTCTCATCCAGCATCCATCATAAAGTTGACTCCATCATGCCCAGCATCTCTTAGTTCCCCTCAGCTCCAGCATCCCCTCTTATCCCCCTCTCAGTTGGCTCCAGCTTCCCTCCTCACTAGTCAGCTCCAGCATCCCCTCTCCACTATAGTTGGCTCCAGCATCCCCTCTTATAGTTGGCTCCAGCTTCCCCTCTCATAGTCAGCTCCAGCATCCCCTCTTATAGTTGGCTCCAGCATCCCCTCTCATAGTTGGCTCCAGCTTCCCCTCTCATAGTCAGCTCCAGCATCCCCTCTTATAGTTGGCTCCAGCATCCCCTCTCATAGTTGACTCCATCATCCCCTCTCATAGTTGGCTCCAGCATCCCCTCTTATAGTTGGCTCCAGCATCCCCTCTTATAGTTGGCTCCAGCATCCCCTCTCATAGTTGACTCCCCTCTCTTATAGTTGGCTCCAGCATCCCCTCTCATAGTTGGCTCCAGCATCCCCCTCTTATCCCCTCTTTATAGTTGGCTCCAGCATCCCCTCTCATAGTTGACTCCAGCATCCCCTCTCATAGTTGGCTCCAGCTCCAGCATCCCATCCTCTTATAGTTGGCTCCAGCATCCCCTCCTCATAGTTGGCTCCACTCAGTATCTCCCTCTTCTAGTTGGCTCCCTCATAGCATCCCTTCCCTCTTTATGATTGTCCAGCATCCCCTCTCATGGCTCAGCATCCCACTCTCATAGTTAGCTCCGGCATCCCCTCTCATAGTTAGCTCCAGCATCCCCTCTCATAGTCAGCTCCAGCATCCCCTCTTATAGTTGACTCCAGCATCCCCTCTCATAGTTGACTCCATCATCCCCTCTCATAGTTGGCTCCAATTCCTCTTATAGTTGGCTCCAGCATTCCCTCTCATAGTTGACTCAGCTCCTCTTCTAGTCCCCTCCCTTCCTCATAGTTGGCGTCTCAGCATCCCGTTCTCATAGTTGGCTCTCCCCTCATAGTTGGCTCCAGCATCCCCTTGTAGGGTCCCTCGTGGACCCCACACATCGTCATCTCACCTGACTCGGTAATGTACTCACAACAAAATCTCCACGCGCAAAACCTGCTGACACAAGAAACGCAGCATACATAATGCATCTTTTATACACATACCTTCTTTCATATTATTGTCAGATCAAATGTATTATTGTCACCGAATGCATTACAATGTCAGCATTTCAGCCATATGTACCATAACTTCAGTCATACCTTGTATATCAATTTATATGCATATATTCATCTGTCAACAAACACAAATGATTGTGTGGTGCCTCTGTTTTCGTTCGCCTGGTGTCAGACGCAACATTTCCGCTTGCAAGAGGTATTGAACTGTCTGTTTGTTGCCTGAATAAATTGGTAAATTTGTAGATGCTGACTCTTATTCACGCCTTCGCTACACCCTCGTATAGTTGGCTCCCATATCCCCTCTCACAGTTGGCTCCAGCATCAACTCTCATCGTTGGCTCCAGCATTCCCTCTCATAGTTGGCTCCAGCATCCTTTCCCATAGTCGGCTCCAGCGTCCCCTCTCATACTTGACTCCAGCATCCCCTCTCATAGTTGGCTCCAGCATCCCCCTCTTATAGTTGACTCAGCATCCCCTCACATCCGGTTCAAGCATCCCCTCTCATGGTTGATCCTCTCCTCTCATAGCTGTCTCAGCATCCCCTCAGCTGTCTTCCATCCCCTCACATAGCTATCTCAGCATCCCCTCTTATAGTTGGCTCCAGCATCCCCTCTTTATAGTTGGCCAGCATCCCCTCACATAGTCCCGGTTCAAAGCATCCCCTCATGGTTGACTCAGCATCTCCTCATAGCTGTCTCAGCATCCCCTCATAGCTGTCTTCAGCATCCCCTCCAGCTATCTCAGCATCCCCTCTTATAGTTGGCTCCAGCATCCCCTCTTATAGTTGGCTCCAGCATCCCCTCTTATAGTTGGCTCCATCCCCTCTTATAGTTGACTCCAGCATCCCTCTTATAGTTGGCTCCAGCATCCCCTCACATAGTCGGTTCAGTCCTCTCATGGTTGACTCCAGCATCTCCCTCATCAGCTGTCACCAGCATCCCTCTCATAGCTGTCTTCAGCATCCCCTCTCATAGCTATCTCCAGCATCCCCTCTTATAGTTGGCTCCAGCATCCCCTCTTATAGTTGGCTCCAGCATCCCCTCTTATAGTTGGCTCCAGCATCCCCTCTTATAGTTGACTCCAGCATCCCCTCACATAGTCGGTTCAAGCATCCCCTCTCATGGTTGACTCCAGCATCTCCTCTCATAGCTGTCTCCAGCATCCCCTCTCATAGCTGTCTTCAGCATCCCCTCTCATAGCTATCTCCAGCATCCCCTCTTATAGTTGGCTCCAGCATCCCCTCTTATAGTTGGCTCCAGCATCCCCTCACATAGTCGGTTCAAGCATCCTCTCATGGTCATTCCAGCATCTCCTCCTTTCATAGCTGTCCCGCATCCCCTCTCATAGCTGTCTTCAGCACTCTCATAGCTATCTCCAGCATCCCCTCTATAGTTGGTTCCATCCCCTCTTATAGTTGGCTCCAGCATCCCCTTCCATAGTTGGTCTGTTAACCTCTTATAGTTTGCTCCAGCATTCTCAATATGAAGTTGACTCCAGCATCCCCTCTCATTGCCGGCTCCAGCATCCCCTCTCATAGTTGGCTCCAGCATCCCGTCTCATAGTTAGTTCCAGCATCCCGTCTCATAGTTGACTCCAGCATCCCATCTCACAGTTGGCTCCAGCATCCCCTCTCATGGTTGTCATCCCAGAGGGACCCAACTGACACTATCACCCCCTATCTCACTAGTCTTTCAGAGGCTGAGGGGAATGTCCAAACCATCGCCATCTTCCTTTCATCATTATCTTATCTACATTTGGAACTTACGTCCGTTTCCTAAAAATTCCTTTTTTAACACGTCTCTGCACTCTGATTCCTTAACTTCTTCTTAATGCTTTATTCACGAACCGACGAAATATATTATATACTGTCTCATGACATACCACGATTCATGTCCGCACTGAAAAAATTATGTACCTCTATGGTACAAAAATTACGTAGCATTTTCCCTCTTATTGATTATATATATATATATATATATATATATATATTTATATATATTATATATATATATATATATATATATATATATCAATATATTATACTTTCCATTTGAACAATTCATTAATTCTCAGTGATAAGGGCAACACTTCATTTAGCTTAAGGTACATTTACGAGGTGAATTAACAATCCAAAAGTTAAATTAAAGAAGAGCGTTACTTACATCAAGTAACGTACGAATATATAAACAATAATTACAAATAACCACTGAATTATTGTGATAAACAAATGAATCGTAAGTCACCGGATAATGAACTCAATAGACTTGGCTATACGGACTTTGGAAGTTAACATTACCAAGGGTTATGTGAGGGAAAAACAAGAAGTAATGTCGTACGCTATGTACCGTTCACAAAGCAACCAATAGATGGCGCTAACAACATGCTGCATAATGATAGGAGGGTTATTACAGTATTTATATATAATCGGTATTTATATATATACGGCAGTTATATATATATATATATATATATATATATATATATATATATATATATATATATATATTATATATCAGTCTGGGAGTTGCTGAGAAACTGAAAAATTGAGGAGATTGACTTTTCTTCCAGCGGGAGAACAATGGAAGCTCAATAAGTAACTAAAAAGAAAAAAATCATAAAAAAAAGAATATTGCACCTTTCAACATATCAAGTTTCCTGAGGGCAGTAGGCTGCTTGATTTTTTTCAAGAATTGCATCAAATAAACTCAGTCACCTAGTTGTGTAAGGGAAAGGAGAGAAAAGGGAGAGAAAAACTACATACGTGAAAAAAAAAGTGGGCAACCATGCTTACTTATTTGATGGGCAATAAATGCCTTTCTTAATCAGGTTGATTGGTGGGCAACGTCTCCAGACAGCCAACAAAAGGGCAAGATGAACCTTACAAGAGAACCAAGGACGTCCTAATAATCCAGGCCATGAGAGATGAGAGGAAATTCTTGTAGAATTAAAAAAGGGGACTTGAATGACTGACCTTGAGGAAAGAAGGGACCAAGGGTGAACGATGAAGGAAAAAGAATTGATATAATGAGATTTTGATGTTTAATAAGCGTTGGATACTTCCCCTCTTCTACGACTCTTGTTGCTCATTCCCCGTGTGTTGGAGAAGGACGACAAACAAATATGGCAGAGAGCTTTAAACCTATAAATCCTTGAGTGATACAGAAAAATGAGACAAACTGGATGAGGTGATGTTCCAATGGAGTTCTTGCACAACAGACACCTTTTTAATTTAATCTTGATACGTAACAAATGTGTAACCCCTTCACGTTCAGATAGTATTTGGGAAGAAGACTTTTATGATCCAGGAGAACTTGACTTTAAAAGGGCCGAAACGTCTTTAGGGCATGCTGTTGGTATTTATGAAACAGAGTAGAGACAGCATTAATGATCGTTATAATAATTGGCCGATAACTTCTTACGGTGAATCCTTCCCTAGGATATAATAATGGTAACGTCGGCGTATTACTACGCTAAATATGAGTTAAAAAAAAAAAACTAATAAGAAAGTATAGCAAAATTGGACAACACTTTAAAATTAAACACCTCAGAACTAAACACCCGAAAATACGAAGGAAGCAGAACTAACAGAAGAAAAACACGGAAAAGTTAGCCAAGTTTCCAAAGCAGTCGAAAGAAAATAAGACGAATTAGCTCAAATCACGAACTTGATACTGGAAGCCCAAGACTTAGGTCCTAAACACCGAGCGCTAAAGACAGATGTGTTGAAGTTATTAGGAAATCAACGCACGCGGGACTTGGAGGCTGCCAAAGTTTGTGTTGGGTAAATTCCCACACCCAATTAATTACCATTAATCACTACAATTACGGCGCAATGGGAGAAAACGGTAAGTTATCAGCCATGACAGTTATATAGCGCTGTGTAAGGAAACTCGCAAAGTTCTTCCTGAGATACACGGCTGTTATGAAGTATCTTGGAAGGACGAAGAGAGCATTAAACAGCATCAATTCTTGCATATGAAAGATGAACAACCAGAACCAGATAACGAAAGGTTTGCAATAGTGCAGCAATGAATAGCAGAACAAAAGTGCTGAAATGTTCCAAACGAGATTGTACCTCACGTTTTTACTTCGGTACTTTTTCAGACCTAATGCTTTTTTGGCTGTTATTGTAACGTCAGATGTACTGCTAATGAGAGAGAGAGAGAGAGAGAGAGAGAGAGAGAGAGAGAGAGAGAGAGAGAGTAGAGTAGAGCTCTGCTCATGCAATGAACACTGAGTAGGAGCTACATATTGCCGAAGTTTTGCAATAACTGTTCAGGCGCGTCATGAATTCATGATTTGTTGAAATTATTATGCAAGAGCATCAGAATTTTGTGCGGAAAAATCAAAGCAAGAAAACTATCTAAGTTTTGTTCTGGGCAAATTTACTACTTATGCAAATTATCATCAAGAAATTGAATACCTTAAAGAGAGAGAAAAAAAGGAGCTATCTTTGTGAAATCAGGATGATTCGACTGTGGAAGACCATTTTCCTGATTACGATCATCCCAACCATCATATAATAACTTACAAGCATTTATATGCGTAGTTTTTCTTAGTAACTACAAGATTTTGCCTCAAGAATTTCACACTCACTGTTACAGTTATTCACAAGCGCACTCAATTCTGAACTCTATTTTTGCTAAATTCCACCCCCACCCCCAAACCCCTTCCCTCTTCCTAGGATTACCAATGACAGAGGATACTTCCTACGACCCTTCATATTTTATTACTAAAACTGTGCGTTATAGAGCGCTTTCTCTTCCAACTGAAGCATCAGCGCAACCACTGTTTGTTAAATTCTGGAGTATTTTCTTGCGAAGGATTATGAGATTTTGTTCCTATCCTATCCGTTCCTTTTCTAAATCAGCGACTTTAGATAACTGTAGCACCATATAGTTCCATCAGTGACCACGTTATTGAAAGTCTCTGCTTATACGTTATTTGAAATGACTGATTACCAAACATTCAAAACATATTCCTTATAAGTATAAAGAATTTAACTAAAGTTCACTATTTTTCTCCATCTCTAGTTTCTCGAAATTACTCTCACAAAACCAATTCTTTATTTTCTGTTTTCTAGCAGTTCAGCGAAGTATGTGAAGACAGTATATCCTAATTTCCTTCATGTTCTGACTGTTTTTTCACGATAGCGTCGGCTCTTGCAGAGGGGCTGTGTATGCCAGACATTCTTGCTCTTCTTCCTCTTCTTGGAAGGAATCTTATTATGGAATCTAATATTGCACCTTGGAATCAGCCTACATATTTTCCGATTAAAAAAAAAAAAAAGAATTGGCCAACAATTCAGTCTAGTCCTGCTCCTAAAATACTCATTGACTCAAACATTTCTAACGAAAAGTATATTTCAGTAGTCATTACGATTATAAAGTCAAAACTATCCTGCAGCCTAGCATAAACGCACACCCCCTCCTCTCTCTCTCCGTGTAAAAATACACGGATGGATATCGCATCTAGATCCAAGGCAGACGAGGGAACGAATTCATTTCATTAACAAAATTACCACAACTACGTCACTATTATCACGTCATTTTTTGTTTACATCGCAGTTTTACAAGAGCCAGTACTGGCAAAATGTGAGCTCATTCTCAAAGGAACGAACGGCAAAAGGAAATATTTTGGTCGAGTAATTTCACGGGTATTACATATTATAATGGCTACAGCCATTCAAATTAGTTTCTTTTCATAAAACTTTGTTTTAATGAACTTATGGTTGAAGAACTGGAAAAAGTTGTGATGATTCTCATTAAAACTTGCGCTGAAAAGGAGGGGAAAATGAAGTAGCTTGTGCATAGACCTATATCTAAGTTCCACGTTAACCTGATTTTTAGCGAAAATTTGCTCTCTCTCTCCTCCCTCCTATAATTATATCTTGAAGATAATACAAAATGAAAATATAACAAGATAAAATGAAAAAATAGTACCATAGTAGCATGAGTCTACGTTGTACTTTCTCTCTTAATGATAAGCATTTCATACAACTAGCACTTATATCCTCATCCAATCTGATGAATGAAAGAGGAAATAATGTAATGGTACAGCGCCACCTGGTGGTGTGTCGGAGTTTTCTTACAGAACAGCGTGGAATGTTCCCATAGTTGTAATAAGCTTAATGAAGCATCACGCTTTGATTGCACAGTTTTTCTGTTTTCGTTTTTCTCACATTACTGTACTTTCTGTACGATGATTAAAATGCATCTACTTCAAGCGCTGCTTCCTCTTCTCTCTCTCTCTCTCTCTCTCAATACAGACACACGATCGAACAAAAAAATCTTTATCCTTCACCCTGAATTTCATAATTATGAAAATTTGCCAGTTATTATTTTATTGAGACGTTTTTTTTTTGTGAAAATTATTCTCTCTCTCTCTCTCTCTCTCTCTCTCTCTCTCTCTCTAAAGAAACTGTCTCATATTTTAAATACTCTGTTTTCCTTATATCTTCATTTCTTACCACCTCACACACATACATACATACATACATACATACATACATACATACATACATACATACGCTCGTGTATGCAAATAAAAAAAAAAAAAGAGATTGACAGAAAACAGAATCAAGAGTTACCTTAGTGAAGTCTGCCGTGAAGAACTACCTTCCTTTCAACCCCTGCCCGTCCCCATCTTCCACCAAACTCTCCGCCCACCTCCCACCCACCCCAACGCGGAAGGACACGTCTGACAGGAAAAGCCTTTCTCACCTCCCGATAGTTTTGCTAAAGCTCTCTCAGGCAACAATGGATCTTCCTCGATTGTCCCATTAGACGCGTTATCCCTTGAAGTGCGTCTCTCTCTCTCTCAATTTTCATAAATGCATTTCGAAAAAGGTTTATATCTCATGATGCTGTGAATGGAACGTGGCGTCCGTGCAGCTTCTGTCGAATGGGTTATACCACTCCAGCAAGGTCCGGCTCTTCCACGTTCTAGACCGTGTGTGCTCTTCTTTCCCTCTCTCGCGAGAGAAACGAATATGGTGTCAAGAATAAAGGTTTATTTGTAACATGTCGAATATCTCCATCTCTCTCTCTTTCTCTCTACTCACAGCCGCAAAATAGCTTTGTTACGCGTTGCTTGGGTTGTCTGTGGCGAGAAACATTGAAAGTATCAAGATCTACACTCACAAATACACACACACACACACACACACACACATATGGGTGTGTTTGTTTATGTGTGCTTTAATACAGAATAGATTGTAGAACAAGTTCATTATACAATGAATAGAAGTGCCTGGAGGTGTAATGATTAATTAATTGCTTGGAACTAAAGTTACGATAGACTGCAGCTTAATTTTCAGGAAAAAATGTGAAAATGTTGTTGTAAATGTGTAGATGTAAATAACGCCAGTGAATTTGGTGAGAGGGAAGTGTATAAGGATAAACTGATGAAAAATGGTTGAGAAATCAAGAGAAGGACACAGGAGTAAGTGAGATGTTTGGTGAATGATGATAAGGAGGTTATTTTCATTGCGACTACACAGCAGAAGAGAAGTTTATGTAGAGGTATATCGGATGATTGTTTAGTCGAGAAGAGAGAGAGAGAGAGAGAGAGAGAGAGAGAGAGAGAGAGAGAGAGAGAGAGAGAGAGAGAGAGAGAGAGAGAGAGAGCAAATAATGAAACCAGAAGACCAACTATGACCAAGAACTTTAAGGAAAATAATCATTTGTTCTCTAGCAAGTATATGGGTCTAAGAATAAAAGTACAAAATAAGAGATGCCGTTTGAAGTGAATGCAGTCTTATATTGATGGAATGAGTACATTAATAAATTGAAGGGATTATAGTAATTTTGAGGATGCTTTTCAAAGCAAAATAACGGAATATTTTCTATGTTGATTCTTTTTTTTATCTTAGGGCTCAAACTGAAATAAATTTTTCGGGTGATGTATATCGTTAACATTCCTAATTTCAACTTTAAATTAGACGATCATCTTAAATACCGAAGTTCCTCCAGAATGTGACACTTTCATCTTCTGCATTTCATTTTAGAGAAAAATCTTTAATTCACACCTTCCTTAAAGTAATTGAGCCTGATTCGGACAGTGATGGGCATTTCAGTTACTGCACCACAGAATTGCCCTGAATTTCTCTGTACGAGTATAATTGTCTCAGTTGCAGACTTGCAATGATTCTGGAAAGACGATGATCTCTTGCAGATTCGCCGATGAAATAATTGTTGTTTTCAAGCATAGCACTGTATTTCAGTATCGCACACTATCCCGTGATACCTGAAAGAGCTAACGTTTTCAAATCCAACGCAGAACTTACTCTCCAAACTCTACGGTGAATACTCTTCTGATTTTAATACATGAACAATGGCGAGTAGGGCAACTACGCAAATATTTTTTTAAAACTTTCTAAGCCTATGAGAAGGAATACTACTAGGGCCTAGTGGAGAATTACACTGACATTGATAAAATTATTAATTTCAACGAACTCAAACAATATAAGAAGCAATATTTACGTAAAGAAGTCGCTAAACAATGCTTATTGGTCGTAGCTGTACGAGCAGCTATAAGGATTACTAATTTGCTCCTCACTTTACTTGCTCGGATTCCTAGGCTGAAATCAGCCTTCACAACAGTTTCTTTAACTATTTGAACTCTAAGCTGCTGTATGCATATTGTGTGCCTTTTTGTATTTTGTAGATAACAGAATAAATAGACGTAGTTCAAACGTGTGATCAAGGCTGAGAAACAAAAGTTCGTGAGGTGGTTTGTGAAATATATAATACCTATTTCCGGATTACGTTTTTGTTTTGCCTTTTTATCCGGTCCAGCTCCGCTCGGTATTTATGTAAACGGTATTTACTTCAAGTCGACTCAACTAAAAAATACCTTTTAGCTTATACAAGTATTTGATGATTGAACTTATTCAAGTATCAGAGGATAAGTCTGATGCATTTCACAACAGAACCGATGAGGGCAAGCTTCTCTTTCCGGATGTTATAGCTGACGCTTCCGGTGGATATTTTAAAACCTTTGTCTATAGTAATAAAACTGAAACGGAACAATAATGTTCTGTAATTAAAATCCAGTCATTTTTCAGAATGTACCATACACTTTCAATTATGCATTTTTACTATTTTGTTTTCTGGTTCAATGTTTATAATACAGCAGTGTTGCCATATAGAAGTATTTCTTTGGTCTCAAAGCAATTTTATCAATTAACAAAAGCGGTTGTAGGGTAGCCTACATTACGCTCTACATTATATAATCATTTTAATTTAAACTAATTATATATGATGATAGTTTGTGGGCGTGACACATGGTATATTCCAAGTACTTTTGTGGTGTGTATTTGTGAACTGCTTGATCTGGGCTCGTTGTCCCTCATTGTTAACTTATCTTAAGGTCTTGTTAGTCTTGTAGTTTCTTGCCGCCTGTTCAAAGATTGCATTTTATGTATTTAAAGGTATTGTGGTTTCGGTTTTACTTTAGACATTTTCTTTATTATTGTTGCATTTATGCAGAAAAAGGAATCCCTCACCATTTCATCAGTAACTAGCTCATTTGCGTCAAGATGCCGCTATTTAGAAGTCCATTATCTCACATGGCACACTTTCTCTTGTAAATTTTGTAAGTAGGCCTAATTTTATTGCATGAAAATGTGTGTATGTGTCGAAAATATCACCATCACCCCATATTTTTACGGAATTTTCACCAATATAGTGAGAAAAGGGCAAACCTTAGAACAAAAATACAGCTTGGCTTTCGTAGGCTAGACGTGGTTATTAGCCTTTTAGGGACGCTGTAGGCGAAGCTTAGGCGCAGTCTGACTTGAAGTTGGGAGGTTAGTCCTAGTGGTAACCAAGGCCTAGTCCAGGTTCATCGTCCGTTGGTGGATAATTCCGTCAGTAGGTGCACTTTTAGGGATTACTTGAGGGTCTTTATAGCGTCCCTTTGGCCCTTAATTGCAACCCCTTTCCTTTTACAGTAGGTCTAGTCTGTGCAGAGCCCTTGCTTAGAGCCTACCCTCGTTTTACAGTGCGGTAGTTTTAAGTAGTAGCTCCGCGGCGGCGATTTCCTTCTAACTTGGCTTTTTCTACAGTTTTGTGGTTGCTAATTAGGGATTTACCTTCAATTTTTGTCGCACGAATGTAATTAACCTGTAATTAACCCCTCAAGTCCATCCAACAAGGGGTTTCCATATACGATATTCACAAGACAGAGCATGGGTACGCCTGTTTGGAATGGTTCATATCCTGTCCGGCAAGTGCAATAACGGACAGGATATGAACCAGGTTTTCCATTTATTTAGTGATACAACTGCTCTGGCCGTAAGACCCAGCCAGATATGTCGAAGATGATTTTGGGTAGGCTGATATCCTAGGCCTAGTCTATTTTGTGTTAAGCCGGTAGCCTAGGCTTATAGAGTAGGCTAAGCCATAATGTATAAAGTGGGGTTTGGTAGTACTTTGGTCAGCCCTGTACTTCTTTACTTTTAAATGGTTTAGGCATATTTTTTTTTATGGAAGTCACTGTTGCCATTAGCCTATACGTCCATATGTGAGTTAGTCACGAGCATATCTTCTGAATGTGTATTTTTGGTATTATTTTACAATAGTTCCAACTCCTTCTATAATAATTATAGTATTATAGATGCATTTTGCATAAAAAGTAATTAAACTTTGTCTCTGAACACTTTTTGGGGAAATTCACCATATCCGAGATATGAATGAATGCTTATATAATCCCCATCCTCGAAAAATTTCTAAGTTTTTTTGTTTTACTTTAACACGGACACAGTTTGTACTCTGACTCGAGTTTGTTTTTGTTTAGAAACTGCATTGTTCTGATATGAATTTTTTCCCCTTTAAAAATTGCATTGTGGGTAGTTACGTGTTGTCTGGAGAGTCACGTGACCTAGGAAAATCTTACAGGTGTCGACATTTTTCTTGCCATTTGGTTCAAGTCTGTCATAGAGTAAGGTCATGTCCAGTCTGTGTTCGTCTTTGTAACTTGATTATTTTCGCTTAATTCACGATTTCTTTTGAAAATGAAACATGATGCATTGATTTTTTAAAGACAACATGGAGTGTTACCTGCAGCAGTACAGTTCAGTTTTACACCAATTTTTACTTGAAACTGCTAAATTATATGCACCTTTAAGTGACACTCAGCCACCATCACCACCTAGGGAATCATTTTCTGATGACGACGACGGTGACATTGTAGATGAGCCACAACCATCTTGTTCTGATATAACCTATCAAAATGTTTTGTGTCCATCCAATTAAGGTAAATTTATAATTGTTTTTAAAATATTGTAACATGATTTACATTCTGTAACCCCTCAGGCGCTTCCAGCTAACATTACTTTGCCAGTAAATACGTGCTCAAGAATCCTTATAAATGCGGATAAGGCGCTAGCGCTGTTCCGCCCCTTGCGGTTAAGGGATGTTGGGCTACATTACATTAGCCTACGTTGCCTGATTATGGCTTGCTAGGTATGCTATGATTTACCTCATTTTATTCATTAATTCAAATGCTGTTTTGTGTCCATGGTGATTTACTCCCCATAATAAAACCCCCATTCCCAATGGGTCCCTAACCTTGTTGGATGTAGTAGGGGGTGTATAGGCTAGTAACTCAAAAACAACTCATTTCAATGTATTACTATCATAACCAATCAGAACACATTAAAACACACATGAAAATACATAATTACTTTAGAAAAATGGAGTTGGAACTGTTGTAAAAATTTACCGTATTTTTTATTTTGAGTAAAATTGTTACTTTAATCTGTAGCCCAGTGTGTATACTATACATGTTTCAAATGGCTATTGTGTATTTTGTACATTTCTGACACAAATTGCTTTCTTTGTGTTTAGTTGACTCCTGTAGGCTATATATATGAAACGATTCCGGGGGCATCTCCATGAAAACCATTGTTTTTGGTTCAGGGATAAACGAAGCCTGGAGTGCAGAATACATAGCCAATCACCCAAAGATTTATAACCCATGACAGTATAGTAAGGTTAGTTACAGGGATACATCCTAACCTAATCTTGCAGTGAGAGGCGGCGATCTTGGAGGACACCTCCTGGTTTCCTCCAGAGAGTCCCCTGATGGATCCACGATACTTCACTTTAGGCTCTCTCCTCGGATACAACCATTCCTGAAGAGAACCCTGCCTTCTGGAGACTGGTCCTGTCTGGTGGTGGGTCTTCCTACACCAGGCGGCAATCTGTGGGCAATTCTGGTGCTAAGAAGGACTTTGTCCTAATTCGGGTCTCCAGTTTCATAAGTCCTGAGTTGGCTCAACCCTTAGGAACGAACCTTTACTTGGTTCTACCTTTCTCTTTCAGAGAGTTGTCAGACACCGCGGTAATTAAGGTTTGTACCAGGGCACTGCCTTGTCCTTTGGACAGTGGCCAAGACCTTTGGGTCTTCGTCATCTCGGCTCGACCTCAAGTTCAAGCCAGCCCTCCTCAACTCCTAAGAAGTCCAAGGCTTCGGAAGAAGATCTCTGAAACATGCAGGTCTCTTCTTCCCATCTGAGAAAGTGTGGATAACTGTCTCTTTCCACCCTCTTTTCCATAAGGAAGGAGGGCAGAAGGGAAGAGAGGAAGAAGCATCGACCGGGCAGAAGTTCCCCTGCTGCAGATGCTTGGATGAAATGATACTTGTCGAGTCTCTGGACCTGGCAGCGACATTGCCAAGACCTGGGAATGGATTCCTTCAGGAGAAGTAACTATTTCCCTTGGGTCTCGGCAATTCTTTTCATCAGACTTCCATCCCTCATCCTCTCCTGTGCTCCCGATTCGGGAAATGCCAGTCTTGGTATCCTGTCATCTTGCAGAAGCTTCCCCATGGTAGAAAATGAAGGAGGTCTGCTTCCAGTCCTCTGTCCTCCTTTCCTCTTCAAGTAAGCTAATGCTTGATTGAAGGAACCTTCGAATATGCTTGCATATTCTCCTCACGTCGTGTGTCTACTCCCGGATTCACTGATCGAGCAATAGGCTCACACCTGTAAGACTGTCTTGAAGGTGTGTGACAGAGATGATTAGTACCTTCTCATCAACATCCTGAACTCAAGGCAGCCTTTAGGCCTTCTGAGAATTCAGGATGAGTTTTGCGACACTCGGTGGTTTCGTTGAACAACAAAACCACATAAATGGCATACGTCGACAAACGAGGGAATCTTTTTTCCTCCTTTTTCATCTGTCGACATTTGCAGGTACTCGAGTGTTCTATAGCACACTCGATAACTAGCCAGATACATTCCTCTTCACCAGTCATCTTACTCTCTAGGTTTGGCAAAACATCTAGCTCTTCAAGGCAAAGTGAAGAAGATGATGGAAAAAGGAACCATGGAGATTGTGAAGGAAATATCTCCAGGATTTTACAGCCATGTCTTTCTGGTTCCCAAGGCTACAGGCGATTGGATACTGGTAATAGACCTATCGACCCTCAAGCTCTTCATCAGGAAGACATGGTTCAGAGTGGAAACTCTTCGCACAGTTCTTCAAGCCATCATGGAAGATGATTTCATGCCCACAATAGATCTGGAGGATGCCTATTTCCAGATTCCAATACATCAGTCTTCCTGGAAGTATCTTCGCTTCGATCTGGGAGAGGTAACGTACCAGTTCAAAGTTCTTTGCTTTGGTCTTTCAACTGCCCCACAAGCCTTCACCAGAGTCTTCACCTTAATTTCGATGTGGGCACACACTCGAGGAACACAGATCTTAAAATGCCTCGATGACTGACTGGTTCTAGCAAATTCTCGGATAATGTTGATCCAACACAGGGTCTGTCTTCTTCAATTTTGTCATGACTTAGGCATCGTGATGAATTTGGAAAAGTCAAACCTCACTCCAAGTCCAAGACTTCTTTATGTGGGTATGACGATAGACGCAACAGCAGGTAGACTGTTCCCTTTGGAACAATGGTTAGAGAAATTCAGGAATTTTGCCCATCTGTTCCCCTCCAAACAGAAGCAACCTGCTCATCAGTAGCAGGTCATTCTAGGTTTCCTGTCATCCTTACAGAAACTAGTCCCTCACAGTCAAATACACATTGGATCTCTCCAATGGAGACTAAAGGAGTTTTGGTCTCCTGCAGGGGATCCTCCCTTGTTCCAAGTTCCGTTATCAAAAGAAGTGAGGAAAGACTTAGCTTGGCGGCTGGATGACAGGAACCTGACTATAGGAGTGCCTCTTCACTCTCCACCTCCAGAGATTCTTCTGTTCTCAGACGCCTCGCACGAGGGTTGGGGAGCTCACTTGGAAGATCTAACATCCGGAGTGTGGGATCACCAAGACAAACAACTCATCAAAATCCAGGAGTTGAAAGTGGCCTTCCTAGCACTTCATGAATTCCAAGAAAGGGTAGCAGGGCATTCTGTGGCTCTAATGTCTGAAAACACGACAGTGGTAGCTTATGCCAACAAACTTTGGGGGGCTAGTGTCTCGTCATCTACACGACATGACAGTACTACAACTACACCAGTGGGTGGTCTCTCAATTGGTAGTTCTCTCTGCCAGATACATCCCAGGCAAGAAGAACGTGGTGGTAGACAAGCTGAGTCGCCAGGGCAGGTTCTGGGAAGAGAGTGGTCACTGCATCAAGAAGTGACAAAGGTATTTTGTTCAGTCGTTCCAAATCCTTGGGCAGTGGCGAAGGATGCCCTTCAACATCCTTGGGACAATCTGGATGTCTACGCCTTTTCCTCTTTTGCCTGATCTGTCAAGTCATTAACAGAGTGATGATTTCCCAGAACCACAGGATGGCCCTTGCAGCTCCCATGTGCCTCACGCAGAATGGTACCCCAATCTTCTAGCCTTACTGACAGAAGCACCGAGATTCCTCCTTGGCACAACCTTCTGTGCCAACCACACATCGAGAGATTTCACCAGTCAGTAGGGTCCCTATCTCTTCATGGTTGGAGACTGTCCAGTATCTCCTGCGAGCGAGAAGCTTTTCTTGCAGAACAGTGATGGAAATGTCATGCTGCTCAGGAGGTCTTCTACTGCCGTGTACCAGGAAAAGTGGGCAGTCTACTGTGATTGGTGTCGTCAGCGGGATTTCTCTCCAGTCGGAACTACTATTCAACAAGTAGTAGCCTTCCTCATTTTCCTTCCTAGGAAGAAACTTCTGTAAGTACCAGCAATCAAGGGATACAGGGCTGCCCAGGGTTTGGTTCAGCGTCTGAAGGACCTTAACCTATCTACTTCATGGGAGATTTCTATACTTCTCAAGAGATATTAACAGTCCTGTTCCCCGAGAAATCTTAAACCTCCTAATTGGGACCTAACACTGATACTTGGCAGTCTTGCATGTAGTCCATACGAACCCTTGAGAGCTTCTTCAGACAGGAATTTAACTCTCAAGATGGTTTTCCTTTTAGCCTTAGCATCTTCCAGGAGAGTAAGTGAACTACACAGACTATCTTTTGACGTTAAACACACGAGGGGTTGGGGGTCAGTAGCCTTCGAATTTGTCCTGGAATTCATGGCCAAGATTCAAAATCCCTCAGTTCACAATGACAGATTCGAGTCTTTATCCAACCCTTCGCTTTCAGGTTTTGTTGGTAATGAGCCTGATGAGTTACTTTTATGTCCAGCTAGGGCACTGTGTAACTACCTAAAAAGGACTCGGCACCTCAGACCAGTTTGTCAAAGACTTTTTGTTAGTACAGGCCGGATCAACAAGGAAGCGTCCAAGAATACCGTTTCCTTTTGGCTTAGAGAAGTAATTAAACAAGCTTATTCTGCTTCGTCAAATCCAGAAGCCAATTCAGCATGTGCAAGAGCACATGATGTCAGGGGACTACACCCTTCCATTGCGTTCAAAAGGATCTATCTGCAGGACGTTGCCCACACTTTTTCCTTGTGTCCGGTGGTGGCTGCTCAACAAGTTGGGTAGCTCATCCAGTGTCCCTAGTGGGACAGTTTGTATCTTTCCTAAGATGTTGGTTTTGAAAGTGAGAGTGAATGGTTTGACTGGACTTCTTCCTCTCTCTTTCTTTTTTCTCCTGTACTGGCTGGCAGTGGAGAAAAATGATCCATCGTGTGCTGGAACTGGTCAGATACAGGTGAGTGTAGAGATCCTTTAGTTTTACTTGATTGTTCATACACAGTACAAACTATTTGGGAAGCAAGTCCCTTCCTCTCTTACAAGGGGAGAGAGGAAATGACGACAAACAAGGCTGGTGGCTAACATATTTTTTTTTTTTTTGTCTCTGACAGTTGAAGTGATTTCTTTCTCTACAAGACAGTGTAACAGGAATTTCACATTGTCTCTTGCCCAGATGTCTGGCTGGCAAGTAACCCTTTACTTTACAGATCAGAGGCATATGACTCCTTCCTATGTCCCTCTTTGGCCAGGAAGTGAGCCCAGGTGAGCTGAACCTCCAGTCTGTTAAATGTATGTTTTTTGTCCAAAAGAACGCTCTCGATCTTGTGTTTACGTTGTTGTAATGTACGCTTAGCGTCTAAAAAGAACGCTTCCTGTTTGTTTACATTGTATTAATATGTGGAAATTCTAAGTAGATTTCTGAGTATTGCTAAACTTTACTTATATGACAATTGAGTGTGTTTAATCAGGTATATATGTGTTGTGTTGTAAACAATTATTGTTTTGCCCCCTTTATGAGGGTGACGCCTTTTGAGTTCCCCATTCTCTGTGCTGTCGTATTTATGCCTGTTCTTTCAGAGTTTCTTGCTATTTTATATTAGTTGTAAATTGATGTACCAATTGTGTTTTTGTATCTTGTTTGTACTGTTATTGTGAATTTTGAGGAACTGGGAATTATAAAAAGAACTGTGGAACCTGTTACGTTCTCCTGCTGTTTGAATTTTGAATTTTGAGAGAGGAAATAAACGACAGGCCGGAAGCGCTTTCTCTCTCTCCCCGTGAGAAAGTTGAGTATTGAGGAGATAATGTTCACGAAGAGGGCCAGAGGCCCCAAATAACCTACATACATGGTGCCCAGAACCCCGGGATCAGAAGAAAGTGACGAAGATTTTCCGGATTTGACATTTTGATGAAACTGAGAGTCTTAGATTGAAGAAAGTCGAGCTGAAGCATGGCTGCGCAGTTGAGAAAATTAGGTGGAGTTCTACAAGGCCAACCAAGCTGGCATGAGCTGACTAGCCTAGTGGACGAATTCACCACCGTAAGTCTAAGTGGGTTGAACTAGTGGGTTGAACTAGATGATGCGGAAGACTTGGATCGAAAATCCGGAAGAAGTAAAAAGGTTAGTCTATGAAGCCGACATTTCCTCCGCAGTGACGAGTCAAACACGCCGCTGTTGCTGCAGAAGTTTTAGAAAGGTTAGGCAAATGGTAGACTTCTGAACTTGAATAGTAGGGCTACTGAAGGCAGTATAATTTCTTGCAAGTGAGCCTAGTAGTGAAGCACATAGTGAAATTGCCTAGGCTTGAGTTATTATTAAAATTTCATGGAAAATAACAGAGTGGATGCTGTTCTGGGAATCAGTTTAAGGCTATTGTTGATGACAAGCCCATGCCTCCTGTTAACAAATTTATGTACCTGCGCCTGTGTTGGAGGGCGAGGCAAGAAGAGTTATACAGGGTCTGGCTCAGATGGCAGCTAATTATAAACCAGCATGTAACTGTTAAAAGAGAGGTAGGCAACCAAACAAAGATAATTTCCTGCCCACATTCAGGATCTAATGCAGCTTGGCGTTGTCAAGGAGATCGGCATGACAATCAACTCTTGGCGCCAAGTTGAAAGATTTACGTGATAGCCCATGTTCGCAGTTTGAGGCTCTTGGGGTAGAGGGGACCACATAAGCTGGTATTATGCCCATGATCTTGTCCCTGCTCCCCACGAGATTAGACTGGAGTGGTCTCGAAGTCAGCAAGAGGAAGGAGACCTTAAAGGGCTGCTGGAATTCCTACAACGAGAAGTTGAGGGGCGAAAGGGCTGAGGCCCTTCAGGGCTGAACCATCGAAAGACTGAGGATCCTGGCGGCAGTGGAAAGAGCTCATCCAGGGTTCTGCCTCAGCCCTTCAAACTTCATCAGAAGAGAGTGCCTCTAAGCAACAGTGTGCATTCTGTGGAAAGCTGCATCCTAGTGATAAGTGTTTTGGTATAGTGAGCTTCCTTCTCTTCATGAAAGAGAAGAACCATTCGTGGAAAGCGGCTGTGTTCCTTTAGAACATCTCCCACACATGTAAGGGGTTGCTGGGCCAGGTGTTCAAAGTGCATATGCAAGGGCATCACCACCCTATTTGTCAAAGTCCGGAAGCGATAACCCCTGTAACAGCTAGTGAGAAAAACCCTGAAGGAGAAAAGGTGCGGGGGAGAGTGAATCTGTTACACATGGGAGTGGCTCTCAGAGTCAAGGGCCTAGGGTATTAAGGAAGTTGTGTATTACAAACAGCAAAAGATAAAGGTTGTAGGCTATCATGGGTGCATAATATCTGCAACTGTAATAGCTGGATACAGGATCGGATCGATCCTACATTTCCAAGGACTTACTGGAAGGGTCAGCCCAAGTGGCTAATCTCTGAGTATTTATCATTTTCTGCCTTTGGGGAGGCAAGGCCTCCAAAGGCAGATTTGTGTAGCATTTATGAAGTGATGAGTTTAGGGGCTAATAACCACAAATATAGCTTTAAGGTAGCTGAGATTGATGTACTTGTCCTTTATGTAGACCAAGGTGATCCAAGTGCTTAGAGCCTTTTTACATCTTAACCTAAACATGAGTATGGATCCAAACTGAAAAGATACAGGTGGATATGTTGATTGGATTAGATTTGTATTGGAGCTGATGCTCCCAACAAAATTGTGTCATGAAGGGCTTGTAGCCCAGAGACTGTTTTTGGTTGGGTTTTGTCTGGATCTTCAATTAGGGTCCAAAGATAACTGTGATGTAGGTGTGCAACTGTTAACATTTTCTAATTTTTCAGGAAGATAGCTTGAGTAACTTTGGGATTTAGAATCTGTAGGTATTCAAGCCCAGGAAACACGTTTGACACTATTAAGCCTGACCTATTCTGGTGCAATTGAGAAATTGGTAAGTTACAAGGAAGGCCAGCAGAGGTGGCCCTTCCCTGGAAATCAGAGTCTGTAAAGTTAAATTACTGATAACAAAACACTATGCCTTGAGAAGATTGGATAATCTGAGTTGTGTTGTGATAGGGACCCTGGTCTGCAGGAACAATATTATACAGTGTTTGAAGAGGCGAAAAGGAAGGTATTATAGAAGAGATCCCACCCCATCAGTTGAGGGTGGGTACCCAGTGTTCTATTGCCCCATAGACCTGTGGAGCGGGAGGCGAGTATCTCCACCAGCAATCATCAGGCCTGTGTTTGATGGGTCAGCCTTGTGGCAGGCTGGTGTGTCCCAAACGATGTTTAAAAGTGGTCCTCTCTTAAACCCAGATTTATACAGGTTTTACTGAGGTTTGAAGATGGAAGGTGCCTTTAAACTGCTGATATTACAAAGGCTTTCCTTCAAATTAAGGTGAGGAGGGAGTGACCGTGATGTTCACAGGTTTTTTGCTGAAGAAAAGGATATTGTAAAACATTTCCAAGCTTTGTAAGAGTACTCCTTTGGAAATAAGAGAGTAGTCCCTTTGTTGAGTGCCACTTTGAAATTTCATTTAAAGAAATACCCTCCCTCAGAGGTGTTTGAATTGCTTGAGAATCTGTATGTTGATGACTGGGCTTTCTGGGGCTGGATAGCCCTGCTGAGGCCTGTGCAAGATTTGATGCAGTTTCTCTGTATGTTGAAGAAGGCTGGTATGTGCCTATCAAAGTGTACTTCTAATTATAAAACTGCCCATGACAGAGGATTCTAAGTTGTAGAAGGTGTAAAGGTGTTAGGGCTTACAATGGATTCCTCCTCGACTGTTTTACATTTAAGGTAGAGAATGGATCCCTTTGGGATATTGTTTGTACTAAAAGAAAATGTGTTAAGCCTAATTGCTCGAGATGTTTTGACCCCTTGTTCATATGTCCCTTTGTTATTTATGCAAAAATATTTGTTCCAAGAAATCTGAGATTAGGGTTCAGATTGGGATGAACCATTACCTGAGGCTATGCAAGGCAGAGAGTTAAGTTGGTGGGTGTAGGACTTTCTGTAATTGAATCATTGAGAATTAGAATGTTACTTATTTTCAGAATTGTCCTGAGAGATCTCCCTGCTGGCTGAACTTCATGCCTTTTTGGTGATGCGCTGGAAAGGGTAATGGTGCCAGTGTATGTGAGAGTGCCAGAAGCGGTACTCTTCAAGGTAACATTGATTGCTGCTAGAGGTAAGGTGCCCCTATAAAGCAAAGTTTCCCCTCCTAGGCTAGAATTACTTGGTACCTTATTGTGTGCTGACTGTCATTTGTGAAGTCTGCGTTGGTGGCTGGTCCAGGAGGGTTTCAGTTCGGATGTTGACTGATTCCACTGTTGTTCTAGCGTGGGATTAAAGGAGAACCTGAATAGATGGAAACCTTTTGTAGCCAACAGAGTTGTGGAAAATTCAAGGATTGACTCCCACCATCTTGTTGGCAACATTGTCCTGGAAAGGACAACCCCGCAGACCTGATATCTAGAGGTGTTATGTGGAGCAACTCACAGTCTGATGTTTGGTTAGTGGGTCCTTCTTGGCTCGCACCTCATCTCTCCTACTAAGGAAGATGCGGAGAGGGATTCCACGAGAAGAGCAATGTGAAACAGACACTGTTTTGTGCTGCAGTTGAGTCTGATCTGCCCTTGTTTGAGCTTTTCCTGATGGAGCTCCTTCCCTGAAGGCTCAGCAGTAGGTTTGGGTGTTGGGATTTGTTGGTAATTGTAAAGCTTTCATCCATTAAAGTGGTGGTCCCTTGACTTATGGGAGAATTGATGGTTGCCAAGGTCAAACTGTTTCTACTGTGTCAAAGAGAGGCCTTGCAAGAAATAAATGCTCTGGTTTTGTCTCAATCCTCCTAGGGGTCCCCTTTGGTCAAACTTGATCCTTATCTAGATAAGGAAGGGTTGCTGAGAATAAAGGGGCGCTGAGAATGCCGAAATTGAGTTTTGAGAGTAAGCACCCTATCATTGTCCTGGTACTTTATTTGCTTTGTTGTTGGTCTGTTTCAGCATGGATTGCTTAAACATGCTGGTGTTGTTGTGTTTAAGTTTCCACTGCCAAGTAAACAATTATTGGATCATCTGTCTTCGTCAGATTGCCAAGAGGGGTTTGCAGAGAATGTGTCGCTTTGTCGAGATGTGAAGCCAAGGCCTGTTCTAGCCGGTGGCCTCTTCCTGAGTTATGGGTCAAATCTGCCCTCCTTTTACTGTTACAGGTCTAGACTTTGCTGGTCCCTTTATTTTGTGTTGATTTCTCCAAGAAGTTGTATCTTTCTTCTTACTTGTGCTGTTGTCAGAGCTGTCCACCTAGAGCTTACTGAGTGTATCTTCTTCTCTTTACTTGTGCTGTTGTCAGAGCTGTCCACCTAGAGCTTACTGAGTCTCCTCGGTTACTGATTGCAATTTGGCAATTCGTCGGTTTACGGCCAGACGGGTACTTCTGTGTTCTACTCTGACAATGCTAAAAACCTTTTTAAGTGTCCCAACCTGTTAACAACATTATTGCCCCATGGCCCCCAATGGAAGTTTATTGTACCTAATGCGCCTTGGTGGAGGCTGGTGGGGAACGCCTCATTAGATCCGTGAAGGTTGCGTTGAGAAAGACGTTGGGCACTAAGACATTGTCTAAGAGTGAATTAGAAACCACTCTTCATGAGGTGGAGGCATGTATCAATTCTAGACTCCTTGACATTTGTAGGTGAAGAACCTGATGTTTTCTAATCCCCTTACTCCATCGCATTTTCTTATTGGTCGTTCAGCAGATTTTCAGGTGGAACTGCAGATGACCTCCTGCCCCAGTGACCTCAAAGGATTTGTGGTGAGAGAGGCTGAAGCGCCTGAGTCAGTTGGAGAAATTTGGAACATCTGGCAATCCGAGTACCTTAGAAACCCGCCTTGTATGGTGCAAAGGTTCAAAGCTACTGTAATTAACAAGGGGTTCTGCTGTAATAGTAAAGGAAGAAAGAGTGCTCTAGGCTGCTGTGACCACTTGGAGTTATTACTGAGTTGTACCCTGAAAGGATGGAATGGTGAGAAGTGCCAAGGTTAAAACCAAACGGATTTGTAACTAGACCTGTTCAAACCTATACACTAGAGATTTCAGATATCAGTGGAAAGTGTTTGTAATTCCCCTGATGAAATAATAAAGGAAAATCCAGTTGTAGGGGATCCCATGGACCCAGTTGAATCAATCACTGAGTCTACTGTAGGTAAAACCCAAAGGGGGAGATCTGTTAAAGTACCTGTTAAACTTGACTTGTAATTTTCAGGGTTAGGAGATTGTAGTGGAGGTTCTAGAGGATGATAGGAGTGTTGAGACACTTATGGTGGGGAGGATGCTAAATGTATGTTTTGTCCAAAAGAACGCCTCGATCTTGTGTTTACGTTTGTTAAATACGCTTAGCTGCCTAAAAGAACGCCCTGTTTGTTTACATTGTATTAATATGTGGAAATTTAAGCAGATTTCTGAGTATTGCTAAACTTTACTTATAAGACAATTGTGGAGTGTGTTTAATCAGGTATATATGTGTTGTGTTGTAAAACAATTATTGTTTTGCCCCCTTATGAGGGTGGGACGCCTTTGGAAAGTTCCCATTCCCTGTGCTGTGTCGATTTATGCCCGTTCTTTTCAGAGTTTCTTGCTATTTTTATATTGAAGTTGTAAATTGATATACCAATTGTGTTTTGTATCTTGTTTGTACCCGTTATGTGTTAGAATTTTTGAGTGAACTGGGAATTATAAAAAAGAACTGTGGAACCTGTTACTTTCTCCCCAAGCTGTTTGAATTTTGAATTTTTGTGAGAGGAAATAAACCATTGAAGGAAAGCATTTCTCTCTCCCAGAGAAAGTTGGAGTATTGAGGAGATAATGTCTCATGATGAGGGGCCAGAGGCCCCAAATAACCTACACAGTCGGTTCTGAGGCTTTTCTGTCCTTCCTCCAATAGTAAGTCTCCCTCATGTTAAGACCAAAGGTTTGTTTTGTGTATGAACAAATGACATTTTTAAATCAATTTGTATTTTTCATAACTAACAAACCTGCGGTCCTAACATATACTGACTGCCCACCTCAAGACAACCCCCATATTTTACCTGGGGTAGAGAAAACTGATGCGATGCTTCCAAGATGGGGTATGGGAGGTCAGCTCCTCCTCCCTCTCACCACCATCTTGGTCATCTCCCGATGCCACCAATTCCTTGTAACTTTTATTTAACTGGACTCCAGCTGCTGCAAGAGAATTTTCCTTTATGGGTAGACGAGGTTTGTTAGGTATGAAAAATACAAATTGATTTAAAAACTTGTCATATTGTGGGAATTATTAATTTTTCCTATTATTTACACCCATTGGAGACCAGAAAACTTTACAATCTTGATATCGTCATGTGAACCTGTTCTGCATTATGCAGTTAGGTAGGGAATGTAAATCACAATATAATCGTTTAGAAAAACTGTGTTGTTTTATACTAACAGTAACAATCACCCCAAAATTTATAAAGCATGCAAATGTAGCGTGGATGGCTACTGGGACGCATGGTAACCTAACTTTCCCCAACCTAACCCAACTTGGGCACTGGGTCCTTACCTGGCTGGGAGAGCTTGTCCCCTCCCTCCCTCCCTCTCTGCCCAGTTAGTCACAAGATTTATGCAAGGCAAAATGCAATGTCCTGGCGGATGAACTGAGCTGCCAGAATCAGGTCCTTCCGACGGAATGGATGTTAGACAGTTGGGTTTGCTCCAACTTTTGGAGACTATGGGGACACTGACCCTAGACTTACAGGTAGTGCTCGAGTTACGATAATTCGACTTACGATAATTTGCTTTTACGGTGGGATTAGCAATTAATATCGATACGACAATATTTTGAAAATACGTTTTGTTCATGACACTTACCTGACAGATATATATATAGCTGTATTCTCCGAAGGGACCGACAGAAATTCAAAACTTATGGCACACGCAGTTGGGCCAGGTGGTTGATACCCATTCCGCCGCTGGGGAGGCGGTATCAGGAACCATTCCCATTTTCTATTCAGATTTTTTCTGTCGCCGGTATTGTCAACACCTGCTGTCAATACCTCCATGCTGATTTCAAAAAAACTTTTCCACTGAGTATTCTGGATTGTCTTTTGGTTTTTTGACTTTGGATTTGTGGATAGGCATACGCTTCTGTGGACTGTTTTGATTTTGGTTTTGGCTTTTCTTGAACAAGATGTCTGGTTCTAGTTCTGCTAGTTTCAGGTGTGTGTTGTGAAGGAGTGTAAGGTGAGGCTACCGAAAGTTTCGCAGACCCTCACACATGCATGCATGATGACAGGGAGCATGTCTGTCTGTTGGATGATCGCTGCAAGGGAGTGTGAGTCTTTGCTGATTCTGATTGGAAGGCTTACGACTCTTACGCATATGCAGGGAGCGTGACTGTATCAGGAGGTCTTCTCCAGGAGTGTGTCTGCTGATGGGAGCCAGGGTATTAATTTGTCACCTGTTAATCCTACTATTGCTTCACCTTTCCCTGTAGAGTCGCCTTGAACCCTGTGATTGCGTCTGCAGAAGGTATGCCTGGTGCGCAGATTTTGAACTCCATTCGTGCCTTGGGGTCGAAAAAGTGCTGGCTATTGAGAGTGTAATGAAGTGGTGATCCCCTAGTGTTGTGGAGGGGCGTCGATCGCCCCCTATAATGCCTCTAGGCCTGGACCTCTGCCGAACTCCCAGGACTTAGGGGTGGGCATGTCGAAAGCGCAAGAGGGTTACGGGGACCCCACCGGATCTGACGTCCCTTCGGCAGGCCATGTTGACGTTTGGGCTGCCATGATCATGCTCACGCACGAGTCCTAAGATTGCTTCGTCCTCCCGAGCGCCCCTCCACGCAAGGGGTCGTGTTCTCGGGTGGACTCGTTCTTTCAAGAGGAGCTCGCAGGAGGAGGACGCTTCTCCTCTTTCTTGTGCGCTAGTTTCTTCACCTGACTGGTTGCCGCGAGTTGCCGCGCAGAAGAGGACCAGGACTTCTTCTGAGAAGACGTTTTTGAGCATCCTAGCTGCCCAAGAAGAGAGCTGTCATCGCCCATGGTAGAAGGAGGAGGACGTCTCCCTCCTCCCCTTCTTCTCATAGAGCAGCCCTTCTCCTGAGAGGGATTCTTCTCCTTGAGCGTCTTCTCCAGGCATGCAGCGCAGTTGGCTTCCCTTCGCTGCAAAGGAGTCTGAGCCTCGTAGGCGCCGGCAAAGATATGACGCTGCCAGTTAAGAGGTCTAAGAGGTCTCCTCTCCTGCTCTTCGCTCGCCTCCTCTCCCCCTGCAGTTCTCCTAGTCGTCCTCATTGTTCGTCGGATCGTCGGCTTTCTTGCCTCGCCGTGGACGCCCCTCAGGCTACTGTTCCGACTTTTCTCTGGCTGCTCGACGCCCCTCTTGCAGCTCAGCTGGCAGCTCAGATTGGCGCAAGACGTTCGACATGACGCTGCCGTCTTGCTTCATCACGCTCTTCAGGACGTTCGGGCGGACGCTACCAGGACGTTTCTCCTCCCATCCCGTCCCCAGACTCTCTGCAGACGCTTCGTCAGGATGCTCGGCAGCTTAGGCAGGACGCTTGTCAGGACGCCGCTGTGCGGGATGCTCCTGAGTGTTCTTCTGCTTCTTCGCACAAGAAGAGGTCTCTTTGCCAAATTGGAAGGCTCTCCTGTCGCTCCCGTCGAAGAGGGAGGTTTGTCTCAGGGAGTCGGACTCTGCAGACAGGAACAGCCCCCTTGTCGTCTTTTTTTTTCCGACTATCAGGTTTTGGCCAGTATGCTGAAGGAATTATTTCCTGATAAATTTCAGCCTTCTGCTCCTCTATCTCCCCCTTCGCAGTTAGCTTCTTCAAGGTGAGGAAATCGCCCGGTTTCCTGCAGATGAAGACTTGGCCACAGCTACTAGAAAAGCCTTCAAGAAAGTTAACTCTTGGATGGAAGATAGGAAATCTCAAGGCAAATCTTCCTTTGCTCTACCCCCTGTCTAGATTGTGCGGGGAAAGCTGGGATTTCCAGTAATGAGACAGGAGAAGAAATTGGCTCCAGGGTCCCTTCTTCTTCCCAAGGCGACTGGCTGAAACTCGTCGGCGCCGAGGAGGGCTCTCCTTCTTCAGCTAAGGTGACCTGGACGCTTTCTGAGACTGACTACCATCTTAAAGGCCTTTTTTCAGGACTATGGAGGTCTTTAACTTTTTAGATTGGTGCTTGGGGCCTTGGACTTGAGGACTCGAGTCCAGACTCTATCTCTCTGGGGAGTTGTCCAGTGTGCTGTCTTGCATGGACAAGGCCGTCAGAGATGGTGCGGATGAACTGGCTTCTATTTTTGGTACGACCCTCTTGAAGAAGAGGGCTTTATACTGCAATTTTTTGCAGCGAAGTCGGTTTCTCCTGTTCAGAGGGCGGAATTGCTTTTGCGCCCCTCTGTCTAGCCATCTTCCCCAGCCGCTAGTCAAGGATCTCGCCCAGCCTTAAGGAGACGGCTACCAGGACCCTCCTTCTTTGCGCAGTCTTCCAGACGTCCTAATGTCCGCCTACGTCGTCGCAGCGACTAGCCTCCAAGAGGCAGAAGCCCTATCGTGGCAAATCTTCCCTCAAGATCCTTTTCTCTCGAGGAAGAGGCCTCTCCAGAGGCGGAGCCCCTTCAACCTAAGGGGGCAAGAAATGACTCCGCCAAACCTCCAGACACCAGTAGGAGCCAGGCTTCTCTTGTTTCGGAAGCCTGAGAGTAAGAGGGGCGGACTCTTGGTCCCTCAGTGTAATCGACAAAGGTTACAGGACCCACGTTCTCGACCCCCCGTCCTCAACTCCCAGGGATCTGTCGCCTTTACCGCCCAGAGAAGCAACAGATTCTTTTCTGGATCTGCTGGAACAAATGCTTGAGAGAAGAAAGCCATGAGCGAGTCCTGATTTGTAGTCTTCAGGTTTCTAAGCAATCGTCTCTTCTTGGTTCCAAAACAGTCAGGGTGGTGGAGACCAGTCCTGGACGTCAGCAGACTGAAACCATTTTGTCATCAAGGAGGAAGTTCAAAATGGAGACGTCTCAGTCTGTTATAAAATGCTGTTAAGACCAGGCGCGATTGGATGGTCTCTCTGGACTTAGGACGCCTATTTTCATGTCCCCATCCATCCTCGGTCGAGAAAGTTTTTGAGGTTTGTCCTGGGGGGGACGAGTGTACCAGTTCAGAGCTCTCTGTTTCGGACTGAGTACGGCTCCCTATGGTTTCACAGTCCTGATGAGGAACGTTGCCCGGTGGCTTCACCTTGCGGGCATATGATCTCGCTCTATTCTGGACGACTGGCTCTTACGAGCTTTTCGAAAGAAAGGTGTCTGGAGGACTTACATTCAACATTGAGCTGATTCAGTCCCTGGACTTCTTGGAATTTAGAGAAGTCATCTGATCCCTTCCTCAGTCCATTCTTTACCTGGGATTCAGATGGATTCAGTGGCTTTTTCGAGCTTTTCCATCCCAGGAACGTCAGCAGCACTGCTTCGAAAAGTTTCGGCCTTCCTGGGGAAAGAAACATGCTCGATGAGGGAATGGATGATGTCTGCTGGGGACCATTTCATCGCTAGAGAAATTTGTTTCCCTGGGGAGGTTGCATTCAGACCCCTCCAGCCTTTTCCTTTAGGACAACTGGACAAACAAGTAGGATCTAGAGGAGTCTCTCAAGATCCCTCTCTGTCAGGACCATCTCGGTGGTGGCTCGATCCCGTAAAATTGGCAGAAGGGGCTCTCTCTCTCTTCAGAACCCCGACCTAGTGTTGTTTTCCGGCCGCGTCCCACGTCGGGATGGGGGAGCAACACTGGGGGGAGGAAGTGTCAAGCACCTGGAAGGGGGAACAGGTGTCCCACATCAATCTAAAAGAACTGGGAGCGATTCTCTTCGTTCTTCAGTTCTTCGAAAATCAGTTGCAGGCCGAGTGGTTCAAATCAACTCAGACAACACCACAGCCCTGGCATACCTCAAGAACAAGGAGATACTCATTCTCGGTCCCCTGTTCCTGATTGCAAAAGAGATCCTGCTGTGGGCATATTCTCGCCAAGTTACAATTCTCACGCCCGCCTTTAGCAGGAGTCGAGAAATGTACGCCGACCTTCTCAGTCGACGCGCCAACTTCTTCCGACAGAGTGGACTCTGCACGAGAAGTGTGTCAGAGCTTGAGCTTTGGGTGCGTCCTGGTGGACCTCTTTTGCAACGTCAAGGACCACAAGGCTGCCTCTTTGCTCTCCCGTGCCTCGACCCGGGGCAATAGCAGTAGATGCCTTTCTTTGGGACTGGAAGGATCTGGACCTGTATGCCTTTCCCATTCAAGATAATGGGGAAGTTATCAGGAAGTTTGTAGCCTCAGAAGGGGCGAGAATGACATTAATCGCCCCTTTTGGCCTTCAGCGGAGTGGTTCACAGAGATCATGACATTCTTAGTGGATTTTCCAAGAACGCTTCCCATGAGAATAGATCTTCTCAAACAACCCCACTTCAAGAGGTACCACAAAACCTTCCCGGCTGAGTCTGACTGCATTCCAGACTATTGAAAAGTTGCTCAGAGTGAGGGGTTTTCTAGACCAGTGGCTAAGGCGATCGCCAACGCCAGGAGAGCCTCCAGTGCAGTGTACCAGTCGAAGTGGGTTATTTTTGGAAGTGGTGCAAACTAAGGGAATTTCCTCTACCAAACCTCTGGTGTCCCAGATAGTGACTTTCTTTTTTATTTGAGGAAGGAATTAAAGCTGGCAGTACCTACCATCAAAGGCTACAGAAGCATGCTGTCTGGGCGGCCTTTAGGCATAGAGCCTTGACTTATCGTGGACAACAAAGACCTTCTATGATCTCCTCAAGGTCTTTTGAGACTTCTAAGGTAGCCCTCCCCTAAGTTACCTTCGTGGAATTTAGATGTTCTAAAATTCCTTATGTCTAAAAAGATTTGAACCTTTTACATTCTGCTTCCTTCAAGGACGTAACCAAGAAACTATTTTCCTAACTGCTCTGGGACGGCGAAGAGAGTTAGTGAACTTCAGGCGATCAGCAAGATTATAGGTTTTTAGAGGCCTTGATGCCGGTCTGCTCTCGAGCCCTATGTTTCTTGCAAAGAATGAAAACCCGTCTTCCCCTTGGCCCAGGTCCTTCAAAATTAAGGGCTTGACGGACATCGCTGGACAAGAACCGAGAGAACCCCTGTGCCCTGTCAGGGGCTCTGAAATTTTACTTACAGAGGACCCAGAATTGTAGAGGTCCTTCTAACAATCTATGGTGCTTGGTTAAGAGGCCTGATATACCTCTTCTCTAAGAATGCTCTGGCGTTCTTTTTAAGAAGCACCATCATAGATGCCCATTCAGTGTTCAAGGCGAGGATTGAGACCTTTGAAAGTCAAGGCTCACGAAGTGAGAGCCATTGCTACCTCAGTGGCTTTCAGAAAACCTGTCTCTCAATGACATTCTGGTGGGTGCCACTTTTGGCGAAGCAATTTGTCTTTTGCTTCGCATTATCTTACTGAAGTAAAGACATCCTACGAGAATTGCTGTGCGCTAGGGCCTTACGTTTCCGCAAATACGATTTTTGGGGCAGAAAGCGACTCTCATCCTCTCCTTTAATTTTGGTTAGGTGTGTTTTTTAAATATTCTAGTGGTGTTGTTTTTATGGTTGTTGGGTCTCCACCGGTGGTGGTCGTCCCAGTCCTTAGTTTATGTTATGAATTCATGACGTAACTAGGCTTGGTCAGGTGGTTGTTTTGTTTGTCGCTTGCCCTCACAGTAAGGTCATATGGTCTAGTCACATTGTGGTCTTGCCCCCGTTGACAGATCATCTAGATTTCACCAGCTTTATAGGTCCCTACCTCGCTGGAGTCTCTAGTAAAGCAGAAGGCAGACTTGGGTGACAGTAATCACGAAGTCAGCATTGCTAACAGGTAAAACCAAGGCGTCAATCGCCTACATATGTTTGTTTCCTAAATCCTATTCTGTCTCTTCCCACCTCCAATGGTGGGATTCAGCTATATAATCTGTCAGGTAAGTGTCATGAACAAATGATATTTTATAATAAAATAAAGTTTGTTCATACTTACCTGGCAGATATGTATAATCATAGTACCCACCCTCCCCCCTCAGGAGACAGTAGTTCTAGATTCTAGAAAATCTGAATAGAAAATGGGAATGGTTCCTGATACCGCCTCCCAGCGGCGGGAATGGGTATAACCACCTGGCCCAACTGTGTGTGCCGTAAGTTTTGAATTTCTGTCGGTCCTTCGGAGAATACAGCTATATATATCTGCCAGGTAAGTATGAACAAACTTTATTTTATTATAAAAATATCATATTTTTAAGTTTCACGGTGACTGGCGCGAGGCAACAACGTACAATCAGGCAGCGTGCGACGGTGCGATCACGCTGGCCCGAGAGGCTAGAATAGGTACATTAATTCAATGAGCTGACCTCACTTGCCCCTCGTTGTGTTGGAAGTTAAAAATAGGTCAGTGTTCGTTTGCAATTTTTGTGCGTTTGTAAATACAGGTAGTGCAATGAGTGACGATAATTGAGTTTCATGGAGTTAGCAATTAATACCGTACTGGTACAACAATATTTAGAAAATATTTTAAAATTTCGAGCGGCACAAGCAACAGCATACACTACAATTGCCGTAGAATCAGGCAGCAAGAAAGACCAACTTACAATAGACCAACTTCTTTTCTCCATCTCTTTATTCCATCTTCTAGTTAAAAAGTAAGAGAATAATAAAGCATTGTTAGTAACCTTATACTCTTGCGAAATGTGCGTACAGCCATAAACAACCGAACAAGACTCTGTTGTTTGCTAATAACCGAATCGGGATAACAACTGTTTTGCTTGTATTTCAACCATCGTGACGGTTAAACAATTATCGTGAGTTATGTTAAAAATGACGTTAAGTACTGATGTGTTTTTACACTACTCCTTTATCCGCTTTGGAGAAAAGATCGGCAAGGAAATATACTGCTGCAGTAAAATTAAGCTGCAAGTTGTAGCTGACGCTGAGAAAGAATGTTCAAGCTGCTAATGACTATAAATTATCGTACATTGTAACATGGATGAAACTCGACCGCAAATAAAATTGGAAAGTATTTTAATCAAAACTACTGGACATGAAAGAACACATATTACTGCTGTTTTCACGCCGATAAAAGATACATACAAAAGCTCGTGGGTATGATGATGAAATCAAGAGAAAAAGCTTAACGGAATCTTGATTTTTTTTTGTTTACACAAAACAAACGGCCAGCCGCCAACATCATCTACTAACAAAAAAATGGCTAAAATAATTTCACAACGAGATATTTAAGTTATATTTTGACATAAAAACACTTCGTATAACGAAAAATACATATGTCCCTTATAAATAAAGTATCTAGAGATTCATTTACGCTAACTAGAAGCAAGAAATGCTCTCTGAACCGAGTTAAATGCATCGAAATAAAGACCGCGTGATCGATTCCGAAACCAAAACATTTGATCGCTATGATCGTAATTTATAATGCAAAAGCAGTATAAGAATATTTACAATTGGATACAGTGTAGTAAAGCATAACTTTTTAAAAGATCCATGGAAAAGATGCACATTCGTTATTTTGATGTTTGTATAATACGGCGGTGTTATGTGAAAATAGAATACAGTATAATTTAGGCTAGGCTACCGTATATGAAAGTGCAGGCCAGGCCTTGTTTGTTATTCAATTTCTCTTTATACTGACTTATCATGTCAGTCTGCATTGAACCTGCAGAATTAGCTGACACTAATAATTACTATACCATATATGTATAAAGTATACTGTGTAGTGTAGGCTAGGCTACCATATATGTATAGATGGTACTGATTACCCTAGTGTAGGCTAGGCCATATTCGAGTTACGATTTTTTCAACAAACGATGGGTTTTTTGGAACCTAACCCCATCGTAAGTAGGGGAATACCTGTATTTGCAACTTTTCGGAATTACCGTTTACCTCTGTTCTGCTCCCTGTTCTGGACCCTCTCGCATGGGCAACAGTTGCGATGATCCAAGATTGGTGAAATTTGGACCTTTACGCTTTCCCCCTCTTCGGAATGATAAGGGAAGTTCTCAAGAAGTTCCGCTCTCACAGCAATGTAAAGATGACTCTGGTGGCCCCCTTTTGGCCACAGAAGGAATGGTTCCCAGACCTTCTGGATCTCTTCATAGACTTTCCAAGGCTCCTCCCAGCTATTTCAAGTCTCAGACAACTGCACTGCAGGATATTCCACCAAGGCCTGTCCACTCTGGCCCTGATAGGCTTTCGACTGTCAGTAGACTTGTCCAAGCGAAAGGATTTTTGTGATCGGCAGCAGAGGCCATTGCCAAATGTAGACGTGCCTCGTCCAACAAGCTGTACCAGGCAAAGTGGAAGTTTTATTTACTTGGAGCAGAAGAAACAGGGTTTCATCTTCTCAGACATCTATCCCTCAAATAGTGGATTTTCTTCTATACTTGAAGTCTTCTCTAGGATGGTCTTCTTCCACCATAAAAGGCTACTGAGTGATGCTCAGCTCTGTTTTCCGTCACAGAGGCCTCGACATTTCCTCTAATCAGATGTTTCAGACCTGATTAAGTTGTTCGATACCACCAGATCTAGAAAGAAGGAGAATTTCCCTTGGAATCAAGATGTGGTACTTACGTGGTTATCAAGTGAGTGCTTCGAACCTATGCATTCTTCCTCTCTAAGGGATTTAACTAAGAAAACTATTTTTCTCGTAGTGCTGGCCACTGCGAAGAGAGTAAGAGAGATTCAAGCGATCGATAGGAGGATCGGCTTTTTGAATGGAGACGCAGTCTGTTCCTTCTTATTAAGGGTTTGGCGAACAATGAGAACCCTTCACACGTTTGGTCAAGTTCTTTCACCATTAAGAGCCTATCTGCTATTTTAGGCACAGAAGAGGAGGAAAAAGTGCTATGCTATGCCTGGTGAGAGCCCTCAGGTATTACTTGCACTGAACCGAGAAAATTAAAGAGCCGTTTTCTAATTTGTGGTGCTCGGTCAAAAATCCCTCTATACCTTTATCTAAGAACACCATTTCCTTCTTTTGAGAGATCTTATTATGTATTGAATCTCACTCCCAAGTGGAGGAAAATGACTTGAAAGTCATGAAAGTTAAAGCTCATGATGTAAGGGCAGTCGCTACATCAGTAGCTTTCAAGCACAGTCTTTCCTTATCTTCCACTCTTAAGGCAATGTACTGGAGAAGCAAGTCAGTGTTTGCAATGCACTGTCCTGTCTGCAACAAGAGTGGAATGCCCACCAGTTTTTTAGTGTTGGGTAGTGGCCATGTTAATTTTTATGGTGTAGGTGAATCTGTTGCTGGTTTTTTGTTGTTTTTTGGTACTTTGCCCTGGGCAGGAGCAATTGTCTGAGCTTTGTTGGCCTTTGGTACTGACCTTTGTCACAGAGTTCCTGCTGTATATCCTGTCAGTCTTCGGAATACTCCTTCGCTGCAAATTAGTGTATTCCACTTTCATAGAGAGGACTCTGGCTATACCGCCATGTCTCTACAGGTTTGAGACGAGCGCCAACCAGAGGCAGTAATTATCCGAGCAGCTCACTCTCCAGGTAAGGAAACAACAAACATTGTCTCAATGTTAGCCTATTTTAGGTCATTAATTTTTCATATGTAAAGTGTTATTTTACTGTCCATGATTCCCCACTATCTTTCAATGTGGAATCAGCTAAGTAATTACTGGGTAAGTTATTTATAAAAAACTACAGTTTTATGGTAAAATAAAGTTTTTTTTATATATGTACACAGTAATTACGGATGGAGCCCGCCCTCCTCCCTACTCATGGACTTTTTTGCATAAACAAACTGACCTATTGGTTTAGTTGTTCCTCTGTCATGCCCCAAAAGTGGGCAGGGTCTTGTCACCTGCACAAAACAAAAGAAACGGCGAATTTCAAAATTTAGAAACTCTTGCGAAGTAATTACGGGGATAAGTATATATAAAACTTTATTTTATCATACAAATGTCATTTTTCTCCTAATACTGGTCCTCCTACTGATCATCCTCCTACCCACGTACCTGGCTCCCCTTGCTTCGATCCTAATGCCATCGTAGGTCTTGAATCTAGAGTTGATAAGAAAATTAATCTAGTTGTAAGTACTGCAGATTTGGGAGCTTCAATGAAAGTGATTATGGAAAAGTGTTTTCTGAAAAAGTGCAGTGTGATAGTTCAGTGCAAGTGGAGGAGGTGGCTATTCATCCCGTCGGTTCTCCTAGACTGAGGTCCCTGTCCTGCTCCCCAGAACCTAGGAGAAGACATACCAAAAGTCCAAGGGAGGCTGATGGGGTTTGCCCACGGGTAGTTGCCCCCTCAGCTGTACCTGTTGTACAGTCCTAGGTGTTGGCAGACAGCCATTGGGAAGGTTTGTCCAGGATATCCATAAATTGTCCTCAAGCTCTTCCGACGGTTACAGTGTGGACAGGAAGCACCGCAAACGTTACCTGGACTCTTCCCGACCTCTTAAGTGCTCTTATGACAACCTTGGTCAAAGTCCAGTTCTGTTGGAGGGCCCAGCACCTGTTAAGAGGTACAAGCAGTCTCTCTTCAGTCCCAGACCTTCTTTTAGTTGCTCTGTGGGCCCTTATTTTTCTGCTCCTATCCATCAGCGTCCACCTCTGTCTCCTTTGGACAGTCTGGAGACCTTCCCACCTGAACACTTGACCTAAGAACCTGAGTGCCCAATCCTGGCTCCCAAGCACCCAGCGCCCACTCATAAATGTTTTAGATCTTCTTCCAAGCGTTTGGCCCCCCATCCCGAGTGCCTGGCTCCAGCTCCTGAGGGCCCAGCACTCGCTCCCCAGGCGCCCATCACTTGTTTTGTCTTCTCAGAGGCTATGGTCTCCTTCACCACCTCCAGCGTTGTCTCATTCGCCTGTGGACCCTGACGAGCCTGCTTTGGCACCTATTAAACAACATTTAGCTCAAATTATGGACTTATTGAAGAAAGCTCCTCCTGCTCCTAAGCCTGCTCAGGGTGACAACCTGTCTCTGATTTCCTCAGAAGAGGAGGTCGACCAGGAACCTGCTGCTGCTTCGGCATATGCTGCCATATTGCGGTACTTGATGGCATAGTTTCCCTCCTTTTTTTGTCCCAGCTGCCGTCTTTGCCTGCTTCGACATTTTTGATGAGAACCAGCCGGATGACAGGACAAGCCTCCCAAGATGGTCCTTTCATCTTCCTAAGAAGTGTGTTATCATCATAGGCAACTCCTCTTTGAGTAGCATACTGAACTTATATCATCATAGGGGATCTCCTCATGGGACATCTTGTCTGTTGATGATGCACATTCCATTGACAATACAGTACTAGGACATCTCCTCTGTCGACGGTGCAAAGTCCGTTGACAGTGCACAAGTTGACAGTAGAGTACTTAGCATGTACTGTATCTGCATACATCATCTTACCATAGTACATCCCCTGGGGTTATCCTACCATCTTCTCTGTATACAATGCTGAGGAATGTGGTTGCAATAGCATGCTCAACATGTGATTCCTTCAGGGGTTATCCATGCTAGCTCTGACAGGATTCAAACTGTCAAGAAACTCCTCAGAGCTAAGGGATTTTCGAGAGCAGCTGCACAAGCTATTTCTAGATGCAGGAGAGAATCTTCAGCCAATGTCTACCAAAGCAAGTGGACTGTTTTCCACTCTTGGTGCTGAGCAAATCATGTCTCTTCTTCTAAGACATCTTTAACAGAGATCACTGATTTTCTTTTGTTCCTGAGAACTTCAAAGGCTTGTCCTCATCCACTATCAAAAGGTTATAGGCAGTGTTAGGCTCTATATTCGGGCATAGAGGTCTAGATATTTCTTTGGATCAGGATTTATCTGAACTTATTAAATTGTTCTATGCGACGAAGCGCAAAGATTTGCAGCATGTTTCGTGGAACCTGGACGTGGTACTTAAATGGCTTTCAGGTCCACCCTTTGAGCCTGTTGATTCTGCTTTGCTGAGGAACTTAACTAAGAAGACTTTATTCTTGGTACCCTTGGGTACAGCCAAGAGAATGAGTGAGATCCAAGCTCTGGAGAGGAGAATTGGTTTTTCTAATGGAGATGCGATTTGCTCCTTTACTCTTGGCTTTCTCGCTAAGAACGAAATTCCAACCAAACCTTGGCCTTATTCTTTTAGCATTAAGAACCTAACTCAGGTGGTAGGTTCATTAGATGAAGAAAGATTCTTTTGTCCGGTAAAGGCTCTCAAGTGCTATCTCCATAAGACTGACAAAATGAGAGGTACGTCTGATTACCTTTGGTGTTCAGTGAAGAACCCTTCACATCCTCTCTCGAAGAATCCCCTCTCTTTCTTTCTAAGAGATCTCATTTGCGAGTCACATTCACAGGAGTGGAGAAAAGCTTCTTCCTTTGTAAGGGTAAGAGCACATGAGATTAGAGCTGTGGTCCCTTGTTGTTCAGACATAATCTTATGCTTGCCTCCATTCTCCAATCCACTTATTGAGATGTAAGTCAGCTTTTTGGCACATTACCTACATGATGTTGAAACAGTTTTTAATGGTTGCAGTACCTTGGGTCCTTTATTGGTGGCTGGCACGGTGTTGGGGAAGGAAGTATAGGAAGCATTCCTTCCATCCTTACTCTTTCGCCTTGGTACTTGGTGTTGAGCTTAGGGAGCCGGAGGCACTTTGTACTGGGACACCCTCCAGGTCTTTAATGGTTGGGTGATGGTGTTCTTAATTTTTTGGTGCAAGTATCAGCGTTTTTCTGTGGTGTTGTGTGTCGGTACTGCGCCCAGGGTGGGGGTAAACTTCATACTTTGCAAGCTGTCGGAGGAGTCCTTCACTGCGAGGTCCCCACTTATGTAGCAGGTGATACTTGGCTACGCCGCCACACCTCTACGGGGTAAAATGAGTGCCACCAGAGACAGTTGCTTCCCGCAGCAACTCTCTTACCAGGTAAAGAACAACAAACAGTGTATTAATGTTAAAGACTCCTTTCTATTCCCAAATTATTTTACATTTAATACTTTAGGTAGAATAATCCACAATCCCACCTCCTATCAGTGTGGGAGTCAGCTATGTACAAGTAATTACTTGGTAAGTTACTTGTATGAAAATGACATTTTTATAATAAAATAAAGTTTTATAGATACTTCATGCAAGTAATTGCAGAGTGGGACCCTCCCTCCTCCCCTCTCATGGACATTTCAACATAAATTAATTGAACCTTCTTTGCTATGTTGTTCCTCTTCTTCCCGAAAAGTGAGCTGTGCTGGCTACTTACACCAAAATAAACAAAAGAATTGCTATTGCAAATTTTCAAATTTTAGCTGCCAGTTACTAGAAACTGTTAGCTATGTAATTACTTGGTAAATACTGTATATGTAAAACTTTATTTTATTATTAAAATGTCATTTCCTTCAAGACACAATGAAGGGAATTGCTTCAGATTTGCAGAAGACGACGACACAAGATGTGTTGACCCAGTCTTCTAGGTGCCCTAAGGGCTCATATTCTTTTCAATCTAATTCCACCTCTCCCCGCCAGCAACAGCCCTTTCATGGAGGGAGATCTAGAACGCCATTTACGTCCCGTGCAAATGTCCGGTTTGCATCTAGGACCATTAAGAAGAGCTCTTCCAAGCCAGTGCAGAAAAAGTGAGACAGAAGTTCTTCATGCATCTGTAGGAGCCAGATTTCTAGAGTTTTGGGAGAAGTGGCTGATCAGGAGAGAGCAGAGCCCTGGATCATCAGTGTTCTGAAGGAGGGCTATGTCATCCCATTCTTGAGAGCCCCCATTAGTCACTCTCCCATCACATTGACAGCTTACTAAATAGGCTCCGAGAGACATTGGCCCTATTGGAGGAAATTTCCTCCCTCGTCCAGAAAAAGGCCATAGAGGACATCCAGAACACCAACACGGAGGGGTTTACAACCGTCTCTTTGTGGTTCTGAAATCATCAGGAGGTTGGAGACCAGTCCTCAATGTAAGTGCTCTCAATCATTTTGTCTTGAAAACAAAATTCAAGATGGAGACAAGCCATTTAGTCCTTGCATCCATCCATCCACCAGGGTGACTGGAAGGTAACCCTAGATGTGCAAGATGCAGATTTTCACATCCCAATTCATCCAGTTTCCAGAAAGTATCTGAGGTTTGCCTTCCAAGGCAAGGTGTACCAGTTTCAGGCCCTTTGCTTCAGCCTTTCAATGGCCCCTTAAGTGTTCAATCGAGTACTTGCTACTCTTTCGAAATGGCTCCATTTAGTAGGGATCAACATCAGTCTTTACCTAGACAACTGGCTTCTTTGATCCCCATCAAATTACAAGTTCATGGAGGGCACACACAAGATTCTTCTTCTGACCCAGGAGCTGGGCCTTCACATAAATCTTGAGAAGCCACAGTTAACCCCTTCGCAAGAGATCTTCTAACTGGGGATGATACTGAACTCTTGGGTTTTTCAGGCTTTTGCATCCCCCAAGAGGATATCCAGCTGAAGGCCAATTGGAACAGAAAGACAGCTGGACAGTCATGTTTTTCCAATCGCCCTGGAGATCAGATTGGACCTGCATTGGTGGCTGTCAGAAGAAGGCTGTCAGAAAGGAAGTCCCTTCATCCTTTGAACCCTGACCTATACTTCTGCTCTGATGCCTCAAACATAGGCTGGGGAGCCCTGCTAGACAATCAAGAAGTCTCCGGGACATGGATCCCAGATCAACAGGGCTCACCTATCATTGTGAGAGAGCTGAAGGCAGTTCAGCTAGGCCTTCAGAGTTTTTCCTTCCTAGTCCACAACAAGACAGTAGTGGTGCATGTGGACAGTACAGTACCACAGCCTTGATCTATATTTGAAAGCAAGGGAGTACCCATTTCTTCTCTCTGCCAAGCCGTGAGAGAATTACTGCTGTGGGCGAACCAAAATCGAGTAACTCTGGTCACCTGCTTTATCCAGGGAAAGTTAAATGTGATGGTGGACGAGCTGAGCCATCAAAAGAAGGTCGTTCCCACTGAATGGACTGTGGATCCCCTAGTTTGTCTAGATCTGTGGAGTCGGGCAAGCCAATGATAGACCTGTTTGCCACCTCTAGGAACCATCGCCTTCCTCTGTTTTGCTTGCCAGCTCCAGATCCTCTTGCATGGGCCACAGACGCCATGCTACAAGATTGGTTGAATGTAGACTTGTACACCCTCCCACCCTTCAACATGATAAGGGAGGTTCTGAACAGGTTCGAAGCACACCACAATGCCACCATGACCCTCATAGCACCGTTTTGGCCCCTGAGAGATTGGTTTCCGGACCCTCTTCGTCTGTTGGTGGACTTTCCAAGGTTGCTTCCCCAAAAGCCTTCTCTACTCAGACAACTCCACTTCAGAAGACACCATCAAGGGTTGTCTGCTCTTGCCCTGACAGGTTTCAGACTGTCTGCAAGTTTGTCAGAGCAAAGAGTTTTTCAAGGGGAGCTCCAGAGGCTATTGCACAGTGCAGAAGAAAATCTTCTAGCCTCATCTACTAGGCCAAGTGGTCAGTCTTTTGATGGTAGTGCCACAACCACAATATCTCATCTTCTGAGACCGCTGTAACTCAGATTGCAGATTTTCTCCATGTTCTGAGAAATACCAGGAACCTGTCTACATCTGCATTAAAGGCTATTGGGCTATGCTTAGCTCAGTCTTTAAGCATAGAGGCCTGGATCTCTTTTCGAACTATGATATTGAGGACCTGTTAAAGCCTTTTCATACAGAGAAACAGAAAAGACAATTCTTTGGTCTCCTGGAATCTGGATGTGGTCCTGAAATGGTTGACAGGCCCATCTTTTGAACCCTTCGGTCTGCTTCTCTTCGGAATCTGACACGCAAGACTCTCTTCCTCTTTGCTTTAACTACAGCTAAATGCATCAGTGAAGTACAAGCCATTGATAAGAGAGTGGGTTTCTCTCAAGGAGGTGCAGTTTGCTCCTTCACCCTAGGCTTTCTGGCAAAGAACGATGACCCATCCAAGCCCTGGCCTCATTCATTTACAATTAAGAATTTAATGGATATTTTTGGTCACAAGGAAGAAGATAGCGTTCTATGTCCAGTCAGAGCTCTGAGGTACTAACTGAATAGGACAGAAAAGATCAAGGGTACATCTAGTAACCTTTGGTTTTCAGTAAAGAACCCATCTTGTCGTATGTCCAAGAACGCCTTGTCGTTCTTCCTGAGAGATTTGATTAGAGAAGCACACTCCTAGATCCAGGAGGACATTTTACCAAATTTTAAAGTGAGAGCGCTTGGCATAAGAACGGTGTCTACTTCTTTGGTGTTTAGACATAACTTGTCTTTGGCCTCTACTATCCAGTCAACCTACTGGAAGTGCAGGTCCATTTTTGCCTCTCACTACCTGAAGGAAGTAGAAACAATGCTCGATGACTGCAGTACTGTGGGTCTGTTATCAGTGGCTGGCATGGTATTAGGTGAAGAATTATAGGAAGCACTTTTTTCTCCTACTGTCTTTTCATGTTGGTGTAGGGTTTTTTTGAGTGTTTGGGGAGCCTGGGTTACAAAATTTACCTGGAGTATCCACCAGTCTTAGTGGATAGGGTGTGGTTTTATCAAGTGTTTTTAGAATAGGTGACAGTGTTGTTTGGTTTTTAACCTTGGTACTGCGCCCAGGGCAAGGGCACCTTACTGTATGCTTTGCTAGCCATCAGGCATAACTTCTGCTACAAAGCTCCCACATAAGTAGAGGCACCCCATGGCTCAACAGCCAAGCTGCTACAGGTTAAGATGAGGACCAACCAGAGGCAGTATTCACCTGCAGTAGCTTTCTTACCAGGTAAGGAAACAACAAGCATTGCATTCAATGCTGGCAGATTTTTCTATTTCAAAGTTTTGGAGTAGAATATGTCCATGTATCCCACCTCCATTTAGGGATTCAGCTATGTAATTACTTGGTAAGTTACTTATATGAAATGATATTGTCATAATAAAATTGTTTCATATATATTTACCAAGTAATTACAGAATCAAAGCCCACCATCTTCCCCTCTATGGACATAAGGGCACAAAGAAATTGATATGGCTGCAGGTTGTTCCTTCTTCCCCCAGTAGTGGGCAGGGAGTCACCAACATAATAAACAGAAGCGCTACTGCGAAATTCAAAAAGTTGCCGTGCGAGGTAGATACATCATCTGTGTTATTACTGTACATGGTAAGTATATGTGAAACTTAATTTTGTTCTGAAAATATTATTTTTTTAACCATACATCATCACTTGTTTGATTTTGGTATAATAGCTCTTCATTTTCAGTTTATCTGTCAATCTTTTGTCACACAACCCCAGCCAACTTCCATCAGCTTGTATCCTACTTTCAACCTCAGTTCCACATCATCCCTCCGGGCTCAAAGGAGATCCTAAGTATTTGGAATCCTCTCCCTGGTTTAAATCTGTGCCCCCTCTGTCTTGTATAAATAACCAATTCTCTCCCTGCTTGCCTAACACCAAAACCTCTGTAGGTTTTCATTCCTAATTAATTTACTCCTGTACATTCATAACCAGTGCAAATATAAATGGGCCAAGTGGTGATCCTAGATGTAGACTGACTTAATTTTGAATATTTTTGTTTTGCCACAGGTTGTTATTACTGCTGTCCTTGTACTTTTATACATCATTTCTTCCAACCTAACCAGCTTTTTTAGTACTTTCATAAACATAAGAAACAGTACCTTCCAGTCACCTTTTCAGTCTCTTGTTCATTTTCTGTGTTTAGAAGGTGATTATTATAGCATGACCATCTTTGTTTTAATTCATCACTCTTATCAAAGATATATCCTCTGTCTTTGATGACACCTGATTGATGCAGATCTTACCTGCTTTTCCTTGTGCTTTATAGTCTGTAAAACTCCTTGACATGTTTTGTTTCTAACCTATTCAACTCCTGTGTAATTCCTCCAGTAGCTTATGCCCACTATATTCAGTATTCTTGGTTTCTCTTGTATTTTCTGTGAGTCATTGCTACATATATTTTTATTGATGATTGTGCCCCAATGCAATAATAAACAGTTACGATTCTTTTACGTATGTGAAATCTACAGGACTAGACTAGTCAAGACCGATTAGGTGAGACATACTTAACCTTACACCCAGAAAATCAAATCCTCTGAGACTGTTTGGTAATCATCAACTCACCCCATTAATGTGTATTCGGGTCAAGACACTCCATTTTCCATGTAGTCATGGTTCTTGATTGGGTTGTGAAGTTTGACATGCCGTATACTTTTTAGTGGGTGTGTTTTGTGGTAGTTCAGTATGTAAGGAATACTAGAATTATTTTTGTTTCTCTGACAGCAACCTGTGTCATGAAACTTAAAAGTTCATCCTGTAATGAAGTGTTCATACAGTTTTATTAACCTTGTCTTTACAGTAAGACTATTGGTTCGATATTGGAGAAACAAAGTGGTATTGTGTGAACTTCTTTGGAAGGATTGGTGAGGTTCTGTTTCCCTTCTCAGTGTGCAAAACATGTAGAGTTGGGTTGGGAGAATTTTTGGGGTCTTCTCCAAGTAAAAAGATTAATTTTGAGAATTTCCTTCTCCTGTAGAAGAGATTCCAGTCTTCCTTTCCTTCACTGGAACCAATTACTGGGAGGAACTGTCTCTTAAGTCACAAAGTTAGTGATTGACCTTAAGTGAGACTTTCAAGGGAAGTGTAGATTTGTTCCCTCCATGTTGGTCAGTCCCTGTGAAGACTCCCACTGTGCTCAAAGTCATGTATCTTCTATGTGCTTGCACAGCATCTTCATAGAGGTTTTCAAAAGGTTAGATCTTGATGTAGGATTGAGTATGCAAATGTGCTGTTCTATCCCTCTGGGCTGCATGTGGGCAAGGGCCTGTGCTGACAAAAAGCAGGCTTAATCTAAATCTGAAATATTTCCACATCTTTTATGAAAATTCATTGTATCTGCGAAATAATTTTTTTAGAAGCAAATGTTAGGTATAAGGGTCTATTCAAAGCTGGTTTAAGTTTTAAATGACATTTGGTTAATTTGAAATAATTTTATGTAATTTCAGATTTTGACAGAGACTGATGCTGTTGTGGAAGCAAACGTGAATGGATAATTATTGGTGACTAAGAAAAAAGGCAAGAAAACAAGGGGGTGTATGCAAACAAAAATAGTGCTGGTGCCGAATACAAAGTTTGTGAATAATTTGTGCCCACAGGTTGGCACATTCATGTGCCAGGAAGGTAAGGGCCTAACCTCCAGAAACCAGCAACCTCCTGAACAGTGCCTATGTAGCAGTTGTAAACCAAAGTATAAGAATGAGGCAGTATTAAAATGCAATGTCAAGGATTAAACAAGGCAACAAAAAGATAAAGGAGCTGAAAGAAAGAAACAATTGTAAGTATGAAGCGCAAGGTCCTCCGAAGAGATGTCAAAGCTGAGAGAAGATATCTTAGACATGCTGTATGGGATAAAGAAGGATGTATAATAAGTACTAAGTATAGTTAGTGATACCGTAAAATAGGTAAAAATTGATGGCAGGTGATCAGATCAGGTAGAGGAAGTAAAAAACAAAGTTTTCTTACTTTTTTTTTACAGTTTGGTATGAGAGAATTAAGCTAGAAAAAAGGAAGAAAGAGGATACCAGTCGATACACTGTAAAGATGTTTTCATAAATAAGCTAAGATTAAGGGAAGTAGAGATGGAGAAATTGTTGGTTGAGGCCAGTTTTAGTTAGGCTTAAAAATGAAAAAAGTGGGAAATGCTTACCAGTGAAAAAAAAACTAAATAGAAAAAAAGATAGCCAAAAATATGATTAACTAAGAAAGAATGTTAAGAAACAGAGGAACTAAATAAAAGAAGAAAAAATGACTGGAAGAATAAAAAATGGAAATTAGCCATGGATGGGGGTTTGTTAATAAGGCAGAATTAGGCCTTAGCAAACTAGAATGGAACTGTGATTGGTAAAGGACAAGGAATGGGATAATGAACACGCAAATATTTAAGGTTCAAAATGATTAATGTACAGCAGCTAACAAGTAGACATATATGGAATTATTGGTGTGGTAAGTGAAAACTAAAATATTAAAATAGTACCTTTAGCAGAAACCCCCCCAAAATTTCTAAAATCTAATTAATACAGAATGATCGTACTAGGGAAGAAAAACATAATTCATCAGATGGAGCTAATGGTACTCGTCAAAGATAGTAAAGGACATGAAACTGATAACACTAGTCTGCCAATAGGGATATATATTTATAATAAAAAATTAGAATGATAGTATACAGTACTGTGTAGGTGATAGGAAGAGAGAAAAACAAAAATATGATCAAAAGTAGAAAAAAAATTTAGAAAGTGGACTAATAATAATATTAGGTAGTTTAACCAGACCACTGAGCTGATTTATTTAGTGCTTACAGGGCAGGCCTGAGAGGAATTCTGTGACCATTTAGGGTTCTTGGGACTTTAAAAAGAAAATGAAAATAAGAGAAATGTATTTGAGCTAAGCAATGAGGGAAAGTGTAAGGATTATAATCCAAGGAAGGAGAAGCCAGTAGACGTATGTTTTCTTCTTTCTGGACCAGGTTGTGGCCAGGGATGTATGTTTTCTGCGTATTGTTATTAAAATACCTAGATTAACTAATGGTCAACCTAGAGGTTAACAAATAAGGTAGAAAATTAGAAGAAAGTTTCCTTGGGTAACATAGCAATGGAAAAAGCATAATTTCAGTGGAAAGTTGCCTGGTGCAATGGCTCATTTCCTCAACAAGTACACTGACCAGGTTAGCTACAATCCAATTTTAAGGCATTAAGGTATGGTTTGTATCTGTTATTTAGTACAAATATTGACCAAAATAAAGAATGCACTACCTGTGCTGCATTACATGGTAACTTGTAAATGATTTACATATGCATTTCTGTCTGGACATTTTTTAACCAGATATATTCGCCCAATGAATTCAATATTTTATATCCTTGTGTAAGGGTCTTATACTTTTAAGAAAAATCTATGTATATCAGACTTTATTTTCAGAATTCCACTGAATACACAGTATAGGATACCCAGTGTATACAAAATTCATCACAAAAGCTGAACACATGAAAGGTATTCCATATGATTTCTAAATAAATAAAACGAGGACCATAAGAAACTGCAACATGTAATATATACTTTCGTAAGATCCTCTTATTACAGGGAATAAGTCTTCAGAGATGGGGTACATACTGTACTAAAATGTTCTAGATCCACATCACTAACAGATGGTGATAAAGGAAAGATTTCTGGTTGAAAGTGTTGGCTACAGATGAGTTTACTAAAAATATTAAGAATTATGATAATGACTAGTATTTTTAAGAACCACAATGGCGCAATAACTGAGGTTTTATATTTTCATCATTACCTCTTCCCACAACTTTCACAGTCTGCAGTTCTTGAGACAACAAAGGTACTCTGTAAACATGCAAATATGTTTATTCAGTAGCTATCCACACTCAACACAAAATACAAAGAAATGGTTAAGTTGACATTTTAAATAAAAAATGTTCAGAAGCTGTACTAAAATTTTCACTATCTGAATTACAAAATTATCTCTGGTATGACAAATCTTTCTAAAAAGTCTGACCATCTTAACATGAAAACTTTTTTATTTTTTATTGTCGATGATCAGAATTGTCACGATGCCGTTGCAAATTTCACAGTGGTAAGATATCTTGAAATAACATTATTACTATTTATGACATCACTATTGCTACAATACTTTGGGATAAATTAAGTACATTACTGTAATGCAATTACAGTGGAAGTTCAATTGTCCAGAGGGGGAGAGGTGGACCCAGTTTGAATATATGGTTTTGCCTTCTAAAAATGTCTTACAAGCTTGCTTGTGTAGGCTATGCTAAATTCATACAGCCTAGGCTAGGCTAAAACAAATTCATACAAAGTGTTACAAAACACAGAAATGCTTTAGTTATACAAATGCGGCACATTAATCTTTGTTTTACCGTAGTCTGCTTACCAAAAGTTTAGGTATTGGAGTGCACCAGTTTACATAACCTTATTTGAGATTATAAGTTAAACTAGTGTAGCTTTATGATTTGATAATAAAATGTATCATGCAGACTGTTAAAAATAATCTCATATGCAATGTGGATCCCATGTTCTGTTACAGTCTTAACGTCCTCTCCTACTTCAATTTGGGTTCCCCAGTTAAAGTCAAGTTGTACTGGTGTGTACAAGCACGTGTAATATTGTGTTACTTGAACAGCAGCATGCAGTCACAACGTAAAAACTCTTAAACTGTAAAAACTTCAGTTTTGGTTTGAAATTCATGTTTTTTTTAAAGCTGGTAAAATTCAGGGGTTTTAATATACACATTAAGTTCAACTTTCTGTACGATTTAGCAGTTTAAAGTGTTGAAGTGTTTTTATACTCCACAGTATTTACAGATCATTATAAATTGCACTTTTGGTTTTAACTTTAATAGATAACAGTGCTCATTTTACAATACAGTACTACCTCTATAATAGATAACAATGCTCAACAAACACTAGGAGTCTGGCTTTCTGATAATTTACAGTCTTTTAGGTAACAAAGACCCTATACTTATATCCTGCATTTTAATATTTTCTAGATATCTCACAGCTAACAGCAATTCCACCTAAGTTCCTAACCTAAACTGAACTGTACTTTACACTCAACTTTCGGTTTCATAACCTAAACTAACCCGTACTTTACACTCAACTTTCGGTTTCATAACCTAAACTAACCCGTACTTTACACTCAACTTTCGGTTTCATAACCTAAACTAACCCATACTTTACACTTACATTCAGGTTAAGAGACTTCAATTGAAAAATGGTAGCCAAGCAAAAAATAATAATGTAGCTGATGGGAACACAAGTCCGATAAGTTGAGGTTCACTATGCTGGTGTGTTACTCTACCCACTGTACATGTGTTACATGACTGCTGTACTGTGTGTTGTTTTCCCACGTTTCTTTTTCAGTAATAGTAAGCATTTAACGTATTTTTTTTTTCTTACTATTGTTTACCAATGTATTTCAGTTCAGTACACGAATTGCTTAAAAATTTTTCAATATAATAAAAGAATTGTGTTTTTAAGTAAGAAATACTACTTGTCATTTAAAAAATAACATTTTACTTCTTGGGTAGGTATGCAAATCAATGCCTTTATATGCACTTGGAGTTTACATTCCTTTTTTTTCTCACTGTCGAGGTAAGGTTTTTGTTCATTCCCCATGTAAGGAATAAGCGTTAGTTTTTTTCTCACTGTCAAGGTAAGGTCTTTGTTCATTCCCCATGTGAGGAATAAGTGGATTGAGCCTCTCCACAGTTGGAAAGGTTTAGCAGGAAGAAAAGGATGCCCATGTGAGGAGTAAGTGGATTGAGCCTCTCTGCAGTTGGAAAGGCTTAGCAAGAGGAAAAGGAAGGACAAGAGGCATTTGCCTTCTTCATCTGTGAGTTTTATTCCACTGGTTAAGTTGGCAGACTCAGCTGGAACCTCTTTCTTCTGCCCTCTTCTTTTCCCTTGCCACAAACTGAGAGTACTTTATGCAAGCCAAGGGTTAACTTTCCCCCATCCAAGAAATTGAAAATTACCCTCAACTGAATTTTCTTGGTAGTTTGATGGAGAACAGAGAGATGTAATCTCCCAAAGTGTTTGTGTAGGTAGTTCCAGTTCTTAATAACACGCCTATGGAACCCACGGCTTGTGCGATGCCAACACTTACTAGACAGCATGAACAATTGCTTGTGGTAGTAGTTCTTGCTGATTTTCCTCTAGGCAAGTTTACTTTTGTAGTACTTTCCTCTTGGGTTGTTGTCATTAGACAACTAGTGTGCTTTGTGATAATGTATTGTGATACTGTAATAGGAAAAGATGGTCGTCTTCCTCATCATCATCTTCCACCTCCCTCTTCATCATCATCTTCCACCTCACAAGACTTGTTCTTCACACAGATGAAAGAGGAGGGGAAAATTTAAATGTTCTTGTAGGAAGTTAAAGTGGTCATCTCAATCCTGGTAGCAGAAAGAGGAGGAAGGGAAAATTTAAATGTTTAAGTGGTCATCTCAATCCTGGTAGCATAATCATGTTAGTAACCTTTGGGACATTGATCATTCTGTAGACATTGCTCTCATACATGCTCCAGTGGACACAAGAGGTGAGCTTTTTCTCTTCTTATGGGTGTTCTCTCTACCACTTGCCCGGTCCAAAGATGGTGTGGGAGAAATTCCTCACCCCTCTGCATCTCATTCCTTGAGAGATCTTGGGTGATTGGTGGTACGCACTAGTTAGTTAGGTCCTTGACTAAAGGGGAGACATGCTCTTTGTGGGAGAGAAGGGGTGATCCAGCTCCTTTGTCTTGTTCGAACTATTACCTTGCTTTATTTTATTCAGTCTTACACTACTTACATTACAGAAACAAAATTTAAATGTATATTTGGCATATCTTATAGAATGCCATTTTAAACATGCAAGTGTTTTCAAATTCCTATTGAAAATGTCATTCAATAAATTTTATATTTTAATGTGTCCCTATAATTTTGCAGTTTGTGTGAGGGCCCTTGAAAATACAAATCTTAAGTCTCAAATCCATCCAGATTATTGAACTTCCATTGTACTGTTTTATAGTTCATGTAAAATGCTAATAAATACAGACTGTGATAACAAAGAAGTCATACAATGTATATGATGATATTTATCAGCATCAGCAGACAGTAGTAGAGAACATTTCCCTAAAATGAAAAATGAAAGAATAAGCTATCAAGATCATTGTCCTTTAGTTTTTGCATCCGTAAATTATATACAAACAAGTTTACTAATTAAAGTTCTTACCTGAGGAAATCAAATAACAAGCTTATATAGAAAAATAAAAAATCATTAATTTAAATACTTGGTTAATTTAACCATAGTTTATAAATCTAAATGCTATGAACGGTCTACCGACATATTTTCTTTGCTAGAAACTTTTGAGCAAAATCTTTTAACATGTAGTAGCAACAAGACAAAAACATCAGCACAGTATATAAAATAAACATTCATTCATAATACTAGACTTTCAATGAATCTAGAAAAACATAGCATATCTGGAAAATTTTAAAAATCTGCAGTTCGATAAACTATGCTTTGATCATTCCGAATATGAAACAAAACTTTTTTGTTAATTATATTTTTTAAGAAAAACAAAATCCACTTTTCTCCTCCAAAACTTGTGTCCAAAACTTGTGTAAGTATTTTACCAAAGCAGTTGACACACCAAGTAATCTAGTCCTTTTAAGTTTATACAGAGTGAATTTAGTCCTTTCATAAGTACTATAAATATGCTGTTGGTGGATAATACATTTCCACTTAATACAGAGTGAATTTAGTCCTTTCATAAGTACTATAAATATGCTGTTGGTGGATAATACTTTTCCACAAGTCTATTATTTTCATACTGCTAATCAAAACCTTTTGTCTCTGGATAAAAAAAAATTATGCAAAATAATAAAGGAGCTGAGATGTCTTTTCAATTATGCACAGATAAAAGCTTACAAACCCAGGATTTATATTTGTTCTAAGGTTATTGTGCTCATTCTTCTTCTTCATCTGCCAAGTGACTGTCATCCCACTTAAAACCGTAATTCTTTTCAAGTTTCCTATGATTCTCTCTCTCCTCTAGTTCCTCTGCATTTGCACTCTGTAATAAAAGGTTACTGTCAATGATAAATTAGTTAAGCTACACTACTAGTCCAAACCAATGTAAGCTGAAAGATGCATTTACCATTTAAAGACACATTGAAAAACAACACATACATGGTAAAGATACTGACAACACTCTACTGATGTATACTATCTATGTGCTCAAACCTCAACATATGAAACCCAATATTTGTAGAATTCTCTAAACATTGGCCTGGCTCCAAGAATAAGGATCTCTAACATTGCTGAAGCAAACATCTGCTTCTCTCAAAGATATTTGTTAAAAGTTATGTACTATACTGTATTAAGATTATAGAAAAAATTAGTGTAACAAACTATTGAAATCTCAACATACGTGAATGTGTGAATGTCTGTAACCATTAAATAAGAAATAAAAAGTAAATTCAACAATTACCATGGACATCTAGACTGTCCACAAAACAAACATACACACACAAATGGCATTGTTAGTGTTAACACCCTCAGCAATAAGCTTGACATCTCTCCATCTCCATTTGAAAAACTCTGCCTCACTAGTCTACATTTGGTTCATAAGGTAACTGTTCAGTGTGTAATTAACATATTCATATTAATGCTGCAAGATAAGATTTTAGATAATGATAATTAAGAAAGAGAGAGATCTTTCCAATGGCACTAATCCACAGGGGGTGTGGAAGCTGCAAGTGTGGTTATGGGGTAATCAAATCTTGCAAAATATTGCATCTTGCATTGACCTGCTGACCTCGACACACAAAGGTAAAAGGATATTCCTAAGAGTCGCTAACCCTGAAGGTACCTTGCTACCAAGTTTCATTGTTCATATACAGAACAAACCTTTGGTCTTAACGTAAGGGAAAATTCTCTAGCACCTGCTGGAGTAAGATTAAAAAAAGTACAAGGATATTTGTGGCAACGGGAGTTAGCCAATATGGTGGAAAGGAGGAGGGCACAGCTGACTTGCCTTAACCTATCCCAGCTACAATACATCAGTTTCTCTTTGGCCGCCTTCATAGCAGGTCAGTGCTGTTGCCCCCTCTGCCTAGAAGCTGGTTGTTTTTGTCCCTTCCTGCCTGCATTACTCCTTAGTGATCTGGTTTTTTCTTTCCTTTTTGTTTGTGTGTGTTCTGTGTGATACTGTACTATTAGTGTTTTCTACTTTGAGTATGTGAACTCACGAATCATCTAAGCTTCCCAAACCTCAGAGAAAATGCTTGTGGCTGGTAACAATCCTTGCTCTTATTTTCTGCCTGCCTTGGATTTAGACCCCCATTCTACTTGTAGGAGCTGATCTAACAACTGGCGTAAGTAATCCATGTTCAGAGTGTGTTGATAGGTCTCCAGATCACTAAGGAGTAATACAGGCAGGGACGAACAACCAGCTTCTGAGCAGGGGGCAAAGCAGCACTGACCTGCTATGAAGCGACCCAAGAAAGCTGATGCATTGTGGCTGGGATGGGTTAAGGCAAGTCAATCTCGTTTCATCAAGGCCGGCCTAACCTCACTATCCTCAATCATAATCAGGTCTGCAGAGAATCCCCCTTTACGTTATGACAAAGGTTTGTTCTATATGAACAATGAAACTTGGTAGTATGTACCTTCATACCTTCGAATTTCTTGTGTGTCGAGGTCAGCAGGTCAATGCAAGATGCAATATTCTTTCTAGTTCTAGCTCTTCTTTATCAAAATCTCCTCTCGTTGCTTCTTCTTCCCAGGATGATTTTACTTCCTAGACGGACCGTCTTCAATTCTGTTACGGCTTAGGCATCGTGATAAATTTGGAAAAGTCAAACCTCATGCCCAGTCAAAGAATTCTTTACATGGTCATGCTAATACACACGACAGCAGTGAGGGTATTCCTGTCAAACCGACACCTAAAAAAGTTCAGTACTTATTTACAAAATAAATCAATAAAGGATATTCTAGCAGAAGGTAATAACTTTTCAATTAATAATATATTCTCTTAAACAAAATTAAAATTGATAGGTAAATAATCTTCCCCCTTTTTCCTCCTTTTTCTTTCTTTCCCTCTTGATTTTTTTAATTTCCTCCCCCTTTTTTTATTATTTATTTATTTATTTATTTAACTACTTAATTTTTTATGTACTCTTCCTTTCTTTTCCAGCCCAAGAAGAACCTAAAAGTTCAGAGGTCTGGTTAAATAAATCATTTATAACTAACTTAACTCTAATGGAGACTAAGAGTTTTGGTCCCCTTCAAGGATTCTCCCTTATACCAAATTCCTCTCTCATCAGAAGTGAGGAAGGACTTAGCTTGGTGGCTGGATGACAGCAACCTGACCATAGGAGGGCCCCTTCATTCTCTCCCTCCACAGATTCTTCTGTTCTCGGATACCTCGTACAAGGGTTGGGGAGCACACTTGGAAGATCTTCTGACATCAGGGGTGTGGGATCACTAAAATCCTAGCACTTCAGGAATTTCAGGAAAGGGTAACAGGGCACTCCATGGTTCTAATGTCTGACAACACTACACTTGTTGCTTATGTCAACAAACGGGCTAGCGTCTCGTCATCTTCACGACTTCAACAGTACAGTTCAGTTATACCAGTGGGTGATCTCAGCCAGAAACATCCCAGGAAAGAAGAATGTGGTGGCATACAAGCTGAGTCGTCGGGGTCAGGTTCTGGGAACAGAGTGGTACTGCATCAGGAAGTGGTGAAAAGACTGTGTCACCTATGGGAAAGGCCATCAGGAGACATTTTTGTGACCAGACACAACAAAAAAAACTAGAGGTATTTTGTTAAGTTGTTCCAGATCCCTGGGCTGTGGCAGACGATGACCTTCATCATCCTTGGAACAATCTGGACATCTACTCCTTTCCTCCCTTTTGCCTAGTCTGCCAAGCTATCAACAGTGGTGATTTCTCAGAACCTCAAAATGACCCTTGTAGCTCCCTTGTGGCCACATGCAGAATGGTATCCCGATCTTCTAGCCTTTCTGACAGAACCACAAAGAGAGATTCCTCCTTGGCACAACCTTCTCTGCCAACTGCACATTGAGAGGTTTCACCAGTCAGTAGGGTCCCTATCTCTTCACAGTTGGAGACTATCCAGTATCTCCTGCCTTTATTTCGTAGAGCAATGCCAAAAATGTCTGGTTATCTCAGGAGGTCTTCTAAAGCTGTGTGCCAGGGAAAGTGGGCCATCTGTGATTGGTGTCATCAACGGAGTTCTCTTTTTGGTGTCAGCCATCAAGGGGTGTAAGGCTGCTCTAGGTTTAGTTCTGCATTTGAAGGATGTAGACCTTTCGTCTTCGTGGGAAATCTCTATGCTTTTCAGGAGTTTTGAGTAGTCCTGTTCCCTGAGAGATCTTAAACTTCCGAATTGGGACCTAACACTGGTGCTTAGCAGTCTCACACGTAATCCGTATGAACCCCGTCATCAGACAGAAACTTAACTCTCAAGATGGTTTCCCTTTTAGCCTTGGCCTCATCAAAGAAAGTTAGTGAACTTTATGGACTCTCTTTTTTTATGTTAAACACACGAGGCATTGGGGGTCCGTATTCTTCAAATTTGTCATGGAATTCGTAACTAAGACTAAAAATCCCCTGGTTCACGTCCTTTTCTATCCCTTCCCTTGGAGATTTTGTTGGTAATGACCCTGATGAATTACTCTATGTCCCATCAGGGCACTGCGTAACTATCTAAAAAGGACTCGACATCTCAGACTGGTTTGTTGAAGACTTTTTGTTAGTACAGGTCAGACCAAGAAGGAAGTGTCCAAGAATACTTTTTGTTAGTACAGGCCAGAACAAGAAGGAAATGTCCAAGAATACTATCTCTTTTTGGCTACGTGAAGTAATCAAGCAAGCCTACATTTCTACACATTTAGATGCCAATACAGTGCATACAAGAGCACATGATGCTAGGGGTCTAGGCCCTTCTGTCGCTTTCAAAAAGAACTTGTCGGTTCAAAGGATTTTAAAGGCTGGTATAAGGCTTTGCTAAACCACCTTTCGTCTTCGTGGGAAATTTCTATGCTTCTCGGGAGTTTTGAGTAGTCCTGTTCCCCAAGAGATCTTAAACCTACAGGTTCTTGGACACTTTTTCCTTGGGTCCAGTGGTGTAACAGGGGTTCACACTGTCTCTTAATCCAGATGTCTGGCTGCTAAGTAACCTTTTACCTAACAGATCAGAGGCATATGACTCCTTCCTATATCCTACTTTGACCAGGAAGTGAGCCCAGGTGCGCTGAACCTCCAGTCGGTTCTGAGGCTTCCTCTATCCTCCCTCCATGAATAAGTCTTCTTTATGTTAAGACCAAAGGCCGAAGGTTTGTTTTGTATATGAACAAATGACAAATTTTAAATCAATTTGTATTTCATAACTAACAAACCTGTGGTCTTAACGTACCTGGTCCACCTCAAGCCACCCCTCATTTAGTTACTTGGGCTAAAGGAAACTGATGCATTATAGCTGGGATGGGTTAAGGGTATCGGCGGGGTCGGGGATTAATTTTGAGTGATGGTGTTCAAACTTCCACAGGTATTACCTCTAGTTTGACCGAAGATGCATACAAAATTACAGGTGAATTGGATGAAACTTTTTTTAACAAATATTTTTCTTTTTAAACACAACATTTTTGTTTTTCAAGTACATCTCCTTTATTTATCATTCAATTTAAAAACAAAAGTAATAGCAGAAAGTTTAGTTCTAAATAAAACAGCAAACTCAAAATCTAATATGTGATGTATGCTATTTTAAAAATATTTTAAAGGGTGCAATAAAAAATACCATAAAATTATATAAATCTTGGTAAAAATTTTTTTATAAAAAAAGAAAAATAAATTTGCGTGTGTTCTCTCACTATCTTTGTTCAAATTGCTTTTTATTTTTAAAATCCATTCATAAATAAGGGAGTTTTGGAATTTGAATGTAGAAAAAGTAAGTTTGAGAAAAATGCAGTTAAAGTTTTGCTAACCATTTATTTTGCTTTAGAAGCATATAAAGTTTCTTGGAAAAAACTGCATGGCACTTGTTCTCTCTTTATAAGAGATATATTATTTCTCTAAAAAAAAAAAAACATTTATCACTTAAAGAAAATAGTTTATATTATTTTTGGGGATAATCATAGAATGCCAGTGGAAACTCTTGTGCTGCCAGGTTTTTAGGGAGGCTAATAGGCCTCCTTCATATCTCCACTTTTGATGTTCTTTTGCTTCTTTTTGCTTTTTTGAATGCAAGCAGCATTCGTTTCTGGTCCTCTTTCATCTGAAGGCCTTTCAGGCCTGCTGTTTTTTTTCTCCTAATAGGCAGCAATGAATGCTGTACAGCTGATATCATGTTCCACCTCTTTATGACCGGTCTTTATCACTCAATTTATTGAGTCCTCCATTTCCTCCTAAACATAACTTGTTTGTTGTTGTTACATATTTTTGAAACATATTGTGTATCTTTTTCAAGGCCATAAGAGGAAAGACAACGCCTTTCGAACGTGGTTTATGCATTCTTCCTGAGCACTGGATATGGAGGCCATAAGGACCAGTGCCTCATTCAAACTGCATACTCCTTTATATGCTGTTGAATCCCCCTTCACCAACAAATACTTTATATATGAATTCCTGTCAGTGATCTTTGACACAATGCGAGAGCACCAGCAGTTCCATATCTCCAGAAGCTACGTCAGGGACATACATCTTGAAAAATGCATTCTCTTCCCTCCCCCTCCCTCATCATCAGATAACTTCAAAACAAAGTTGTCAGGTGCCATCATCATCATCTTGATATATTTTTGCAAGAATGATAGATTTCACTCGGAGGCGAGCTGTAATAGGGAAGCACTTGGGCATATCCTCAGCACACACGATGGTTGGTGGCAACTTGTGAGAAGCCATAACATTAGCTGTGTCTATACTTTTAGCTTCAAGGTAAGTTTTGATATTGCGAGCCTGCTTCCCCTTCGCTTACTAAACTTCTTTTTGGCATGTTGTAATATATATAATACACAATTGACGTCCAAGGTCCACGGAAGTGTTGCAATGATTGAAAATAACAAATGCACGATTACATCAAAATAGAATTCTCTCGGACAACTGGGTGGCGTTATTCAGTCTGAGAAAGCGTTGCCATGGGAAAACATATTGTACGGCATACGGAAAGAATACATCAAAAGAAATAAATACCTGAAGAATGAATGCAAAAACAAGTAAACCACCTAACCAGACCTTTAATTCTCTACTTGAGTGTGTGCTTTAAATTGGCATTTAAACTGTTTAAAAGACTTCGATCGATATTATCTTCGTGTGGCAATGGTCGGGACCCAGATCTGTGGAAATATGACAACAACTAATTTTCATGAATTGAGCCAATATCACCAAAATCGCTTTAGCCGCCGATACCCAGCAGGCCCAGTTGGCTGTTTCTCCCTACTTTCATGTCTTGGCTAACTCCCATTCTAACAATATTCTTGTACTTTTCTTTTTTTAACTGGACTCCAGCAGGCGCTAGAGAATTCTCCCTTACGTTAAGATTGCAGGTTTGTTAGTTATGAAAAATACAAATCTGATTTCAAATTTGTAATTTTATATCAGAGAAGATTTGACAGTCCAAAACTTTTAAAAAATGGAAAGGCAATACTTACCAAAAGGTTAACTATCATATTCTGAAATGCTTCTGTTTCTTCTTGTGAAAGTAGTGGATTACTGGTATCCTCATCTTCTAGGGAATTTGGAGTCAGAATTTTCACTTCAAATTTTCGGCCTGAAAATTGGGAAAATATTTTTCTTCTTTATGAATAAAATAAAAAAATTAACTTACAACCAATAACATTATGGCTTCTCACAGCCTTGTTCCTTAAGGTCAAGTAACATTTAAAACACCATACAAGTCATTATGTGAGCCACTTTTAATGTGTTGGCATCTGGTGGGTGATTGTCTTGTTATTGAAAATATTTTGTATGAATATATGTACTTCACTGGAATAAAAAAAAAAAATCTTTATGTGAAAGCATTTTGTAACTCTTCAGAAAGCTTATGACCAAGCAAACAAAAAAACATTACACGAAGGTTTGAGAAGATGGGATTCTGGAATAGCTTGTAATAATGATGAAGCCAATATACCAAAAATACTTGCAAACCAACCTAAGAGGGAAAACCCATTCACTATTATGATTAGATTCTGCAGAAGACCAAATTTTGAGACCATTTTATTTGTATTAATGATGGTTGCATTGAATAAATTAGAAAAGGCACAGAATTTTTCACAAGTACCGAGTCAATGAAAGAACTTCAAAACAGGTGATACAATATGGCTAGAATATTACAAGTTTGCATTAGAAAAACAAATAGTGTTGAATACTACAGATGATGTAGAGAAGCTACACATGAAGATATGAAATTCAGGAATGCAGACAACTACTTTTACACTTGGATTCTGTTATAAATAAAAGCACAAGGTACACCGGAGGTGCAGAAGATGAATGCAGCAAGGGTCAAACAATAGGATGGTAACTTTAAACCCGAACAACCCTTTCAACCTAAAATGTAAAGCAGAAATGCAGATTTAGGCAGAAATTAAGTGGGAAACTGTGAAGGATGGGAGATAATGATGAGGTGGATATTACAGGTATTGTTTCAGAGAAATGCAAGAGAAGAAACGAGAGCAATGGATTAGTAAAGAGTGTTGATATAGTATGGTGTAAGGACAATGTTAAATGATCTGAAATTTATGTAGGTAAGGGGGATGATGGAATATTACTATGGAAACAATGGGTATTAGGTACAAGACAATTTTATGGAGAAAGACAAGAAGATATCCAACTGGAAGAAAGATCCACGAGGCCTTATGAACAGTGGATGCACAGTTATTTAAGTACTTTCAGTTTCCCAATACTACAGTACTTACTTATCTTCTCCAAGCCTAACTTCTGAAGACGGTCCTTTATTGTCTGCTCTAACTTAGACTTCTGAGATTCATCATCCAATTTATTTTTCATTATACGTAACTGTTTTGTACTTCCACTACCCTGTAAAATAAAGAATAACTTTAATCTTTGTACCAAACATGGGAAACTAGTAGAACGACCATGGGACATGGGAGACTAATAGAATGAAAAACAACAAAAGCACACACACTTGAACCTAAATACAAAAAATCATTACTGACTTTTTCTTACTTCTATGAGTCTAATGACCTTTTAATCACTTGTGTTTATTAGGGTATGTTCTTAGGGTATAATTACTATCAATCAATGTTTTTATTTTACCTATTAAATACTCTACGTATTTTGACTCCTGTTAAATCTTGAATGAGGAATGTAAGGGAAAAGTAATTATAAAAATACACCCTGAAAATCTTAGAGTGGGAAAGCACCATTTTACCATGGAAAATAGCATTACATCTTTTGTGATTTTCCTTTCCGCAGCTAACAAATCACATATTTGAGCTGAATATCAGGCCAATTGAAATTCCTGGTCACATATTACTTAACATTACTAATGAATGAATATACTGCATATAATTTTTTTGTTTCTGCTACTGACCCTACTATTGTAATGGCATATGTATCACAAATCTATTACCTAAAAATAATAAAAAAAAATATTCATAACAGCATGAGTCTTCATGAAGAAAATCTATAGTTATGTAACTGTACAAATATATTTTCTGAGAACAGAACAGATTATAGGACTTAGGCCAAAGGCCAAGTGCTGGGACCTATGAAGTTATTTTAAAAAAACTTACACATCTTTCAAGAAACTTTACAATACTCATCAATCTATGCTGATGAGTATTGTATACATTCCTGAAAGTTCTATGTAAATTTTAATTTTTGAAATATATTTGTAGTTACACAAAGGTGGATTTGTTCCTCCAATAATAATAATAATAATACTGTAATAATAACAATAATAATAAAAAATAATAATAATAAAAAATGATGCAATTGACAGGCATGCCCAACATTCCAAGCCATTATTTGTGTGGATAAGTGTCTAATGCCAATTCTTGAGTTCCATAGAAAATCTTTGGATTTTTACTAGGTTGTTTTTAAGAACATCATCATAAGTCATTTTCATCCTTATCCGTGTTGTCACTATTTGCAAACCATGGTTTTGTGAGATTTCATTGTTATTCGAACTGGTGGATGGTTCCCTTGGTGATATGTTGATCAAGAATGTTTTTTGAGTATTAACACTTTTGGTTTTGAAGGTTCAGCAAGACTCACTTCACTGGTGCTATGTTTCTACCTACTGCATTCCCTTTTTCTATACTTTTGGCAACTTTGTAGCCTTCTTTCTTTGTCTAGCTTCATTTGGCTTATGCTTCAGTTTACATTGTATTACTACGTTGTTTTCGGTGTTTTCTCATAAGATAGCTCAGTTTGAGCCTTTAGCTAACTTCTTATCCCTTATTCAATCACAATGCATAATACTTTGCTTTTTTGTAAGCTTCTTTTCATGGTGTCCACTATTCCACCAACCAATTTTTTAAGCTCTATTTGCAGACACTTTTTCTAGCTACTTCACTTTCATGTCTTCATTTTTCTGTGTCCAAGGTTTTTAAATCTTTCAACCTTAAATAACAACCTTTATAAAATCAAGATGGCAGAATTCTTTGAACAAAGACATAATATATGAAAAGCTACCTTCTCTGTAAATTAAAGCTTCCTGTTTAAGTAAACTATTTAAGCCATTCAAGTATTAAGTTGCAGTGAACTACAACATGATATTTTTATGATAAAATAAGGTTTTATATATACTTACCAAGTAACTACATAGCTACTAGCTTCTATGACAGCAGTTTAACAAAATTCAAATTTCGTGGTGGTGGTGCTACCATCATTTGTGTAGGTGACGAGGCCCCCCGCCCACATTCGGGACTGATAGGTACAACTCGGCAGAGAACTTCAATTCATTTGAGGCCTGATGTCCATCTGACGGGAGGAGGGAGGGTTCCGATTATGTGATTACTTGGTAAGTATATATAAAACCTTATTTTTATCATAAAAATATAATTTTTATATGGTGACTTACCAAATAATTACACTTCGATTCCCACACTGAAGGGAGTGGGATAAGTGGACATATTCTACTCCAATATAATAAAAACAATGATTTTGAAATAGAAGGTTGCTAACATTGGTACAATGCTTGTTGTTCACTTACCTGTTAAGAGAGCTGCAGGTGGTCTGCCTCTAGTCCCAGTGCTCATCTTTATCTGTAGAGAGCGTGGCAGTATGGCCAAATCGCCTCTACTTCAGTGGAGTGCCTGCAGCCATGAAAAATTCACCGATGGTTGTGTCAAAAGATTAAAAAGGTGTACTTACCTGGGCATAGGCTTGAATAAATATGTGTTATCTACACTGGAACAAAAACCACCAACCCAACCACTAAAAACTGGAGGGTACTCCAGGAAAGAAGAGAACAGAGAGCCCCCTATGCTTCCTTTCCCAACAATGTTATCCGTGAGCCACGGATAAAGGACCAAGTACAAAAATTTTTGAACAGTTTCTAAATCTTTAAGGTAATGTGAAGTGAAGGCTGACCTACACTTCCAAAATGTTGAATACAGAGTAGCCTCAAGAGACACAGGCCGAAAAACTAGATAAGTCGCAATGGCCCTAACCTCATGAGCCTTCACCTTAAAGGATGATAAGACGTCCTCTTGAACCTGAGTGTGTGCCTTGGTAATCAAACTTCTCAGAAAAAAAAAAGAAAGAGCATTCTTTGACAGGGGACGTGAAGGATTCCTCACATAGCGCCAGAGATTGTCCAAAGGTCCTCTGATCCTTTCTGTTCTTTGAAGGTAGCACCGCAAGGCCCTCACAGGACAAAGAAGACTTTCTTCTTCCTCTGGTCTGAGGATGTCCGTTAAGTTCTCATGATGAACAAGCGAGGCCATGGCTGGGAAACGTCCTAATTCTTAGCGAGGAAACCAAGAGAGAGAGAAGATGAGATACCGCGTCCCCATGCAAAAAACCTACCCTCTTGTTGAAGGCTTGCAGTTCGCTAATGCGTTTGGCAGTTGCCAACGTCATGAGGAAGTGTCTTTTTGGTGAGGTTCTTAAAGGAGGCCAAGCTGAGAGGTTTGAAGGTGGGGCCTGAGAGCCACTTCAGAACAACGTCTAAATTTCAGGAGACTAAGCCAGGCTTTTCTTGTTTGAAAGTTTCAAAGGGTCTGATGAGGTTGCTGAGATCTTGGTTTGAGGACAGATCCAGGCCTCTATACTTAAACACCAAAGAAAGCATTGCTCTACAGGCCTTGAGAGTGGAGGAGTGGAGGGAGAGAGCTTCCTGGCAGTCCTCAAGAAAAGCAAAAAAATCAGCAATCTGGCTTATAGAGGTCTCGGAAGAGATGTTATTGTGGTTACACCATCTTCTGAAAACTGTCCACTTGGACTGGCAGAGCTTGCTAGAAGATCATCTGCACCTAGCAATAGCTTCTGCAGCCTGCCTCGAAAATCCTTTTGCTCTGATGAGGATGTTGACAGTCTGTAGCCCATCAGGGCCAGAGCGGACAATCCTTGGTGGAACCTGAAGAAGTGGGGCTGTCTGAGCAGCAACTGTTTTTGTGGAAGGAGCCAAGGGAAGTCCACTAACAGTTGCAGTAGATCTGGAAACCATTCCTTCCTGGGCCAGAACGGAGCAACTAGGGTCATTGAGACGTTCTGGTGAGATGAAAACTTGTTGATCACCTCCCTGATCAACCCGAAAGGTGGAAACGCGTATACGTCCAGCCCTGTCCAGTCCAAGAGCATGGCATCTGTTGCCCATGCCAGAGCGTCCAGGACTGGGGAGCAAAACAGAAGCAGACGGTGGTTTCTTGACGTAGCAAAGAGGTCCACTGTTGGTTTGCCCCATAACTTCTAGAGATTGCTGCATACAAGGGAGTCCAAGGTCCACTCCGTCGGTAGGACTTGATTGCAATGGCTCAATTCATCTGGTAGGACGTTCATTCTCCCCTGAATGAAGCGAGTGATAATCTTCACCTGGTTCTGCTCTGCCCAGAGATCTTTCACTGTCTCGTAGAGAGTGAAGGAGTGGGTGCCTCCTTGTTTGCGGACATATGACACAGCTGTGGGGTTGTCTGTGTAAACTGCTACTACCTTGCTAGAGACGAGTGGAGAGAAGGCCTGGAGGCCCAAGTGAATAGCCTTCAGCTCCTTGACACTGATGTGGAGAGCTGTCTGATCTACCGACCACACCCCTGAGACCCTCCAACTACTAAAAGGGCTCCCCAACCCAGATCTGAAGCATCAGAATAAAATTCTAGGTCGAGGTTCAGGGTACAGAAGTCTTTCTACTGACGAAGGAGTCCGGCTGGGATTTCCTGCTCCAGTTCACTTTCACATAAAACTGAAGCAGCCTCATGTGAAACCTGCCCAACTTCAAAAATGGTTCCACGGAGGCCAAGTCCCCAGCAGACTCATTCACTGAGCCGCTGAGCAAGTTCTGAGACATACGAGCTCTTGGACAGTTTGGAGACAGGAGTCGATCCTTTTGGGGAGAGAGAAAAACCCGAAAAGTCAGTGAATCCAGAATCATCCCTCAATAGGGAATCTTCTGTGTCAGAATTATTTGAGATTTCTGGAAGTTCATTAAAATGCCCAACTCCTGTGTCAGGCGAAGGGTCTTCTTTAACCCTTTCATATCTGTATAGTTATCACATCACTGAGGGTACATGAGCCCCGATGTGTCTGGGAGCGCTCGACAGTGCGAAAAAATAATTATTTCGAAAATTCAGCAAAAATAGAAATTTTATGCCAACAACGTTCATTTTGCTGTCCTTTTTTTCTAAATGTTTATATTTTATGGTGGAATAGTCAGAATAAGAGTCCCAGCCCTCTAAATACGAAAAAATGTGTTATTTAACGAAAAAAAAATAAAATTCTTTACTTATTTTTATATTTTCGTTCGTAACCCAAAAACTATGAAAGTCAGACGAATGAATTATTTTTTATGAGAAAGCCAATAAAATTCCCTAAATATTGACATATAAAACAATGGAAAACGAATAAGTCCAGTTGGTGAAAAAATTGATAGAAAAGATGGTGAGAAACAGACCGCTCTGCCTGGCCTATGGTGAGAATTATCGCTAGAAAAAATTTTTTTTGAAGAGCCCTATCTCGGTTATTTTTCATAGAAATTACTTTGTAAATATAGGAAAAAGTAGAGGAAAAGTTGAAGAATAAAGGGAAAGTCAAGAAAAATGGCTTTGGTAACGGCAACAGTTTCATTTTGACGTTATAAATTGATCGAAACGAAAAAAAAGTTACCGTTGTCTACATTATTGTTCGTAGCTCAAAACTATAACAGTTAGGCGAATGAATTATTTTTTTATGAGAAAGCCAATACAATTCCTAAATATTGACATATAAAACAATGGAAAAGGAATAAGTCCAGTTGGTGAAAAAATTGATAGAAAAGAGGGTGAGAAACAGAGCGCTCTGTCTGCCTATGGTGAGAATTATCGCTAGAAAAAATTTTTTTTGAAGAACCTATCTCGGTTATTTTTCATAGAAATTACTTTGTAAATATAGGAAAAAGTAGAGGAAAAAGTTGAAGAATAAAGGGAAAGTCAAGAAAAATGGCTTTGGTAACGGCAACAGTTTCATTTTGACGTTATAAATTGATCGAAACGAAAAAAAGTTACCGTTGTCAACATTATTGTTCGTGAGCTCAAAACTATAACAGTTAGGCGAATGAATTATTTTTTATGAGAAAGCCAAGAAAATTCTCTAAATATCGACATATAAAACAATGAAAAACGAATAAGTCCAGTTGGTGAAAAATTGATAGAAAAGTGGGTAAGAAACAGAGCGCGCTGCCAGGCATACTGTGAGAATTATCGCTAGACATTTTTTTGAAGAGCCCTACCTCGGTTTTTTCATAGCAATTACTTTGTAAATATACAAAAATGTAGAGGAAAGGTTGAGGAATAAAGTGAGAGTCAAGAAAAATGGCTTTGGTAACAGCAAGTTTTCATTTTGATGTTATAAGCTGTTGAAACGAAAAAAATGTTACCGTTGTCAACATTATCGTTCGAGCTCAAAAGCTATAACAGTTAGGTGAATGAATTATTTTTATGAGAAAGCCAACAAAATTCTCTAAATATCGATATATATGATAATGAAAATGAGATTCAGAGCCCTGCCTAAAATCCAGATGTCTCTTATGTGATGCACTAACGAATTTCCGCTAGTTTTACCGTAAAAACTTTGCGAAAGCATGTTGAAAACTGTTCTCGATTGACGTCGCTGTATGTAAACAGCCACACGTGTTTACCCAACCTCGACGCATGGTCTCTGACAGAAGTGTGGCCTGCCAGGCCTGCGTGGGTCGCGATCAGCTGATGTCATTGTGAGAATTTTACTACGCCATGGATTTGTGCATGCACAGTAGAGGAACTAAAAATTTATAGAAAATAGAGGATACCAAACAGAGTGTTTCCAATAATGTAATCCTACATTTTATAAAAAAATGTAAGATACGAGAGAGAAACGTGGGTAGGATCAGCTGATTTCATTGGGAGAAATTTACTATGCCAGGAATTGCATGCGCAGTATAGGGACTGCTTGCCTGGCGTGTCGATGCCTGAGTTACGGTCCAAGATATGCTTTAGCCTATGGAAACCACCAACTGTCCGAAAATAAAAAAAAATTTACCCCTACCACACGTACGAAAAATGTCGGTAAATTTTACGTAAAATTACGTCAGTCAGAAAAGAAGGGGGGTAGGGGGTTGTTGCGTAATATTACATCAACTGGACAGGAATGGGTTAAGTCCTCCACGCACTTCTTGAAAGGGAGCGGAGAAGTCAGTCGTCCAGATAGAGGCATATGTCTATGTTGAGAAGATGAAGCCATTTCCCAGGAGGTGTGAGGATCCGAGCGAACACTTGTGGGGCTGTGGAAAGGCCGAAGCACAAGGTGAGAAACTGGAGAACCTTCCCCCAAAAGACAAATCGCAGGAACTTTCTGGAGTCTCAGTGTATAGGGACATGGAAATAAGCATCCTGCATATCCAGAGTGACCATCCAGTCATCCTGATGGAGAGAAGACATGACTTAGTGGTGAGTCTCCATGTGAAACTTGGGTTTCAGAATGAACAAATTCAGGGCGCTGACATCCAGAACAGGTCTCCAGCCCCCGATGACTTGGGGACCATGAAGAGACGGTTGTAGAATCCTTCTGAGTTGTGGTCCAAAACCTCCTTGCAAATAAGGGACTCGACTTCCTGAGAAAGGGCAGAAAATTTCTTGGAGTCTGCTGAGTACACTGTCAAAATGATTGGAGATTTGGATACGGGAAGCTTTTCTTTGAAGGGGATGGAATAGCCTTCCCTCAACACTTGGACTACCCAAGGTTCTGCCCCTCTGCGGCTCCATTCCTCCCAAAAGAGGTGCAGCCTGGCTCCTACTGGGGCGCTAAGGACTAGACTTCTTGACGGCTGGTTTGAAAGAACTTTCTTGATCGAGCTAGATTTCTTGACGGCTGGTTTGAAAGAACTTTCTTGATCGAGCTAGACGGGGGACGCAGATTGGCCCGAGGTCCAGGTTGAGGTCTAGATCTTCCTCCTTAAAAGGGCTGAGGTTGAAGAGGTGAGAAAGACTTGGTCGTAACTGTTAGAGCTTCGGGTGCTTAGTAGATTGAGCCAGAAGATCAGTAGTGGATTTCTTCTGTAAGTCTGACAGAATTACCTTGACTGTGTCTTGGGGGGGGAGATGGATGGACCACAGCTCTCATTTCTTCAAAATCCCCATTGAAAAAAGGGAGGCGAGCTCAAAAGAACCATCTCCGACTGCCTTGTCAGTACAAGACAATACCCCCAACCAGTCAGAAGCAAAATCTGCTAGGACTAGACAATCCTCCATTTTCCTTGCCAAAGCCCTGACGGTCCAGTCCAGGAAGCTAAAATTTCCCAAACCTTGAAGAAGTTCCTGATGAGATGATCTAGCTTGGGCGAAGAAAACGAAATCTTAGCTGAGGTGAACGCAGAGAGATAAGTTGCATCAACCAACCTGGAGAAGTCTCCTTGGGAGGAGGCAGAAACTCTCAAGGAGGGAGCTTCTCCAGTGGAGTAAAAGCAATGCCTCCTCTTGAGAAGCTTAGGAGGGAAAGCAAAGGTAGCTTTACCTTGCTCCCTCTTTATGGCCAACCATTCATTTACTTCCCGAAGGACATTCTTTGAGGAAAAGGAAAGAAGCAACTTGGGAGGCAAGTGCTGTCAAACGTCCGTTTCCTTATGAGGAAGGTCGAGGCTGGGGAATCAGGAGCAGCAGTCTCGAAAAAATCTGGGAAATTAGCCAGAAAAAACCTCAGCAAGGAAGAATAAGCTGAAGAAGGAGCGGCATCTTGTTCAGCGTCTTCATCGTTAGAAGAGACAGGGGACAAAGACATGTCCTTATTCTTAGAGACTGCTACTTTCTTCTTCAAAAACCCCTTGAGTTCCTCAAATTGATGCTTAATCGGGGCTAAAGATGAGTCTTTGTGGGCCGAAGACAGTGGAAGGGGTGCCAAGAGCTCTACAGCTGGCGTTGAATGCTCCACAGCTGGGCCAAGTGCCCAGAAGTTGGCGCCAAGTGGTCAGGTGCAGAAAAGGCAAAGTGGGCACCAAGCATTTCGGAGGAGACAGTGCTTAGCAGTGGGTGATGGGGGCTTACTTGGAGCATCTGGGCGCTTGGGAACCAAAACAGGGCAGTCGAGACACGAGAGCGACTCAGGACTATCCCAAGAAGGCTGAAAATAGGAGAAAAAGTGGCAGAAGGCAGAACAGCGAAACTGCAGGAGGACTGAGGGCTAACACTGGCATCCTTGTACCTCTTGACAGGAGGGGAGCTGTCTGCAAAGGCAGAGCGCCTTTTCGAAGGCCAGGAGGCAGAAGCACGGCGCCATTGTCGCTTCCTGTTGGGAGTGGAGCCATCCGAGTCTGACAACAGCTGATTCACACCATTCGCAGCCTGGGAACATGCAACAGGCTTGACAGAGGGGTGACTGTCTGTGGGCAAACCCCACCAGCCTCCCTTGGACCTCCCATAGTCTTCTCCCCAGTGCGGGGGAGCGGGACAGGGACCTTCATCTAGGAGCACTGGTGGGACGGCAGCCACCTCCTCAACATGCACAACACTGACACTCGGAACACTGGAATATGCTTTTGTCACAAAATCTCTGAAAGAAATACACAACTCCATTACAGTGTTAGCCAAAAACTAAAATTTTTTGTTGAACCTTGCTTCGAGACTGGCAATAATAGTGTTGGGATTAGAAGCATAGGAACCTGGTAAAGGAGTAGAAGACCTAAGGATGGGAGACGTAACAGGAATATGAGGAGAAGAAACAGCCCTATCTTCTACCAAGCTAGGCAAAGGAGGAGCCTCTATACTAGCCCTAGTTTCGGCTCTAAGGGCTGCCTTCCTTTTCCTATCTTTGTCAAGTTTGTCCAGATGGGACTTCAATGCCTTCCACTTTTTATCTTCCCAATCCTGGCATTCTGGACAATTAAGCTCTTTACTACATTCCTGCCCCCCTACATGTGACACACTTAGTGTGAGAATCATAACACAATTTAGTTAATCTAGTTTTGCAACCCTCAATGCAATAACGAATGCTTGAAGAGCTGGTGTCAGACATCTTGAACTAATGTTAGAAATAAAGTTAACCACAGCTAACGATATAACTAATCTTGAAAGCCACCACAAAAAGTGAATACTTCACCAAAATACAGGAACAAATATCCAAAAAGACGAAGCAACGACTGCACAAAATCACCAACACCAATGTTAGTTAGGAGCTGGCAGAAAATGAATTGAAGCTCTCTCCTGAGTTGTACCTATCAGTCCCGAATGTGGGCGGGGCCTTGTCATCTACGGCAAAATTTGAATTTTGTTAGACTGCCGCGGTAGAAGCTAGTAGCTGTGTAATTACTTGGCAAGTCACTTATATAAAATTCTGTTTTTTTTAGGAAGAGTAAGTTCTAAGCAATCACTTACAGACAATTCTTGCTTCTCATATAATCACAAAACAATTTAAACCAAAACCCTCTCTCCTACAGTACCTTTAACTGTGATATAACTCCTAAGTTTATTTGCTTACTTCCAAAGGCCCAAGGCTCCATGATGGTCACTTTGAGGCTATGAAGCATTATAACTAAGCTTGTTACTGTCAGGCAATGAACCATGACAAATTAATATTTCATGTAACTTTACCTTTAACTCTGGAATCAGTGAGTACAATATTCTTATTACACTTTTTATACAAGATTTGATAACCTCAGTGCATCAAGCATTTCACACACACTAAAACCGTGAACACCATTATCTTAATTTAAGCACATTTTTTTTCTAGGACTCACCTGCCAAAGCTTGCAACTTTCATGGTTACTTTTGTCAATTTTTTCAACTATGGGCTACTGACTTGAAACTCAAGCTCCCTAAGAATGTGGTGTTCATTTGAATGATGTAACAGAAGGTAATAGGAAATACACAAGGAGAGATCAACTATTAACAGAGAAAAAATAACAAATTAATGAGTACAAGCTGTATAGTAGCTGCATTAATACGTCAACGAACAACATGGCTTCCATGGCATTATCATCAACATTCCTAAAGATAGCTCTTTAAGCTTAAGACCAATGCCTAAAGACAAATTGTAATAAAAATATTCCTTTATATTCAAAGTATGGTCCTCTTTTCTTCTGAGCCACCGAGATGAAACTAAGGCATGCTATGATTACACTCTTCCTGCTCTAAACTGCAATGACAGGTATGAAGGAGAGGACCAGGCAGAGGGATAGAGATGAAAATGCAAGAAAAGAAGGCTAAAAGAAAGGGGACCATAAGGAAGAAATACATGGGACAAAAAATGGAAAAAAAGTGAGATTAGGGAAACGGATTTTGGGTTAAAGTACTGTAGAGAGAAGTGGGAGAGCAAATATGGAGGAAGTCTGTGCATTCATTAACTAAAACTTTAGAAAGTACCCCACATGAAGTATTTTTGGAGGTCACAAGCAAGCCTAAATTGAATAGATTTAGGAGTTGGAAATTTCAGCCAAAAAATCAGCAACCACTGATTTTACAATTTTTGTGTCCAGAACTCTTCTAGTGCCAGATTCTGCAAATACTACAACGACCCTCTTGACAGCTATCTGTAGTGAGTTTATAGAATTGGGACAGATGTCAGACATCAAAAATGGGCTCTTATATTTAATTATATTTTTCATTACGGCCTTCTTATGCCTTTCTTCACCTGTTCATGACTTTCTTCACCTGTTCACTTGGGCATTAAAAACAAATGATGAGAATGCAGGCAACAGACTTCCAGAGGTTTATATTTCACAGTTTCTGTATCATAAAAGCTCTCTCCTCATTTCTTAATTTAAGATTAATTACTGCAAAATAACTGTCTGTCAAAGATGATTACTGCTTTTCTACTTGCATGAACTTAGGGGATACACAGACACTGTGAAAAAAGTTAAACAAAATCTGCACCCTTCCCACATGACTGCTATCAAAATATAAAATCACAAATTTAACAAACAGGCAAATTTGAGGCACATTTACTCAAAATCTTCTGAAAGATGTTGGTTTGCATTTTTCCTTCAGATTTGTTAATATATTTTCATTACTGCTTCTCCCCCAAGTTCAGCGACTAAACAGCCTCATTATTTCCACAGTTCCACCATGGGTAATTTCGTTAACTAGCTGTCATTTGTGCAGTGCTTATATCAACATGTGACTGAGGTTAACAGTAACACTGGGAACATCTCACCTTCTGAAGTCCACGGGAGATTTTACCTCACGTTCATAGAATTCACTAGTGTTTTGTAGTTACTACTCATTTAAATACAGCATAAACAAATCAACAATGAAAGTTTAGGTTTCAATTATGATTATAACCTAAAAGACTGATTAATCTGGTTGTGTTTACTAGTAACAATAAAAAAGTAAGAGGGAAGAGAGAAAGTTAAACTGTGAACTCGCGTAACTATTTCTTGTCTTAATTCAAAAGAACTTGGTGTGTTAAATACAGCACTACTAGGAGACTGGCAAAGTTTAAAAAAGTGCCAATCTTGCATCACTGACCCACATGATCATTTTTGATGCATACTTGAGTTTAGTCAATGATCAAGGGTTGTATCTCAAAAGCCCTTTAATTTATAGTAAAAACTCAAACCATTATAGTAATACTATAGTATCTGATCAACTACATTTACAAAAGAAAATTTGAAACCTCGAAAAATTATTGTCCTTTCAAGTCCTACTCACTCTTCTCTACACTACAGAAAGAATTGTGGCTGTCCTTGTTGTGGCTTTCCATTTAGAAAGAAATTTACAAGTACACTCACCAAACGCCGTCTAGGTAGAAACCTGTGCTTCAATCTCTGCAAAGTATGTTAAAGCCATTGGTAATTTTCAATGCAGATACATGGAATAATACGTAAATTCTGCAAATCCAGGGAACAGTACTTTATATCTCAAATTAAATCACTGAGTACAAGAATAAGAAATTATAAATCACTGAGTACAAGAATATGAGATTATATATAAAAGTTAAAAGTACAGTAGTCCATTGAGATAATGGATTAAAGCATCCGAGCCTACTCGACTACAAAAGAAACTTCGATATGTTGTTCTATACATACGTGAATGCATGTTTTTACAATAAAGTACAGATATGTTTACACCCTGTACCCCTTAAACTACTGTAAAATGCTTATAACTGCTTATTTTAACAGTTCACTGCCTAATTTAACAGTTCAAACAAAAATATACCTTATCATATTAAAACAATTTAATATCAGTTAAAACAAAAATACATCCCAAGCCATCATCCCAAAACACCCAAGTCATCTTAGAGTACCCTCCTAAAACTGTTGCTCTTTAAGTATACAGTATACACCCCTAAAGCGCTTATAACAATTATTTACTAATTTTAAAATATTAATATTAATGTAAACACAGCAGAATATCGATAAAATGTTTAATACAAATTAAATAAATCTTTAATATAAATTAAATAAATCTCTCATAGATGTGTGACAGCTAATCAAGCTGATATTTCCATTTTGCACTGATGTATCTGGAAGTATGATATACCATGGTCCATTATCTCGGTGCGCTACTGTATACTGAAAGCTATGAAAATTGTGATTTGGACTAATTTTTCATTTCTCCACTTCCAGCAACACAAAATGTGTGTGCAGTAAAGTCAAACTATTCACTATTTGTATGCACACAAACTGTACATACAAACTTGAGTTTACATACTGCAGTTCACATTTATCACACCAGTGCATGAACATTAGAATATATATACTTGTTAAAGTGTACCCTTATGGTAATTAATGAGTGCCATCTGAACCACCCAACCTCCAAAGCATAGTAGTTTAAATCTGATGCTGAAGATTGCAAACCAAGACCTTCACCTCACATATTCAATGCTCTAATCAACTGAGCAACAGGAGAGCTCAAAGTTGAGATACACTGCAGAGTGCTTAAGCTTGTGGGTGGTAAGAAGCCAGTAAGTGAATCCTTCAAGAAATTTATCTAAGAACCTCAACCATATATAAAAGGTGAAAGAAATATTTCCTACTGCCACAAATTCCTAGGTAAACAAAGCCTTAAATATGGATATCAAGTGCTCAAACATCATTTTAAGAGGTATTTTGAACGCTGAACTGTGTTGCAAAGTGAAAAAAGTCATTTAAAGATTCCCCATTTTGACTGCATACATTTCGAAAGTCTTTAAAAAGTGTTGCACTGCTAACCCAGAAAATATTTATCTCCACTTGTTTATAGGTACCACATGTACTGTACTACCTCCATTGTAATCTTAAGGAGCTGCATGGGATATTCATCTCTGCATTTACTTTCTTACTGGTAAGGTCTCATATATATTTTAATGTACACATTATTTTTAACCGGTGATAGGTCCCAGTTATTATTCCTAAGTTCTCTTGTCCTAAGAGGCAGTAAATGCAATTTTTTTTTCCTAAGCCCTCCTCTTTTTTTTTACAAGCCAACTTAATGCTCTCATGATATTACCATAGGATTTTCAAATAAAGCCATACATGAAAATGAAATTACTAGCAATTTTTTGCTTTCTCTACCTGCTATAAAGTTTGAACGAATGGGATTCACATCCTTCTGCACTGTTTTATCTCTCCAGTAGTTTTACACTGTAGTGTAGTTTTATGCTTCTCCTGCTTCCAGTTCTATGTAACACAACTGCTACACCAGTGGTATCTGGTGTACTGGTGTCAATGACCCCGATAATTATAATGCTAGTGATACCTAATAAGACAATTCTCAATTTTAGGATGGGTGACTACACTGGATGTCAGATACTACTGGCACATATGCTTCCATGACTATCTGTGCAGACAGATAGTCTTGTAATAGACATTAGATGTTGGTAAGAATAGCACTGGGTCACAATGAGGTCCCACCGGCCAACAAAATCAGTGCTTGACTTCCCTGCACAAATGACATAAATACATAAATGCAATCCTAAATTTACAACAGGATATATTTTACCTGTGCTAGGTAATTTTTATGCAAAACTAGAAGAAAGACCTATTAATATTTCTCAATGTGTGTTATTTTTATGCTTGTTCTGTTTTTCATGATCCACATACACCAACAAGTGAAGAATATGCATATACATCAACAAATGAAGAATATGCGTAAAGTTCCAAGTGTGCAAGTTAACTTTCACCTGTGCAACCCACAGCTTGATGCAAATTTGGACTAAAGGTATACAGTACATAAAGACTTACCAAACTGTTATACGGTAGGTACCTATTCTTCATTCTCTGTAAAGCATTAATTAAATTATTATTTACTGCAGCTCAAGAACTTAATAAAGTTAATAGTTAAGAAAAAGATGAAACCTCTGAAGCAGATATGATAAGGATGACATAAAATTACTTGAGATTTTCTAAAGCCATTGCTTTTACACTAAGAGGACTACATGAAAAATATGGTCAATCATTGAATGTTGAACAGCTGACACTAGCAGCACAGCTTGTAACAAAATCATCAGAACACACTGCCGCAGCAAACAACCACAGACCATTACCAACAAAACCCAAAACTGCAAACTTATAACAACAGATGACAGCAGTGAAACAAAAAAGTAATTGCCAAATAAAGTTCAAAGCCACATGCAAAGCTATGAAAAACTCTACGCTGTATTAACCCAAGCAGAAAGAGCAGCTATGGCAAGTGTAACAGGGTACTCCCAATGAAAGGAAGGATGCTCCAACTAGCAACTAATACTGTAGTAATGAAATACACAGTTGGAGAAGTACTGTAATGGCTTATGGATTGTACCATACAATCAGCACAAAATCTAAACTATGACCAACAATTTTAAACCTAGAACAGATTCTCCAATTTTCAACAGATTTTCAAATACTGTATCATCCAAACATTCACAATTTACTCCAAAAAGGAAATTCCAATTCCTTAATCTTCAAAAAGGTAGGGCAATTTCAAGTGATTTAATAAAGCCATTTAAACTCAATAAGCACACAAATTCTACATGGTCCAATACATTCATAGAATGGTGTGCATTTAAAATAAAAAAAAGATACGATACACTCATAGAATGGCAATGGCGTGCATTTAAAATAAAAAAAAAAAAGCTAAATATTATTTTCAAATATGCTTTTTCAATATGTGCACTAAAGTCATACCAAACCCTCATGACTTAAGTGAATCACATACTTAGAACTTACCAAACTTCTTAGTCGTGACCTCAAGGACGAGAATGTCTGTAAGTACCATAACATCACAGAACTATGGTTATATGTACAAGGCACAATTAAATGTGACCATACCATAAGCAAGTGGTTTTTAATACTTTTATCAATAACACTGAGAAGAATCTTTAATAGTGAAATGAGAGCCCTATATGGATGCAATGCCAAATGGCTTAAGATTCTTCATACAATGCCAATTCATAACATACCATACCTCATAACTTGAAAACACACATATATTGTAACCTAGAATTCCAGCGTTTTGGAAAAATTGCAGTGTACTTATTCTAATTTTGCTTCTCGCTGAAAGGGAATACTTGAATTAGCATTTATAGACACAACAACGAATAACCCTTGCACAATGGGTAGAAACCTATAAAACAAAAAAACACAAGCATAGAACACCATTTATGCATGTAGTACATAACTCAAAATATTTATTACATTATTACAGCTCAGAAGGCAGAACACGCTCTGGTTTCTTCATCACGAGACAGAGAAAGACAACACCAAAAACAGTGGACTTACCAGGTCACCAGATTTTTTCTTTGGAGATTTACTGCTATGATCTGGAAAAAAAAAAAAAAAGTTGTGACCATTTTCAGACACCTTGTCCTTACGCTAAGAAAAACACTTCAGTATATAAGATTGAATATTACTACCACAAAATGATGTTTTTTAAGAACTTGTTCTGATACTGCTACCATTCTACAAAGTATGGTCATTCAGCCTATGTTATTTAGTGGGACAATGTTGTTCATTCTATCTAGTATGATAATGCTGTTTTGCAGTGTGCCTTGTGTGGCACGCTGCAGATGATTTAGACATGTGACTAATAATCAAAACAAAAACTAAAACCATATCCATGTTCTATAAATGCAAGACCTAAATTTGCCCAAATCTTATTCTTGTCAGTCTTGACAGAGAGCAAGTCATGAACACAAAAGTAGATGATAACAGCAGTTAACAGATGAAGCAATTTTCATTGAGGGGAGTGGTACTTTTCTAAAACCCTGAAACATGCACTGTGGAACCAGAAAGGAAGAATAGCACTTCTGGTAAAATCTGTGAAGAATGATGTAAAGTGCATCAGTTTAATAATAAACTGGATACAAGCTGGACATAAACATGATACCAAAGATACTAGGAATAACATTGTGGACACTACCATCATCACTATCCAGTAGTTACACTGGACCTGTGACATTCTCTGATTCACACAGGCCTGACCTGAAGGATTTGTTATAAGCAAAAGCAGCTTGAAGACAAATGTTAGCTAGCTAGACAACTATGTGGAAAGAGACTTGAGGAATCGATAAAAAGTCAAAGACAAAGTAATGCGGTTGGAGAGCAAAGGGATGTTGCGAAGATTATTTAGTGCAGTACGTACTCAGGAACAATAGGCTGTACTTCGATGGAGAATTGCTGAGGACACAACAGCTGGGTAGACCTTGAGGGCCATTATTGAAGAATGTGTGCCTTGTATGTCCTAACACTGGGTCCTCAAATATGGTATTTTCATGATAAATTTTTAAAACTCACGGTAGTGCTTCTATCGTTTTCATGTAGGTGACTACTCCGCCCACTATCGGCGAACAACAGGAACAACAAAATAGAAAAACGTCACTTCTTTTGTGCTCTATGTCCATGACAGGGGAGGAGGAGGCTCGATCTAAATTACTTCAATAGTGCATGCCAAACTTAATTTTATCGCAAGAAATACCATTTTTACCATATGAAGTAACCACCAAGTAGTGCTATACAAACTAAATCTACATTGATAAAATTGGGATCTATGGACATATTCTGTTCCAAAAACAGTCAGATATGAAGATGAATTTGAAACAAACTCTGTTAGCATTGGTAAAATGCTTGTTGTTTCCTTACTTCATAAGAGCTACTGCAGGTGATTACTGCCTCTGGTCGGTGCTCATCTTAACCTGTAGTGACTTAGCGGAATAGTTGCTAGTAGTCACTACTTTACAGTGGGAGTTTTGGAGCAAAGGAGTACCGAGTGCCCTTGCCCTGAGTGCAGTACCAAAAAGACAAAAAAGATCAGACAACACTGTCACCTACACTGTAAAATAATTAAAAACCATAACCCAAGCACTAAAGACTGGTGGGCACTCCAGGTATAAAGTAATCCCCCAGGCTCCTCCCCTAAAAAACTCAACACCCTAATTTCAAGGTAAAGAGGTCAAGGATAGGAAGGAATGCTTCTTATGCTTCTTCCCCCAATACCATGCCAGCCACTGATAATGGACCAAGGGTACTGCAATTTTCAAAAACTGTCTCTATATCTTTCAAACAGTGAGTTCCAAAAATGGAATTACACTTCCAGTAAGTCGACTGAAGGATTGCTGAAAGTGACATATTATGCCTGAAAGCATACGAGGTGGCAACTACTCTAATCTCGTGAGCTCTCACCTTAAAGGTAGGCAGGACGTCCTCTTGGATTTGTGAGTGAGACTCTGTAATTAGATCCCCAAGAAAAAACGATGATGCATTTCTAGATGGGGGATAGAGGGATTTCTGACACAGCACCAGAGATTACTGGAAGGGCCTCCGATTCTCTTGGTTCTGTCTAGGTAATAACGAAAGGCCCTAACAAGACAAAGGACTCTTTCTTCTTCTGGACTGAGGATTTCCATAAGATTCTTAATGGTGAACGAGTGCGGCCAGGGGTTGGTTGGTGTCTCGTTCTTTGCCAAGAAACCTAACGTAAAAGTACAGACTAAACTCTAAGAGAGCAATTTGTATCCATGGCTTGTAGTTCACTCACTCATTTGGCAGTAGCCAAGGCTTAGAGGAAGAAAGTTTTCTTCATCAAGTTCTTATGGGAAATGGAATGGAGAGGCTGAAAAGTGGGGCCCGTGGACCACTTTAGAACTACGTCCAAGTTCCACGATACAGAGTCAACTCTTGCTTGCTTGGAAGTCTCAAAGGACTTAATGAGGTCACTAAGATCTTGGTTAGAGGCCAAATCTAGGCCCCTATGCTTAAATACAGATCCTTGCATTCCTCTACAGCCTTTGATTGTGGATGTACAGAGCCCCTTGACGGTCCTCAGGAATGGGAGGAAGTCTGCTATCTGGGCCATTGAGGTTTTAGCAGACGAGATGTTATGACTGCTACACCATCGATGGAAGACAGCCCCCTTGATTAGTAGACTTGGCAAGAAGACTGGCGTCGATTTTGTGGCCGCTTCGCGGCTTGCCTGGAAAATCCCTTCGATCTGACGAGTCTCCGGACAGTCTGAAGCCTGTCAGAGCTAGAGCAGAATACATTAAGGCTGACTTCTGATCCTATGTCACTCCTTTAGTGGTGAAAGAGTACCACAATTCCCTTTTCTTGAGCACTCCATGGGAAAAGAAGGCTGCAAACTCCGAGGAGCCATCTCTTATGGCTTTAAGCAAACATAACTTTAGCTGACGAGAAGGCGGAACGACGTGCCGAGTCAATCAGGCCTGAGAAGTAACACTGGGATGAGGCAGCACCTCCCAGGGATGGAGTCTCTTCAGTAGTATAGGACAAGTACCTCCTAGCTGTCAATCTTGACAGAGGCAAGGCAAAAGCGGCCTTCCCTTGCTCCCTTTTCACTGCAAGCCAATCTTCAACCTCGTTAAGAGCTTTCCTCAAAGAGGAGGAAAGGACCATCTTGGGAAGATGAGAGCTGGCATCCACTTTGTTCCTCATTAGGAAAGTAGAGGCTGGTGAAACTGGAGCGGCTGGCTGAAAATGTGAAGGAAAGGTTGCTAAAAAAATATCTCAGCAGAGAAGCTTAAGTAGGAGCTGATTCCTGAACTACATCCTCCTCCTCAACAGAAGAAATCGGCGACATGGATAAATCCTTGGAAGGTTAATCCCAGCAGGGGCCTTGATTAATCGTAAAGCGTCTGCCAACTGTTGTTTAATGTGGGCAAAAGATGGATCTTCTGCTGCGGGTGCTGGTGAGCCAGAACTGGATGGGTGCTCGGCTGGCACTGGGCACTTGGCAGCTGGCGCCAAACTCTGAGCAACTGGTGCTGATTGCACAGAGGCAGTCCGCAGGTGTTTGGGAGTGTTTGGGAGTCGGCGTCGGGCGCTCGGAGACTGTGACTGTTGTATGTGGCTGCCTATATGACGATGAGGAGCGTTTCTTGTTTGAGGGGCGCCAAATACTAGCGCTCTGGTGAAAAATAGTTTGGGCTGTGCCAGGCACTGCGACCCATTTGAAGACTCTGAGAAGGATTTCCAGTACGTTTAGATGGAATAAGGGATGTCTCGTTGCCACTGTCTCTTCAGGGGACAGGACACACTGAGAAGACACCTAGAACTTCTCTTGTCGAGGCTAAACTCCGAGTCCGAAGACAACTAATGGACACTAACAGAGATGCCCTTCCAACAACAGTCTGAAGGTCCTCCACTACGCAAACAGAGAGTGACGGTTCTACCTAGGGGGCGACTGCCCATGGGCAAACCCCACCAACCTCCTTTGGACCTCCGGTATGTCTTCTCCCAGATTCAGGGGAGTGCGACAAGGACCTTTGTCTGGAAGAGCTGGTGGGACGGACAGCCAACTCCTCGACTGGCACTGGGACAACTACTATTCACTTTGTTCATCATGACTCTTAGGGATGCCCCTAATATGGTCACTTTGTTGACCATCAGGTTGAATCTACGATCAAACTTACACTCGAGGCTGGCAATGGTATTGGGTTTGGAAGCACGGGAGCTAGGCACAGGGGTAGATGGTACAATATTAATCATATTAGGAGGACTAAGGATGGGGGACAAGGCTACACTCAGATCAGGAGCCAGTTCTAGACTATGAGCCCTAACCTCGGCTTTCAAGGCTGCCTTCCTTTTTCTGTCTCTATCTAGCTTCTCTAAATGAGATTTTAACACCTTCCACTGCCCTTCATCCTAATCCTTACATTCGTCAGTTAGAGCATATAATATGGGAATCGTAGGTTGCTTTGGTCAAGCGGGTTTTACAACCCTCCCCATAATATCTAATGCTAGAGGAACGAGAGTCCAACATCATTTAAAGTCATAAAGCGCAATAAACTGTCTAAACTAAGCTGTAAAGGCTACCAGAGATGTGAATACATCACCAAATCCTGGAAGGATATTCACAAAACAGCAATGAAATTCCAAACAAAAGCTGCTACAAACATTCGATGTTGTATCGAAGGCCAGCATAAAAGAAGTGACTTTTTCTGTTTTGTTGTTCCTATTGTTCCCTGATAGTGGGCGGGATAGTCAGCTACACGAAAACAATAGAAGTGCTACTGTGAGTTTTAAAATTTTAAGCTGCTGAGCAAGTGGAGCAGTACAGTAAACCCGCGTATTCACAGGGGATGCGTACCAACCCCAACCAATAGCTAAAATCTGCGAATACTTAGGACCCTTCTAAAAACACTTAGAACTGCCTATTTTGATAGTTCAAACACACACACACACACACACAAGGAAAAAAATAAATAAATAAATAAAAAAAAAAAAAAATGCTTATACAGGTATGTTAAGAACAATCGTTTTACCAATTGTTCCCTTAGTGGAGTTGTTGCCTCCTTTTGTTTTTGTTTTCTTGCTAATGATTGACATGTGGTGGATGGTGTCAGACTTTGCCAGTCAGGTCCAGGACAGCAGCAGGTCACGGCAGCAGAGCAGCGGAGGAGCTTTCTTTTGGGCGCCATGGTTGTCGTGTCGACTCTGTCGTGGGGTCCAGTCTTGGAGAAGAGAGCATTCTTTTTGGGCGCGATGGTTGTGTGTCGACTCTGTCGTAGGAGTCCATTCTTGTGGAACTGTGTCTGAGGATGTGATGGTTTGCCGTATCGGCTCTGTTTTAGATTGTCCTGCAGTTTTAATGATTATGTTGTTTGATGGTTTTGTTGATGTATTTATTATGCTGCCTATTTTTTTTTTTGTAATGTTGCTGCTCTGGTTTGTTCAATGGATTTATGTAAAATTTAATTAAATAAATTTTACCTTACTGCCTGCTACTTTCGATTATCTACTTTTCGATCATTTTAAGTTTTTTTTTTTCTCTCTCTGGACCTGACTAAACTTGTAAACTTTTGTAAATAAATTAATATTAAGGTAACTTTTTGTATTTGTTCTGCTCCTCCCTCCTTTGTTTGTCATCTCTCATCAGTCATTACAGCCCAACTGCTTGTTTTCTGTAAAGAACCCGTCGATCTCGAGGGACGAGATCATAATAAGGTATTATCCTACTTCTGATGGGGTTAGGTTCCAAAAACCCCATCGTTTGATAGGAAAAAATGTATCTCGAATATAGCCTAGCCTACACCAGGGTATTCAGTACCACAATGTGTACATACAGGCAGTCCCTGGTTAACAGCGCTCCGGTTTTACTTTATGGAGCTTGTCTAGTGACGAAAATCGACAATTTTCGGCGCTGAAAATCGCCGATTTTGCTTATAAGCACTGATAATTGGATATTGGCGCCCATAGATACCTAACAGAGGCGCCGATAACTGAAAATCGGTGCTTTTCGGTGCCGATAAGCCCGGAAAAAACGCCGAAAATTTATGATTTTCAGTTAGCGGCAATTTTTGGTTATTATCACACCCTCAGAACAGAATCCCCGCCGATAACAGGGGACTGCCTGTATATGGTAGCCTAGCCTACACTATAAAGTATACTCTATACATACATAGTACAGTAATTGATATCAGCTAATTCTGGAGGTTCATGCAGTGACTTATGATACAGGCAGTCCCCGGTTTACGACGGGTCCGACTTACGACGTTCCCAGGTTACGACGCTTTTCAAATATATTCATCAGAAATTATTTCCCGGTTTATGACGCATGTTCCAGGGTTATGACGTGTTGTACGCCGATCTGACGGAAGAAATATGGCTCCAAACCGGCAGAATATTCAAAATTTGGAGTTTTTTTTATGAAAAACTCAATAAAAATGTAGTTTACATCGTTTTCAATACACCCAAAGCATTAAAAGTAAGATTTTCTTAGGATTTTTTACGATTTTTTGGTTTACAACGATTTTCGGTTTACGACCTTGACGTAAAAACGGAACCCCATAAGAAACGACTGCCTGTAATTCAATAAAAAGAGAAACTGAATAACAAACAAGAATGAGCTTAGCCTACACTATGGTATATCATAGACATATAATGGCAGCCCAGCCTATATTATACTGTACTCTACATTAACATAATATCGTATTATACAAACATCAACATAACGAATGTGCATCTTTTCCATGGATCTTTTAAAGTGTTATGCTTTAATTTCCTGTATCCAATAATGTTGTATATATACAGGTATTCCCCCTACTTACGATGGGTTAGGTTCCAAAAAACCCATCGTTTGTTGAAAAATCGTAACTCGAATATGGCCCAAGCCTACACTAGGTAATCAGTACCATCTATACATATATGGTAGCCTGGCCTACACTACACAGTATACTTTATACATATATGGTATAGTAATTATTAGTGTCAATAATTCTGCAGGTTCAATGCAGACTGACATGATAAGTCAGTATAAAGAAATTGAATAACAAACAAGGCCTGGCCTGCACTTTAAGTATATCATATACGGTAGCCTAACCTAAATATACTGTATTCTATTTTCACATAACACCGTATTATACAAACATCAAAATAACGAATGTGCATCTTTTCCATGGATCTTTAAAAGTTATGTTTACTACACTGTATCCAATCGTAAATATTCTTATACTGCTTTTGCATTATAAATTCGATCATAGCGATCAAATGTTTTGGTTTGGGAATCGATCACGGTCTTTATTTCGATGCATTTAACTCGGTTCAGAGGGCATTTCTTGCTTCTAGTTAAGCGTAAATGAATCTCTAGATACTTTATTTATAAAGGACATATGTATTTTTACGTTATACAAGTGTTTTTATGTTGAAATATAACTAAATATGTCTGTTGTGAAATTATTTTAGCCATTTTTTCGTTAATGTAGATGACGTTGGCGGCTGGCCGTTTTGTTTATGTGTAAACAAAAAAATCAAGATTCCGTTCGCTATTTTCTTGATTTCATCATCATACCATGACTTTTATTATGTATCTTTTATCGGGCGTGAAAACAGCAGTAATATGTGTTCTTTCATGTCCAGTAGTTTTGATTAAATACTTTCCAATTTTATTTACGGTCAAGCTTCATTCATGTTGCCAATGTCACGATAATTTATAGTCATTAGCAGCATTGAACATTCTTTCTCAGCGTCAGCTACAACTGCAGCTTAATTTTACTGCAGCAGTATATTTCCTTGCGGTCTTTTCTCCAAAGCGGAATAAGGGTAGTGTAAAAAACATATCAGTACTTAACGTCATTTTTAACATAACTGATAATTGTTTAACCGTCATGGTTGAAATACAAACAAAACAGTTGTTATCGATTCGGTTATTAGCAAAACAACAGAGTCTCGTTCGGTTGTTTATGGCTGTACATTTTCGCAAGAGTATAAGGTTACTAACAATGCTTTTATTATTCTCTTACTTTTTAACTAGAAGATGGAATAAAGAGATGGAGAAAAAGAAGTTGGTCTATTGTAAGTTGGTCTTTCTTGCTGCCTGATTCTCGGCAATGTAATTACGCTGTTGCTTGTGCCCATCCGAGAATTTAAAAATATTTTCTAAATATTGTCGTGCGGTATTAATTACTAACTCCATCGTGGAAACGAATTATCATAAGACAATTATCATCCCACTCGTGCACTACCTGTATTTACAAGCGCACAAAAATTGCAAACGAACAATAACCTATTTTAACTTCCGACACAACGAGGGCAAGTGAGATCAGCTCATTGAATTAATGTACCTATTCAGCCTCTCGGGCACCCGTATCGTACACGTCGCATTTGCCCTGATTTGTGCGTTGTTGCCTGCGCCATGCCTTCATAAATTTAAAAATACGATTTTCAAAATATTGTCCTATCGATATTAATTGCTAATCCCATCGTAAAAGCGAATTATCGTAAGTCAAATTATCGTAACTCGAGCACTACCTGTATTGTTATACAGTACTGCTTCTGTATTATAAATTGCAATCATAGCGATCAATGTTTTGGTTTGGAAACTGATTATGCGGTAAGTTTATTTCACCGTGTTTAACTCAGTTCAGAGAGCTTTTCTTGCTTCTTGTTGGCTTAAATGAATCTTGATACTTTATTTATACGGGGCAAGGTTATTTTTCATTATATGAAGTGTTTATTTTTCATTATATTTAATGTTTTCAAGTCGAAATATAACTTAACCCTTAAACGCCGAGCCTATATTTACGAAAGTGTCTGCCATATGCCGGCGGTGTTCCGGAGTTAGCGCCGAAGGGAAAAAGTTTTTTAAAAAAATCACAGCACGCTTAGTTTTTAAGATTAAGAGTTCATTTTTGGCTCCTTTTTTTGACATTGCCTGAAGTTTAGTATGCAACCATCAGAAATGAAAAAAAAATATCATTATCATATATAAATACTGAAACATATGACAGCGCAAAAAAAAAATTTCATATATAATTGTATACAAATCGCGCTGTGAGCAAAACGGTTAAAGCTAACGAGTTATTTTTTTTCTTTGTATTGTACACTAAATGCATATGATTTTGGTATATAACAAATTGTAAAACGATCAAAACAACACAGAGAAAATATTATCACAAAATGATGCATGAATTAATGTCTTGTGGACGTAAAAAAATTTTTCAAAAATTCACCATAAATCTAAATATTGTGCTAGAGACTTCCTGTTTATTGCAAATGAAGGTAATGGTTGAATATTACTAGACTGTTAGAGACTTCCTGTTTGTTGCAAAATGAAGGTAATTGGTTGAATATTACTAGACTGTAAGTGTTATAGCTTACAATTGCAGTTTTAACCATTTCGGTTGAGTTAAAAAAAAGTTGACTGAAGGTCAATTTTTCTATTTATCGTGATTCATATGAAATATTTCAAAACTGATAAAAGCTACAACCATCAGTTATTTTTTGTTGTATTCTACATGAAATTGCACACATTTTCATATATAAAACTTTATGTAACGACTAATATAAAACGGTGCAAACATTACGACAAAGTGACGAAAGAATTTCCGAGATGTTCAGCTGAGTTACCGCGCGTGGATGTAAGGAAAAAGTTTTTTTCAAAAATTCACCATAAATCGAAATATTGTGGTAGAGACTTCCAATTTGTTGCAAAATGAAGGTAAATGACTGATTATTACTAGAATGTAAGAATTTTAGCTTATAATTGCGTTTTTCAACCATTTTAGTCGAGTCAAAGTTGACCGAAGGTTGACATTTTGGCACATTGTGATTTATATGAAAATATTTCAAAACTGATAGAAGCTACAACCATGAGTTATTTTTTCTTGTATACTACATGAAATTGTGCACACTTTCATATATAAAACTTTATGTAACGACTAATATAAAACGGTCCAAACATTACGATAAAGTGACGAAAGAATTTCTGAGATATTGGCGCAAGACATTCGCCATGGACGTCTAAGGAAAAAGTTTTTAAAAAAATTCACCATATATCGAAATATTGTGCTAGAGACTTCCAATTTGTTGCAAAAATGAAGGTAAATGATTGATTATTAGAATGTAAGAGTTTTAGCAATTGCGTTTTTCAACCATTTTGGTCGAAATCAAAGTTGACCGAAGGTTGAAATTTTGGCACATCGTGATTTATATGAAAATATTTCAAAACTGATAGAAGCTACAACCATGAGTTATTTTTTCTTGTATTCTACATGAAATTGCGCACACTTTCATATATAAAACTTTTTATGTAACGACTAATATAAAAACGGTGCAAACATTGCGACAACGTGACTAAAGAATTTCAGAGATGTTAAATGAGTTACTGCGGCGCAGATGTAAGGAAAGTTTTTCAAAATTCTATAATAAATCGAAATATTGGGCTAGAGACTTCCAATCTGTTGCAAAATGAAGGTAAATGATTGAATATTACTAGTATGTAAGAGTTTTAGCTTACAATTGCGTTTTCTACCATTTCGGTCGAGTCAAAGTTGACCGAAGGTTGAAATTTTAGCACATCGTGATTTATATGAAAATATTTCAAAACTGATAGAAGCTACAACCATGAGTTATTTTTTCTTGTATTCTACATGAAATTGCACACATTTTCATATATAAAACTTTATGTAACGACTAATATAAAACGGCAAACATTACAACAAAGTGATGAAAGAATTTCTGAGATGTTCGGCCGAGTTACCGCACGTGGACGTAAGGAAAAAGTTTTTTTCAAAAATTCACCATAAATGACTGAATATTACTAGAATGTAAGAGTTTTAGCTTGCAACTGTGTTTTTCGACCATTTCGGTCGAGTCAAAGTTGACCGAAGGTTGAAATTTTGGCACATCGTGATTTATATGAAAATATTTCCAAACTGATAAAAGCTACAACCCTGGGTTGTTTTTTCTTGTATTTTACATGAAATTGTGCACATTTTCATATATAAAACTTTATGTAACAGCTAATATAAAACGGTGCAAAAATTACGACAAAATGACAAAAGAATTTCTGAAATTTTCGGGCGAGTTACTGCGTGGACGTAGGAAAGTTTTTTCAAAATTCACCATAAATCGAAATATTGTGCTAGAGACTTCCAATTTGTTGCAAAATGAAGGTAAATGATTGAATATTATTAGAATGTAAGAGTTTTAGCTTGGTGTGTTTTTCGACCATTTTGGTCGAGTCAAATTTGACCAAAGGTTGAAATTTTTTAGAAGTCGACGATGGTGCGATCCGCCTCGATCACCCGACAAACAATTTTAGTTGACTTACGATACGTCCAATCGGCGTTTAAGGGTTAAATATGTCTTGTTGTGAAATTAATTTAGCTATTATTTTCATTAATAGATGACATTGGCCATTTAGGGGCATGTTATGTAAAAAACAAATCAAGATTCCGTTCGCTATTTTCACTTGATTTCACCATAATACAAACTTTACATATTTATTGTTTATCGGCGTACAAATAGCAGTAATATGTGTTCTTTCATGCCCAGTAGTTTTGATTAAAATATTTTCTCTCCAATTTTAATTACGGTCGAGTTTCATCCCATGCTGCTGATGCACGATAATTTGCAGTCATTAGCAGCTTGAACATTGTTTTCTCAGCTTCAGCTACAACTTGCAGCTTAAATTTATCAGTATATTTCCTTGCCAATCTTTTATCCATACCAAATAAGGGTATAATATAAAAATGTATCAGTCCTATTCCACTTAATGTCATTTGTACTATAACTACAGGGATGGTAATTGTTTACTACCGTACGATGGTTGAAATACAAGCAAAACGGCTGTTGCTAACCAATTCGGTTGTAAGCAGGACAACTGTTTCTCGTTCGGTTGTTTATGGCTATACGCATTTACACAAGAGTATAACGTTACTATTAATACTTTTATCATTCTCTTTTACTTTTTTGAACTAGAAGATGGGATAAAGAGATGGAGGAAAAGAAGTTGGTCTATTGTAATTTGGTCTCTCTCGCTGCCTGATTGTACACTGCTGCCTGCACCTGCACGAAATTTAAAAATATTTTATAAATATTGTCGTATCAGTATTAACTGCTTACCCCATCACAAAATCGAATTATCATAACTCGAGCACTACCAGGGTACCTGAGTATTTTAATAGTTTTATCACAAAAAGTGCATTTAGTCATGAAAATGATATGAAAATATTGTAATTTGTGAATATTTCTCAGTGAAAAATATTGCTAATGGGTGAATTTTCAGTGAATAATGCATAAATATGTTCCATAGAGAAATCTGTGAATAGGTGAGTCCGCGAATCGTGAGACCACGAATATGGGGGGTTTACTGTATAGCTATATAATTGCTTGGTAAGTTACTTATATGAAAATTATGTCCACATTATATTTTTAGAGTAACTTCACAAAATTATGTTCACATTATGTTTTTAGAGTAACTTTATATAATAAACTGATTTCACTACTTAACTGCTCTATTCTTCTCCTGTTCTTGTAATTCTACGCCTAAGTTCTGCTTTGCTTTCCTTTATCCTAATTGCTTCATGCAACTCATATATTTGACTGTACATTTCTTGCATGTTATCAAAATACCACATGCTGAGTAACACTGATGAGCAGCTGAGAGCTCTGCTAGCAAAGGTAGTGACCAACAAGTGTTGGTCTCATGTTTGAGTTGAGTAACCATTTTGTTTTTGAGACATATAGTGTCACTACTCTGAAGGGATCGTCTCCAATGTTGAGACAATGAACTGGTATAAGAAGTGGATTAAAGGTACGTATGGGTAAAACTTCTGATATAAAATATGGTGAGATAGTATTGACACTGTTCAGGTTCCCCTTCTGATAAAAGATAATAGTTAAACAAGAGGGCCTGTATTTCTACATGAATACCTGCATAGCTACACGGTATACTGGTCAAAATTAGTGCACCACTGCCATAGAACAAACTCCCCAATTAGAAGTAATACTCACCTTCATCATCCTGGGCAATTTCTGATGCTTTCTCATGAGTATCCAACGAATCACTGTCTTCTTCAACTTTAGAAGAATCTTCTGGATCAGAATTTTCATTTTCAAAGAGCTTCAGGATTTCCATTTCTTTAAGTTGATTATCCAAAAGCTTTTCTAAAGTTTCCATTTCCTTCTTTGCCTGCAGAGCAAATATATGGTAATTACTTACATCAGCTGATAAACTGGTAAAAAATGCACTATTTACAAGTAAAAACTTATTCTCAGCAAAAACGACTGACCTCTGTCACCTAATATAATGTATCTTATTTTAAATGAAAAATATCAAATTACTATATTAACAAGAAAATAATTACAAAATATGCCAGTCCATCAAAACAATCATAACCAATTCTTTGAGTATAACCTTGAAAAGGTTTATAACTCACTCTGCAAGTACTGGGTAGTTGTTTCAAATGAATGTTCACTCATTTTGAATAATAAAAACAGGGAGAAAGTATTAGTAGAGATTGGTATCAGGCTACAACTACACTTTGAACAACCCAAAATCTTTCTCAACAGGCAATAATACCATTAAGATTCTACCATACTGAAAAGTGAGATATTAGTGGAAAGAGGTGCCAGAATAAGATTATCTTAAGCTAGGCCAGAAATCTTCCCTTGATAGTGGATACATCAAATCTGAATAAAGTCTGTAACTGTAAAATTCAACTGCACTGAAATTACAGCGTCACACAAATTATAATCTTCCATCATTTTTTTACCGTTGGCAACATGATACAATTTGCAACTGCTGAAGCTACAAACATCCTCCTTAAAAACACACCAAGATTTTTACAACTTAAAAGATAACTGATGTTCAGCTGAAAAATAAGCACTTCAGAAAAAAATAACACATGGAGGAAACATTAAGGGAAAATATTTGAGACTATGACACCTAAAATTTGGCACCTCCTTTATTTTTTGTTTATGGTTATCTGTTCATAAATCCTTACATCTACTATTTCTCTTTAACAAATGCATTTCCAGGCCTTATGGTTTACTAACTCCTATACAGTTTTTCCCATTGTCTGCTGTTCGGGGCAGAATTATACTCATGTTGTTGGTAGTTTATTTAAATAATTTTTATGGTGACCCATGTTACCAATCTTCACCCAGCAGTATTAGTAAACTGCTACATATCTGGGTCCCTTTGCTGTAGGTGAATCATGTACAAGAAGAATGAACCATACTTACAGGGAATACTTTCTAATAGGAATTACAACTGTCTCAAGCTTAAAAATATCAATCTTGATGAATCAATATGACGATTAATATCTAACACTAATGCGGATCAAATGCCACTCACAGAAGACAGCTTATTCTCTGCTTTGTCCAATGCATCCATAAAAGATGAGAAGGCAGTTTCAAATTTTTGTTCTTCCTCTTCCAACTCTTCATCATCCATTTCATGGTCAACATCCTACAAAACCAAAACAAACAACAGCATTTTAAAAAGTAGTATTAAATTTTGATATATAATAAAAAGTTCACTATTAAAATATCTTTAAAAATACAATATCTCATGCTGTAGTGATTGGACAGTGGTTTAATACTAACACTCCATACATATTCCTAAAGTATTTGTCTAAAATATTTATCTTTCCCGAGATATAAAAACTCATAAATATACATGCTTCACTTTGAAAGTAAGCTGTGAAACATAATGTCCAATAGTGATGTAACTGAACAACAGTATTTCACAGTTATGCTGTGGGTGAGCTATCACAAAAATGGAAAATCAAGCAAGAATTAAATGTGAAATAATTTCTTTCACATCACAGTACATGGAACAAGAACAAATGCCATTCATGCAACCAAAATTTGAAGAAGAAAGACAAAACTCAGGAGAGAGTAATGACAAACACAAAAGCAAAACTTATTACTAAAGTGTGATTTAAGAAATTGCTAAGGCTCAATACTGTTTCTTCTACATCAGACATTCTCATTCTTGGTCTGAGAAATTTGAAGGCTAGCAAGGTTCTTCCTATAAGAAAGCAAATACCAAGAAAGATGGCTCCATGTGAAATCCTACAGTGAAACTTGTTTCCATGCTTCAACAGGAATCCTCATCAAGTTTCATTCAATTAGCAAAACATACACTTTGGATCTGTGACAATTAACATTAATTTCATTTTCTACATGGGCACAGAGTAAACACTGGTCACATCTACATGACCAATTTTGCCCAGTACAGGTCAAAACGAATCTCTTACTGACCCTTGCAATTCAGCATCCAGCTGCTTATTAACAAACAAGTAAGCTCAGGGTCTAGAGGTTGTAATGGACGCAACTATAATTAAGCAACTTATCTAATAAGTGAAGAAACTTTGTTGTTACTGGATGCCAGAGTTTTACCATGGGCATCCGAGATTCAACATCTTTTGGGAAGGCATCAACCCTTCATCTGATTTAGAAAGACACCTAGTTGACTGCAGCAATTTACAGCCACCAGCACAATAAACAGTAAAGCAGATTCTCTGGATGGGTGAACCCTGTTGATCTAAAGTCTCACAAGTTCATAGAAGGGACATGCATTAACTGTTCTGATAGTTCCTGCTGCACATTTGGATATTGAACTTTTGCTGCTTGAGGATCGTACATCAATGGGCAATATTTTTGGAGTTTGTGGTTCATCACATATCTAACAAGCTGTAAGCACATTTCAGGATGTATAAAACATTCCAACAGAATTTTTTTTTCAGCTGCAATTGTCTGATATATTCCTTTTCCATGGTACAAACCAAAAGACTACAATAATGTCACTCTCTTCTGGTTAACTGAGGATCTTCAACATTGCATCATACAGGACATAGTTGAGTCCTACTTGGTCTCTGTCTTAACATACAAAATAGGCAAATTAAAGTAATGGCTTATAATTTATACTAACACCTAAATGGTTGGTAACTTGTATCAAGACTTTCATCCTAATAAGAACACAGTAATTAAAATAACACAATTTAGTGCAGAAACAATAAACACGAGTACAGTGCAGTAATGCAAATACGAAAATGATAATAACTCGTACCTTTCTCATCAACTTCCTAGTCCATTCCTTCACTTCTTTCTCTAGCTGCTTAATTTGGCCTTCCTTCATGTTGTTAACCATGTGATTAATCTCCTCAATCATTCCATCATCCACTTCTTTCCTCTCCTCCTTCAAAATATCAGCAAAATAACTGTAAGTTCAACACAGTATATGTCACATGGCTAACATCTCAGTTTATGATTACAGCATATTAGTATCTCTGAACAATGTGGGATGGATGCATGATGCAATATTAATCTTCCTCTTGAAATTCTAGCATTCTTGGTTTTATGTAGTTTGTCTACATTATCTCCTGACCATAATAAAGACAACTCTGCTTAATAGATAATGTAGCAGAAATCCTACACTAGAAGACTTAAAGTCATCAGTATAAACTATACCGAGTAAACCCTTGCACCTAAACAGCTGAGATGTTCAAGAATAAAACGCATAATTTTATCAATAGTACAGACAGGAACAAGTTAAAAAATTACGCACAAATCTAGAAATCCTAACTTTCAGATTTATTAACCCCACTGGCTGACTGACTCTAAATGGAAAAGATGGAGAACAGTTATTTATGGAGATGTCTCTTTTTGGGGGGTTACTTAAACTGTAGCTGCATTGCATCCCCCAAAGTTTCAAAACTGTGAAGAGACAGTAATGGTTCACTGCTTTTATCCTGAAAATAATTACTTGGGAAGGATTTACAAGCAGTGGTACAAATTTTAAGTCCTTCATTATGAATAAAAAAGACTGTACTGAGAATTCTTGGAATTCAGTGGCATGTAATACATCTGATCTTGTGGGTAGTACAGTATTTGAATACCTGTAAGTGGTATCAAAATTTTTTTTGAACATCAAAGAAAATGGCTATGGTTACCTAACTGTTTATGATCTATATGAATATTATACGAGAGGGTCATCTCAGCTAATGTTCTGTTATTTTTAGATTCAAATTCAGTCACCAGTTTCAGTAGAATTTTAGGCTTGATATACTAGGTCATTCTTGCATTAACCATTTTTACAAGTACTACAGTACTTTGCACAAATATCTGGATTAATGAATACTTTACAGAACTGTACTATATTGTATTAACCTGTTAAGCGTCACCAACAGCATATCTCGGTTGCCTGCAACCCATATAACACTGTCTTCTACGGAGTAACGTGTTCTCCCTCTTTTAAGCCTGATGTCACACTGATCAAGCTCAGAAATACACTTTACTCTTATACGAATTGTAGGAACATCATTTGGTAACTGATGATGACTATAAGACTCCTCGGAGTAGCAGCTCAAAAGCCTCTAACACAGACTGAATAAGATTTATCTGATTCTGAATAAAATGACATTTTTGTAATAAAATAAAGTTTTATATATACAGGCAGTTCCCGGTTTATGACGGGGGTTCCATTTTTACGCTGCGTTGTAAACTGAAAATCGTCGTAAACCAAAAAATTGTTGCAAGTCGACAAAAATCCTAAGAAAATCTTACTTTTAATGCATTGGGTGTATAGAAAATGATGTAAACTGCATTTTTATTGAGTTTTTCATTAAAAAACCCTCCAAATTTTTATTATTCTGCCGTTATTTCTTCCATCGGATCGGCATACGACGCATCATAACTCTGGAACATGCATCGTAAACCGGGAAATAATTTCTGATGCATATATTTGAAAAGCGTCGTAACCTCGGAACGTCGTAAGCCGGACCATCGTAAACCGGGGACTGCCTGTACTTACCAAGTAATGACATAGCTAACGTTTCTAGTATCGGCAGCTAAAATTTGAAACTCACGGTAGCGATTCTTTTGTTCTGGTGTAGGTGACTAACCCCGCCCACTTTCGGGGAAGAAGAGGAACAACCGAGCAAATTGCTTCAATTTGTTTATAATATTATGTCCATGCGAGGGGAGGAGGGAGGGCTCCCATCCTGTAATTACTTGGTAAGTATACTGTATATAAAACTTTATTTTATTTATTATAAAAATGTCATTTTTATATAAGTGACTTACCAAGTAATTACATAGCTGATTCCACATTGACAGGAGGTAGGATACATGGACTACTCCACCCCAAAACATTATGTAAAATGTAATGAATTTGAGAATAGAAAATTTGCTAGCATTGGGGCAATGCCTGCTGTTTCCTTACCTGGTAAGACAGCTGCTGCAGGAAGATACTGCCTCTGGTTGGCACTCATCTTACTCAGTAGAGTCGAGGGAGCATGGCCCTGGATCACCTAATACATCAGTGGGAGACTTACAGAGAGGGACATCACCAAATGCTAGTAAGGTATACAAAAATGCCCCTGCCCAGGGCGGAGTACTGAAACAAGACAACCTACACCAAAAGAATTGAAATATACCATCACCCAACCATTAAAAACTGGAGGGTATCCAAGTACATAGCACCCCCCGAAATGTGGAAGGGATGCTTCCTACATTCCCTCCCCAAACACCATGCCAGCCACCGACAAGGACCCAAAGTACTGCATTCACTAAAAACTGTTCTACGTCCCTTAAATAATGGGATGCAAATACTGATTTACATCTCTAATACGTTGCTTGGAGAATGTCTGACAATGATAATTATGTTTAAACACTATGGACGTAGCCCGTGCCCTGGTTTCATTTGATTCAACCTTCAGAGAAGGTAAAAGCTCTTCTGCTTGAGTGTGGGCTTCTCTAATGGACTCTCTTAGGAAAAAAGAGAGAGCATTCTCCGTAAGAGGACATGAAGGATCTCTGACCGAAGTCCACAAATTACTTGAGGGCCCCCTTAACTTCTCTGTCTTCTTCAGGTAAAACTTTAAAGCCGTTACAGGGCAAAGAGCTCTTTCTTCCTCCTCAGGTCCTAGAATTTCCCCTAAATTCTTGACCTTAAAACATCAAGGCCAGGGCTTACACAGATTCTTGTTCTTAGTGAGAAATCCCAGTGTATAGAAAAAGATCATATCTACTCCAGAGAAGCCGATCCTTCTATCTATGGCCTGTATCTCACTAACCCTCTTAGCTGTCACCAAGGCTACCAGGAAGAGGGTCTTCTTGGTCAGATTCCTCAGCGAAGTGGTGCTGATAGGCTCGAAAGGTGGTCCAGGCAATCGTTTCAAGACCATGTCTAGGTTCCAAGATACAGGTTCTGCATTCTTTTGCTTACTTGTATCAAAAGATTTTATTAAATCAGAGAGATCCTGATTCGAGGATATGTCAAGGCCTCTGAGCCTCAAGACTGAGCTAAGTATGGCCCTTAGCCCTTTATAGTCGAAGAGACCAAACCTCTGAGGTATAAAAGGAAATCTGCAATCTCCATCAGAGTTGTTTTAGTAGAAGAGATTTCATTCTTTCTGCACCAAGTGCAGAAAATGGACCACTTGTTCTGGTAAAAGCTGCAGGAAGATTGATGTCTGCATTTTGAGATAGCTTCTCCAGCTGCTCCTGAAAAACCCTTAGCTCTGAGGAACCTCTTGACAGTTTGTACCCTGTCAGAGCTAGAGTAGGCAATCCTTGATGAAATCTTCTGACATGGGGTTGTCTGAGAAGACTGTGTCTTTGAGGGAGCAGTCTTGGAAAGTCTACCAGAAATCCCATGAGGTCCAGAAACCATTCCTTTAGGGGCCAAAATGGAGCAATCATTATCATCGACACATTCTGGTAGGACTGGAATTTGTTCAATACCTCTCGTATCATTCAGAAGGGAGGGAAGGCATATAGCTCCTTGCTGGACCAGTCCTGAAGCATTGCGTCTGTTACCCAAGCCAATGGATCTGGGACTGGTGAACAAAAAAGAGGGAGATGATGGTTTATGAACATCACAAAGAGGTCCAGAGTCGGCCTTCCCCACAGTCTCCACAGGAGAGTCTACTCTGTGGGAATGATGACTGCCTCGGCTCATCTGGTCTGCTCGTACATTCAGCTTTCCCAGGATGGATCTTGTCAGAATTCTCATCTGGTTCTGGTTGGCCCAGAGACGCAGATCCCTTGCTGCTTTGCACAGACAGAAGGAATGTGTTCCTCCCTGCTTTCTTATGTATGACAAGGCTGTTGTGTTGTCTGAATGAACTGCTTTGGTTCTGTCGTACACCTCTAAGGCCATGGCTTGAAGACCCAAGCGAACAGCCTTTAGTTCCCTCACATTTATGTGCAGTTCCTTTTGATCTTGCAAGTCCCAGAGACTTCACGGTCTCCCAGGAGAGCTCCCCAGCCAAAGTCTGATGCGCTGGCAAAGAAGCTTAGGTCAGGGTTCTGAGGTGAAAGTGACTTCCCTTCTAACAACCTGCTTTCTGACCTCCACCAAAGCAGGTGTTTCTTGATGTTCTGAGTCACCGTAAACACAAAAGAGTCTGGATGCCTTATTCTGTCCCAGCTGGCTCTGAGAAAGAACTGCAGTACTCTCATATGAAGCCTCCCCAGGGAAACAAACTGTTCTATTCAGGCCAATGTCTCGAGGAGACTCATCCATTTGTTGGCTGAGCAGCTCTGAAGGGAGAGAAATTCGTCTATCGTACAGAGACAGGGCTCCACTCTCTTTGGGGCTGGAAAAATCCGAAAAGAAGAGAGTTCAGAGTCATCCCCAAATAAACTATTTCATTTGAAGGAACCAGCTGGGACTTCTGATGATTGATCAACAATCCTAAATCCTGGGTTAACGGAAAAGTTTTCGAAAGATCCTCCATGCATTGTTCTTTTGTTGGGGAGCGAAGGAGCCAATCGTCTAAGTAAAGTGAGATGTTTATCCCAATGAGATGAAGCCAAGATGCTGGGAAGGGGGCACAGTAAGAACCTGCGTAAAAGCTTGAGGGGCCATTGTTAGTCTGAAACATAGAGTTCGAAATTGGAAGATTTGGTCCTAATATACAAATCTTAGGTACTTCCTTGAATCTGGAGGTACAGGGATGTGGAAGTATGCATCTTGCATATATATTGAGACCATCCAGTCTCCCTGACGAATAGCAGCAAAAACGGAACGATTTGTCTCCATGCAAAACTTTGTCTTTAGAACGAAACCGTTCAGTGCACTTACATCTAGGACCAGTCCCCATCCTCCTGCTGCCTTGGGGACTACAAACAGTCAATTGAAGAACCTGAGCTTGGATCTGTGACTACCTCTATTGCCCTCTTCTTGAGGAGGGAGTGTACTTCCTCTGTGAGAGCTGAAAACCTCTTTGAGCCTAAGGAGTAGGCAGTCAAGCTGATGGGCTTCTTGACTAATGGAGGTCGATCTGTGAACGGGATTGTGTAGCCAAACCTGAGGACTTCCACTACCTATTTCTCTTTCCAACTCTCCCAAAAGAGAAGCCTGGCACCTACTGGGGCATGAAGGACACTGGGTTCATTTCTTGGCTTGAAGACTTGGATGACGATTTTTTTATTAATCGAGGGGTAAGACGCACATTCGTATGACCTCTTGGTTGAGCCCCTCGCTTGTTCTCATGAAAGGGAAAAGGTTGCAGAGGAGAGGATGTCTTGGAGCTAAAAGGTGGAAGCCCCTTAGGACTCCTTGAGGAATGTACCAAAAGATCCTACATCGACTTCTTTTGTAAAGCAGAAGCAATATTATTCACCACTGACTGCGGGAACAAAAATTCACCTACCAGAGGTGAGAAGAGCAAGGCAGATTTCTGAGCTGTGGTGACTCCCTTCAAGGTGTAAGAGCAGCAAAGGTCCCTATTCTTTAAAACCCCCCTGGCATAGGGAGAGGCCAATTCACTAAAACCATCTCTAATTATCCGCAAAGGAGAGGACCCAAGAAGACCTGAAGATAAATCCGACAGTACAGTATGGTGTTCCTGAATCTTACGAGCTAGAGAGCCCACTGCCCAGCCTAAAAAGCTGACCACTTCAAAAATCTTACAAGTTCTTCAACAAATGGTCGAGCTCAGCTGCGGAGAACATTATCTTAGCTGGTGAAAAGGCTGACCTACAGGAAGAGTCAATCAGACTGGAGAAGTCCCCCCTGGGAGGAAGCAGGGACCCCCCAAGGAAGGAGCTTCTCTGGTGGCATAACACTGGTATCTTCTGTTCAGCAGCCTTGTAGGGGGGATAACTGAAACGAGCCTTCCCTTTCTCCCTTTTATCCAAAAGCCAAGTATCAACTTCGCTTAGTGCTTTCTTTGCAGAGGTGGAGAGCACCATCTTAGGTTGCTTAGAGATCTCGCTAGGAATACCACTCCTCTGAAAGGCTGACGCAGGCAAAGACAGAGCAGCTGGAGAGATAAAGGTGGGAAAGCTGCGTAAAAGAAACCGCAACAGAAGATGGAGAATCTTCCTCTGGCTCCTTATCCACATCAACCTCAACCAATGACACCAGAGACAACGAAAAATCTTTAGCAGGTTTCACAGACGAAGAAGGTTTCTTTAAAAACCCTAAAATGTCATCTAGACTGCTGAATGGGGACACGAGATGGATCCAAACACAACAACATTGAAGCCTGCTGCAAAAGAGAAGGTGCTATTACTGACTGGGCTGGTGGTGAGCGCTTAGAAGAGGAGCCAGGATAATCAGACGACACTACATGATGAAGACTCTCCGAGAGAGCTGGCACTAATGGGCGCTCAGAAGCTTCTGGCTGCTTGACAGTCGCTTGAGAGACACTGGACGCTCTGGTACCAAAGAACGCTTGGGCGTGGGCGCTACTGAGCTCTCGGGAGCTAATGGGAGATCAGAAGCTGCTGTGCTAACTGTGCCAAATGATGCCACTAGATGCTTGCATCTTGAAACATTGGGAGAAGATTCAGGAAATAAGCGCTCTGACACTGCATCAGCGAACGTTGGGAGAAGGATCAGGGGAAAAGCACTCCAGGCTATTACAAAACCTGCAGGATGGCAGCGACTCCTTCACCTTCTTGCATGGAACCTGAGGAGAACGAGACACCTCCGCCACAGACCTTTTTAATGGTCTTGGCACGTCACTGAAGCGCCATTGGCGCCTCTGCTCAAGGTTGGAAGCCTCTGAGCTAGAAGAAAGACGTGAGCCTCCGGAAAGACGCCTTTCCAATGGCTGTCATGCACTGTCGTCACCTGGGACTTTATAACAGGTGCGACTGAGGGGCCGACTACCTGTGGGCAGACCCCACCGACCTCCCTTGGGCCTCTGGTATGGCTTCTCCCAGGTTTAGGGGAGTATGCCAGGGACCTTCACCTAGGAGGATCGGCAGGACGGGCAGCCAGCTCCTCCACTAACACTTCACTACTGTCACTCTATCAAGGAACAGATTGAAGCCCCTAATGAATCACTGTGTTCACTAGTAACTCGAACTCCAGACTGGCAATGGTAATTAGGGTTGGCAGTGAGAGAGCTGGGTAAAGGATCAGGTGGTGCAACTGAAGAGGAGGAAATGGGAGAAATTACAAGTAAAGATACAATAGGAACATCTATAGAAGATCTCGCAGATCCCTGACTAGCTACAGTCTTGTTATGCTTAATGGTTGCTTTTCTATCCCTCTCCAGCTTCAATAGATGGGAACTCAAAGTCTTCCACTGTTTTGGGTCCCAACGCTCACAGTCAGTACAGTATATACATGGTTTATCTATTGAGCAAACCTGACCCCTGCAAGTCATGCGCAAAGTATGAGAATCATATTTAGCAGAGGTTAATCTCGTACTACATCCTTTATTGCAATACCGAGTACTAGTAGTACTAAACGAGTCAAGAACAAAGTAGAGTCACAATCAAGAAGTCAAATCCGTGAATTTCCAAGGTTTTAATAAAAAACCTAGCTAACTATTTGCCGAAAGGCTACCGAAAGCAGAAATACTTCACTGATCAAGATACATCCAGAAAACCAGCAAAGTATTGAGTCTCTCTCTTCCTGAAAGGGCGTTAGTCACCTCACATCAAACAAAAGAATCGCCACTATGAGTTTCAAATTTTAGCCGCCGATACCAGAAACATCAGCCATGCAATTACTTGATGTCACTTACATAAAACCATAAGGTTAGATTCATCGCGATCGCCAAGGACTGACAGTAACCTGGATATGGAGGAGTCCCTTTACTTTTCATTCACCTAAGCTGTGAAATTTATTGTTCAGGATAAGGGAAACCCTGTGGAGTTTTTTATAGTATTTTTTTTTTATGACTATGTCATGGAGGACACCATAACAATAATGAGCAGGTTTGCCAGCCAGTTTCTAAATGTATATAGAAAGTTCACCTACAATATCATGTGCAGTAAAATGTTATGAAACAAATGTAAATGAAATGAAACCATCCATTGGTCTACTCGCTCTGTTTCAGGAAATGGCATACGCAAGAATAATTTTTTAATTTTTATGTTTCAAGCTTGTAATCTTTAGGATATAAAAATGAAAAATAAATTCTTTCATCTTTTCTTATTCTACATTGTTTATTATGCTAACCTGTTTAAATTCTTTCATCTTTTCTTATTCTACATAGTTTATTATGCTAACATGTTTATGCAAAAAACATTATCAATGTAATAAAAAAGAACACATATAAACACATAAAAATCGGCAGACAAATGAACGCTCTGCCAGCAAGAAAATATGACAATACAGGAGCAGCGACATCTCCCATAAGTGATGCTTAACAGGTTAAGGCACAACAACATAAAAAGAAAATAATGCATTATCAGACACAACACCTTCCATACAGAAAATTTTAAAATCTGAATTAATCATTGATAATACTCACAGGCTTTAGGAACTTCTCTCCAAGTTGTTTTAACTTTTGATGAAGATTTGAAAAATGATCTTTATTTGTTGATTTTGAGGCCTGAGGCAAGGTTTCCAAGATCCGTTCATCTCCGTCTTCCAGGTCTTCTTCCTCATCATCATCCTCGTCATCATCATCTATCTCCTCCAACTCATCACCTTCTTTCAAATATGAATCTTCACTCTAGAAAGCAAGATGACTAAATAGTAGTAGTAGAAATTGTCAATCAAACACAGAATCCCGTTCATGCTTCTAGGTAAACAGGCGGTCATACTTACCAGGTGGAGGATTTTAAGGGTCCCCATAAATACTGAAAGGCTTTTACTTCATATTATTTGTATGCTGATAAAATGAAAGAAAAAATGTTCTTTAATCAACTTTCACGAAGCTTACGTCATATATTCAGAATTTTTATTTCTGATTCTGACCGTCAATCCTTTTGTGGAATTATTACATTCTTATATAGTTCTAAACATTTAAAACTGTCTAATTACAAAGTAGGCATATATGATGCAACTGATACGAACAATCAATTAAAAAATGCTCATATTTTGTACTGCAACATACAGACAACCACTGCTATATGACTAGATTAAGTCCTTAAAAATAAATTGTTAGTTGACTGATTGGATACTGAAAGCATGACAACAAAGGTTTAATGGGAAAAATAACACAGGATTAGTCATAAAAGAGCCCCTAAACAACTTTACAGTACTTACTGCAATAGATGTATAGTACTGTAGATGTAATTATGCTTAAAATTATTGAAAGAAAAAATTACATGATGAAATATTAATGATAAGAAAATAAAAAACAAAGAAAATGACTGAACATTCACTGAAGTAAACCCTACTCTCAACTACACAGCACTTAAGTATCATCAGAAAACATACTGTACCCTATTGTAATCCCGAGACAAAATAAGTCAGTAAAAAGAAAACTGTATAAAGAATAAAAAGAAAACTGTATAAAGAATAAGAAGTAAAAAGAAAATTGTATAAAGAGTTATAAGAAATGAAAATAACAGTATTTGTTTATAACACGTCTAGCGTAGAGTAATCTAAGGTGAGCCTCTGTCAATTCATCTGAACTACACATAACATATCTGGTGTTGAGCAACTGTATAGATGTCTGTCTGTCTTCTCAGTTGCCCCTCTCTCTCTCTCTTTCAAAACTGTGTTTATGAACTTAAAAGAAATGTTATAATTATCAGTATATGCTACCTTTGTTGATAATGCAAAACATAAATAAAGAAATAAGTACTGTCTTCTTCATAATTTAGAGAACTTACACGAGTGCACAGTAGCTGTAATTTTCATGTGGATTTACATTACATTAATAATATTACAGTAAATTTTCAAGTACTGCAGCAATTAACTTTCTGATTAATGTAATTCACCCTTTTAATTATTTTAACATGCATAAAAGACAATACTGTATACTACAGTAAGGTAAAAAATATAAAAATGAATAAAAGGCAAATGGCTGTGAGTACTAACAACAATAATCTTTGTCTCCTTCCTCCAAATCAGGACATGCTAGGTTTTTTCACACAGTATATTTTGGATGTGAGTGGTGGTAGTAGTAGTAGTAATGTAAAATCTTTAGCCCGAGAAGATAACTGCAGTATGGCACACAGTAATTAAGAAATAAAAAAAAAAACACTGACCTCAAATTATCTGCTTTCTGTGCATATCAGGTACATTATTAGGATAGGTTTTTGCTAAGGTGCTTTTTTTAGATGTGAGGCCATTTCAGATAAATTTCTTGAATGAACAAGTCTTGTAAAATGATATTTTTATGATAAAATAAAAAAAGTTTGCAATACTACTTACCCGCAGATATACGACACGGTCTTCGCCAGCCTCCTCAGGAGACAGGAAGAGAAAATCTGATTAGAAAACGGGTTCGAATTCGCTTAATCAGATTTTCTTCCACCTGTCTCCTGAGGGGAGGCTACAATATTATCAGATATAGTCTGTTATGAGGGGCATGTACAAACTTTATTTTTATCATAAAATATCATTTTTGTACATGCAACTTACTCCACAGATATATACTTAGGCTGATTGGCACCCTTGGTGGAGGGTAAGAGACAGCTAATATTTAAAAACAGAAACAACATATGTTGTAGGATATAAAACCATGGTTCTTACCTGATTGGGCAGAAGATCATGGATACTGTCTATGAGTCTGCTTGCATCAAGAGCTTCAGCGAGGTTGTGACCTATGACTGACAGCCCTTCTGATCGTGTCAATGGGGGCTGACCCACTTTACATGACAGAGCCTTATTTTGATCGTGTCAATGGGGCTGACCCACTCTGACAGAGCCTTTACCTGTATCATATCAATGGGGGCTTATCCTTCTTGAAGATGACAGAGCTTTAGGGTATCAATAAACAACCAAGGAGCACAACAACCAATCCCACCACCTGACCAAAAACTAACCTTTTGTTAGTGTTACGAATTGAAAGGGGGCTTAACTTCCAACACCCCTCTTCCAATCGACCATAAAAACACATATCACATAGTATTAAAATCAACTAAATTAACTAAATTATGAAGGATTAGTTTCAGCTCCCTGTCCCAGCACCAACTAAAGATACGACGCCCCAGAGAGAAGTGACCTTATCATAGCACATTACTCTAACATCTCTCAAATAATGAGATGCAAAAGTCGAATTACATTCCAGTAAGTCGCCTATAAGAGCCTGGAGAGATAAACGACTTGTGAAAAGCCAATGATGTCATATGGCTCTCACCTCCTACGCGCTTCACTCTAAGGAGCTTGAGGTGCTCATCCTCACAAGACAGATGCGCTTCTCTGATGACATCTTTGATGAAAAAAGCTGAGCATTCTTTCAGAGATGGATCTACCAGGGTCTCTGACTGAGCACCAGAGACTCTCACTGTACCTCCTCCCAGCTGTTTCTTCCCGATCTAGGTAGAATTTAAGGCTCCCAACGGGACACAGAGTCCTCTCCAATCCTTGCCCTGTCACTGACAGTCCTTTCACCCTCAAAGCTTCTCGCCATGGCTTGAAGGGCTTCTCATTCTTCGCCAAAAGAAGGGCCTTGAAGGGCTTAAGCGCAGCTGAGTCCTTCTAAACCCAACCCTACCTTCCAAAGCCTGCACTCAAGCTTTACTCTTTAGCAGGGTAGCCAGAGCAAAGAGAAACAGTGACTCTGGTCAGATCCCCTGGCTGGCTTTTTGGGAGGTTCAAATTTCTGACATTAAAAACTTTAAAACAACATCTAAATCAACTGGGAGGCTTTCAGGTCTTGGTCTTAGACGCTTCCGACCTAACAGATCGTGGAGGTCTTTGTCTTCTGAAATATTCAGACCTCTGTGTTCCAGAATACTGAAGCCAAAGCATACTTCTGTATCCTTTGATCGTGAGGTACAGCGAAAGCTGCACTGCTCCTCAAGTAAAGCAGGAAGTCAGCGATGTCTGTCACAGAGGTATTGGAAGAGGATATCTTCTGGTCTTGCTCCATCTTCAAAAACCTCCACTTAGACTGGTAGACGCGCAAGGTTGAGGTTCTTCTGGCTCTGACAATAGCCTTGCAGCTCATGCCGAAAATCCGCTCGCTGACCAGTCCTTCTGAGAGTCTGAAGGCAGTCAGATTGAGAGCGGGAGATTCTTTGTGGAATCTTGGTCAAGGGCGCTGTCTGGAGAAGATTGCCCTGTGTCGCGATCTGGGAAAATCCATCATCCATTCCAGTACCTCTGAACCAATCTTGAGCTGGCCAAAACGGGCTTATCAGGGTTTCCTTTTGGCCTTCTGATGAAGCTTAACTTTCTTAACACTTCCCCAAGATCTTGAAGGAAAAGATATAAGTCGTTTATTCCGGATCACACCATGAGAAGACTGTCTATGTGCAACTGCCCGGTCTGAGATCGGAGAGCGTAAATTTCCTCCAGTCTATGCCCAATGTGTCGCAAAATAGATCTATTTAGTATATCTCGCCCTCCCCCAAAGGCTCCACAGCTTCTCGAAATCTCTCGAATGGAGCGCCCAGTTCAGGGGTAGGACTTGGTCCTTGCTTAACAGATCCGCCTCACATTCCTTTCCTGCACAAAACCTGGTGAGGAGTCTGATCTTCCTCTCCCCGCTCACAGCAACAAAGTCCTGCTGTTTCAGAAGTGGAGAAGGAATGTGTCCCTCCTGCTTCCTGATGCAAGCCAGGCTGTGGTAGTGTTGTCTCGAGTTTACCTGTACCATCGATCCTGTAACCTGTGGCCTCTAAATGGATGAGGGCTAGATGAACCATGACAGTTCCTTTTCTTGTTGATGTGCCAGGTCACCTGTCTCTTCCAGGTGCTGACACTTCTTCCCTTCGACCCCCAGCGTTGCTCCCCATCCCGACCTGAGGCGCCTGAAAACAAACACTAGGCGAGGGCCCGCAACTGAAGAGGCAATCCTTGGTTTAATTCTTGAGGGTCCAACCACCAACGGAGATCCCTTTACCCTGTCCGATATATCTGAATGAAGCTGACAAATCTGAGATCTTGATTCCAATTCTCCTCAGGTAGAATTGAAGGGGTCTTAGTGAAGTCTTCTAAGGAAACGAACTGGTTCCAGAGAGAAAGGGGTCCCCAGCAGACTCATCCATCTCCCTCGCTGAACAATGTTCTTTCTAGAAGACAGTCAACTTCTAGGCAGCGAATCTCTTTTTTCTCGGGATGGAAATGCTTGAAAATCCCGAGAATCCATCCAATCCCCAGGTAGACAAATGCCTGCTGAGGAATCATCTGGGACTTTCCGAACAGGTTTATTAACAGTCCTAGGGACTGGGTCATCTTTAGTGTAATTGATAAGTACTTCAGACAGAGATCCTTTGATTGCGCCAATCAGCCAGTCGTCAGATAGAGTGAGATTCTTATTTCTCCAGATGTAGCCAGTGAGCTACATTCCTCAGAATGCCCTGGAACACTTGGGGCTGAAAAAAGACCTCCCCAAGAAGGGGGCCCTGAACTGGAAACGCCCTGAACCATGAACCTCAGGTATTTATTTCTCAAGAGGGATGAATGGGCACGTGGGAAATATGTTTTGAAGGTCCAGGGACACCATCCAATCCCCTGACGAAGAGCAGACAGAACCAAGAGGTCGCTCCATTGTGAACTTCATTCTGATAACAAAGAAGTTCAGGCGCTTTACATCCAGTACCGCCTTCACCCCGAAGATTTCACCAGAAACAGCAGCAGATTGTAAAACTTGTTTCCGGAATGGGAGCTTGAACCGGTTCTATGACCTCCTTTACCAGCATCTGGTCTACTGTTTGTAGAAGGGCCTGGTTCCTGACAGATCCTGTACTGGCTGATAACTCCCTTGAGAGTTGTCATGGAGGTCTCCTCCCCTGAAGGGGATGAGATATCCTCTTCTTTAGAATAGAGAGGACCAGTCATCCGCCTCTCTGTGCCCAGACTTCTCAAAATCTCGCAGTCTGGCACCCACTGTTGTCTGGAGGACTGCTGGAACATTTGGTCTTTGCTGGACGGAGGAAGACCTTCCTTTCCCTCTCCCTTCGACCGAAAAAGAGACTCTGAAGAAGGGCCCCCGAAAGGGCTCCTGAAAGGGCACCTTTCCTCCTTCTTGTAGCAAAAGGAACAGCAGGCCCCATCCTCTCCTAGAAGACTGGGGCAAGATCCTGCAAGCTTTCTCCAATAAGGAGCGAGAAATCTCCTTAACTGTCTCCCCAGGAAAGATGGCTTGACAGAGGAGTATGTAACAGAGAGGACCTCTGGAGTGAGACACTGATTTAGTTAGGAAGAAAGCTGAAACTGACGACTTTTCTTGAGAATTCCAGCCCAACAAGGCAGCGATTTCGGTAGAAGCCGCCTCTCACCGCTTTGTCCAAACAGGACAAAACGCTGACAAAATCCTCCATGCTGAGGAATTGGGTCCCAAGGGCCCCTGGCCAACGCCCCAAGGGACCAATCCATAAAATTAAAGACCTCCAAAATCCTAAAAAGGCCCTTAAGGAGATGGTCCAGCTCACACATTCCCTGTCGCTCTTCGCAAGGAAAGAAAGCTCTTCTGAAGAGTCCACAGCGACTTTAAAGTCAGCATCTCGCCATGAGGGGGGAGACTCTAACCTCATCGGTTCCTGTCTCATACCAAATCCCAGACTTCCTCGAGAGCCTAGAAGGAGGAAAGGAGAAAACAGTCTTGCTCCGCTTCTTTTCTTCGACTGCATCCACTCTCTGGAAGCCCAATGCCTTCTTCATAGAAATAGTAGGGCTTTATCCTCACAAATGAGGAGGCTTTCGACGACTTGGTACTTGCCCATAAGGACCCAGGAGAAGGAGGGGCAGCATGGCTGAAGAGAGTCCCAAACTCCTGAACCAAACAAAGAGCTAGTCTCTTGTAGTCCTAGATCCCAGCGCCTTGGGATTCCATCCCTCTGAAACGCCCTCCAAAGGAGCAGCCGAGAAGAAAGCTTGAAGGAAGAGAGCGCCTATCAGGAGAAGAATGCTTAAGGAGAAGGCTCTGCCCACCAAGAGCGCCTACCAGGAAAGCGCCTGTTGCCAGTTTGGCGCTGTCAGGAGAGGCGCGCTTCTTGTCCACCGACGAGCACTCTGTTAGAGAGAGGCGCTTGATAACCAGAAGAGTGCTTTAAGGAGAAAAGCGCCTGTCCAGAGGGGAGAAGAGCTGCTCATGGCGAGAAGAGCGTGCCTGGAAGGAGAGGCGCTCCTCTCCAAGAAGAGCGCTGGAAGAAAAGCGCTACAGGGAGGAGCGCTTACTAGGGAGAAGAGCGCTTGTCGACGTGAAGAGCTTGCTGCTGGAAGGGCGCTAACGGGAGAAGAGGGCCTGCTGGAAGAAGGACGCTACTGGAGCTCTTGACAGGAAGAGAATCGCCCTTCCTACGAGAAGAATCTTGGTTATGGAACCCACAAGAGCAGACACTGAGCTGAGACCGACTAAAATCTGCTTGTTTGGAAGGTCCGAACTTCTCCTGGAGGAGGACGGGGGGATCTTCGGGTCTTCTTGCTGCTCACCGAGCCCTGGGAAGCGCCAGGGCTCAATCCAAGGCCACCCTCTAGGAGCCTTCCAGGACCTCTTCAGTGGGCGACCTCAGTCAACTCATCCGCCGCCTGAGAAGACGAAGCCAGAAGTCTAAAAACACTTCCAAGGATGTCTTTTCTGTGGCGATCCAAGGCAGCCTGGGATACATCAACAGGGTCTGCCGAAGGGACGCTGACCGTTGGATGTTCTACATCCTCCTGCTGTCAACATTCCTCCTCCACTGGTCCTGGGAGCTTGGAAGCGTCTAGGCCTGAGCAATGGTCGGGTCAGATGCTCCCTCCACTGCACTGGGAACACTGCACAAGTCACTATCACTCTTACTCCTTCTTCATAGCACGTAGTTACATTGCATCCTACGGATTTCCATAGCAGCCATTTCTGATGATGAATCTACAGGTTCGGTGAAGGGAGAAGGTGCTGAAACTAGAGGTTTAGGAGAAACCACAATGGAATTAGTGTCTACTCAAAGCTCAATAGATCGAGACCTACTTAGAGCTTCTAGAGGAAGCCTTCCTAGCCTCTATCCTTTCTCAAGCTCTCAAATAAGCATCTGTGCCTTCCATTCTTCTCAGATAGATTCTCATTCATTACACCTACCATCAAACGAGCATTCATTTCCCTCGACACCATGCATACAGTGTGAGAGGGTTCACCAAGCTTTCAACCTCACCTTACACTCTGCCTAACACACACTGAAACACCAGTGCAACATTAACATCAGATATTTTGACAGAAAAATTCAAGCAATTCCAAAAACAGTCCATTACAAGCGTATGCCAAGCCAAAGATCCAATATGTCACCAAAACTGGCCCAAAAAAGATCCTCAGCAAGCGAAAGAAATCAATCAGAGGAACTAACAACAGATGCTGTCGGGAACCAGCGACAGAGAAAATCTGATTAGAAAACGGGAATGGTTCCGATTCCCGCCATCCAGCGCGGGAAAGGTAGATCACCGACCTACCTGCCGCTGCAGGTGTCGCGAGATTTGAAATTCTGTCGGGAACGTCGGAGACTATAGCTAAGTACAGTATATATCTGACGGGTAAGTTGCATGTACAAAATTACAGTTTATTCTTACTGATTTTTGTTGGTTGTTTCATGTTCTATTTTTATGCTGTTACTATAAAAACAAACATAGTTCAAATCATCATTCATAAATTCATGGAAAGTCACAAAACTTTATCAAAAAACATCCTGGAGACACCATAATAAACATGATACAAGATACAGAAGCTTAACAAGAATAGTCATTTTCTTTACTCTTAAAATAGCACACTCAAGGATTCAGTCTTCAGTGAAGGTTGAAAATTAGAGCAACAAAAAACTGACGTTTGTCCAAAGAGTATGGAGAACAGGTAAAAATAAAAAATAAATGCATATGACAACCATCAAGATAGGTTACAGGGCACACCAAGAATACTTACATCTAACAAATGAAGCAGGTCTTGAGTCTGTGTATCTGATATAAGCTCTTCCCCATCTTTATCAATGACTTCACTATCGTCAATCATGTTTTCTAAGTCTCCATCAGAATCAGATGCCTCCATAACATCATCTGGGTCATTCAAGATATTCTGAGCATTTTCAAGATTTTCTGCTGATTTCTCGGTCTCGGTTGACAGCTTCAGGTCTTCTACCTTCAGTTGTGGATCTAAATTGAAAACTATAATTTAGCAAAAGATCTAAAAAAAAAAAAATAAAATAAAATAAATAAATAAAATGCTCACAAAACTTACCTTAAAACAGTGCACAGCAAAAAGAAAGACACTGAAAGTCTATAAAATTGGTAAGAGTAGCATGTACAGTGTATGATCCAGGGTACTTCCAAAGCCATTTCTGTGTATGAATTTAACCTCATTTTATTTCTGTAGCTTATGTGAACTTATAATACATAGTGGGCTGTTAAATTTGCCTTACTCTCAAGTTATAGCTGCACTGATAAAATTTTACAATAACAAATCATAAATTCAAGAATCAATGAGTCTAGTGAGTTCACAACAAACGGGTCAATAGTGGGTATAAAACAAACTGAAATGAAACAATAAAGAATATATAAATTTTCATAATAAAATTATTATTTGGATACTTACCTACTGTTAAAGTTAGCTTACATCTCCGTGCTGATAGGCCAGAACAGAAATTTTAGGAGACAACATTGACGTTGACCCTGTTTTGAGTTTTTTAAAGGCTTGTGGTTTTTATAAAAATCTTATCATTTTATATACTAGACATGTATTTTTTTTATCCTATTTATGGCAGTTTTTAATTCCATTAGAATTTTAATCTTTTCGATTTTACTGTTTTAAATACTGATCTGTAGAATATCTATTTTAAAATCATTATTTATATAATTTCCATTTTCATTTATTCTCATCATAACGCTGAATAACCCTGTGGGTCCCAGTGCCTGGCTTCATGCCTAAATCACATATTCCATTCCACAATAAAGAATATAACAATTCAATTATTTTTTTTGAGCGTGTCATTCATTGAAACACTACACAATTACAATCTGTATACAGAAATCAAATAAATTTGCTGTAAAAATGGCCACTTAAAACAAAATTTAAAAATCTAATATAACAAACAACACTGTTATTGAATTAAATAGGAATTCAAATATATGTTACTTTTTAGTCAAGGGGACTGAGTAGTCACCATTCTTCTGGGTGTGCTATTAAACTCCTTGGAGAACCGATTTTGTAAGTCTCCTTATTTTTCTACTACAGATACTAGCAAACACTCTTCCATGACGAGAGCAGGCAAGTTGCCAATACCTAGATTTCAATACATAAAAAAAAAAAAAAAAACATCGTGAAAGTCCAAGGAAAACATTTTCTCCCGTGCAATGATATGAATTAAGTACTGCTCAAAATCACTTTGGAATTTACAGCAAGTAAACAATATTTACATACCATTTTCTTCAAGGGTGATCTGAGTTTCAACCTCCATAACATCCCTCATTTCTGCAGACTGAGAATTCTTGTTTTTCTTCAGCGGTGCCAATTTGAAAATCTTTATGTTCATTTTTAACTCTTCGTCTTCATCTATGACAATGGGCTTCAATATAGACTGACTTTCCTGATGATCTGCTTCTCCTAAAATTTCAGCATTCTTTTTCAGCCATTTTTCCTTCAATGACTCCTCCTCCTTGGCTTTTTCTGTCAAGGAAATGAAATTGCTTAATTAACCAAGATGACAGGAATACATCCTTATGGTAATGAATCTGGAAAAAATCTGATAAATATAAAAACAGACATAGCTTAAAATAGGGAGCGCCTATCTTCCCATAAAAACACAAGCATTGGTTTCATTTACAAAAATGTGTGCACAAATAAAAGGAGAAATTGACATGGGTGAAATAATGAAATGTATGTCTTTTGAAATGTCAAATATTGTATAAAGTCCAGAAAATGAAAGGCACACTATATAAACGAGAGACAGCAAACTATGTAAAACATGTGATGACAAGAGTAGGAGTCAAACTCACAATAAGTTCAAATTTACATAGCACTCAAAGGGACACAAAGAAGACATGATGGGCAAAATTACAGTTAATAAGAGGCTGAAATTGCCAAAACTAGCATGATTAAATGATCTAGACACAAGACTAAGTTGTTGGCTAAGCTTCCAAGAACCCTCACATTCAGCAATACAGCACTTCTAAACTCTTCTTGGCTTCTTGTGTGCAGATATGAGAGTAAAAGAAGCCATCAGCGAAGGGAAACTCGTTGCATGCAATTACCCTTCCATCATAATGCCTGCTTTTATGGCTGTAAATCAAACATTCAGGCAAATGACAGGAATACTGTAATTACTTCACAAACCATTACTGTTCTTTTTACTAATAAGAAATTCTGAATGCTTTGGCTACCACTTACCATGAAACTGGTAATTGACACAAGCACTTATATCTGCTACTAGAGCTCATGCACCCATGTAAAGTGTAGGTTGATAGTTACTCATTATATATGAACACTGACATCCAAATATATAAAATCTACAGTACTGTACTATAATTTGTTAAATTACAGCTGACAGAAAAAAATGAAGCAAACTAAAACCAACCCTGGCTAAAGGACTGCTAAAAACTTCACTACGAGACTGTCCAAAATTTTTTCTTTCTAGGTTGACAGCAATTTTGAGAGAAAACAACCTATGCCCTTAAAGACGGAGCAAGAGAATACTAATAGCAAAATCTATAAATGTATTCTCTTATATCTACCACATTAAATTACAATAGAGTATTATGTAAGTATGCTACCAAGTACTGTAACAGTGATAAGTGCTGGGTATACTTAAATTCTACCCATAGCAGTGATATGGGTGTTTGGTACATTTGGGTTCAATACTACAAAGGAACGTAAAACTTCATGGTTCTTCTTCCAATGCACCATTATGGCAGTCTTTCTTGATGTTTTACAAATAACTTTAGATATAAATAAATAAGTAATGCAAGAATAAGAAATAGTACTTCCATTGACAACAAAGCAACTTCCAAGCTCATTTTTTTCATCCTAATGTAAGATGTTCAGTTTTAGAAAAGATCACTGTCCACTAAATTGAACTATAAGAACAATCTCAAGAGCAACTGATCAACAGAGCATGAGAAAACAATACTCAGCTATACTTCAGAACCATAACAAGATGCTTTTAAGAAAGCTTCAAGATACTCTCAAGAACCTATATTCGGCAATGAATCTAATGCAACTCCTTAAGACTAATAGAAATATTGACTAAAACTCACTGTCTTGATAAGTAAGGTATCGATTATATTGATCTTCAGTCAGTGCTGGGGCACATGTAATGGCATGCGGCGTCCTTACAGCTTGCAGACGCAAGTAAGGATGGTGACAAACTCTTGTTGTAGCAACAGTAACAACATACCTACAAGATTCAGGTTCATCCACTCTTTGTATATAGTCACCAACACCATCCTCACAATGGAACTGTGAAAAACAAAACACAATATTATGTAAAGTGACAGAACTTATATTTCCTAAATTAAAAGTTTATTAAGAATGTACATATATTCCAAAATAAGTAATAAAGAATATATAAATCTTATAATGAAATAAAAACAAAATATATGCAGAACAATCACAACCCATTGCTAATGGTTTTCAAAAGGAATTTACTTTACTGAATGGGTCTCATAATGACACCCATCATATTTTGAGTAAGGACAAAATCCATGTGGGGCCCAAATTTTTTTTTATATTAAAGTAGGGTTCTTGATAAAATAGTACTGGCATTAGATAATGCCATTCCAAACTCACTGATTACAATTTTTTTTTATCCTGACGTTCATACAAATGCGACACCTGTCAATCTTGGTAAAAACTAAGATCTATGAATAGGTTTCTGGGAAGACTGCATGTAACAATGTAATAAAAAAATGCTGCCATAAAAATCTTGACACATGGAATTTTTGGGTTTTATAAACAGATGCCCTGTAAATGCATTCTTTAGCCAATCACTGATAGAACAGTAGATTTCAAGCTACCTCTTTACTTGCAATAATGTGTGCATGGCTAGTAAGACTGACAAGTTAGCATTTTCATTCTCGGTGTTTTTCCAGTTGCTGTTCACAGTCTTCATTGCTGAACAACAACAACAACAACAACAACAACAAAACAACAACAACAACAACAACAAAAAAAAACACACACTTAAATTTCTTGTGATACTTTCCTAACGTGCTATATGTAATGTAATGATTTGTAATAGTTGGAAACCTGATATTGTTCACTACTGGAACTTTTTTATACAATAACTGCAATGTTCTAATATTAGAATTAATATAACTATACAAATACCAAAGTGTATTTCTCCAGAAACTAAACCCCAGAACAGTCGTTAGACAAAAAATATAATAAAGAGGATATACGTTGAAAGAAAAAGAACCATACTCACTCGAACTTCTGTTCTTCTGGGCTCGCCTGTAAGGTCACACTTTGTTCCATTTACATAGAACTGACTATGGAACCTCTGTAGTCTATTTTTTGTTTCAGAACTGTTTTTCCAGTTATATTCAGACTCATATTTCCCCAAAATGAGAATTGGTCCTGAAGCTTTGTTATCTGAAAATGAAATATTATTCGACTTACACCTACGAAATAAATTAACATATGAATTAAAAGATGCTTACATTATTTACAATGAGCTTGGTTCTTTGCTTTCAGACCCTTACCATACGGTTTTCTGTAACCTATATAAATTTAAACTATAATTTCATTTTTGTAGCATACTGATTTTTTTAAACATTGTAACCTATCACCTACTTTTGCAAGACATTAGTTTATGGGAAATAAATTTAATTCCTGACAGAGAAGATTTACTTACTATTCTAAGTGAAATCCTATGGTAAAGATTAAACCACTACAGTGTTAAAATATCCCAACACTTATGGATTAAGTACCAATTATAGCCAAGTCCCATTATTTGGCATTCAGCAATCTGTAAGCCAAAGTAATTGGACTCCTAATAAACCCAAATTAAACAAATTAATATTGTACAAGATAACAGTACAGTACTTAGCAGTGAATACACTGTATGATAAACAGCTTTAAGGAATCATTTACAAAAAGATAAAGAAAATCTTGTTTTAAAGTCATTTACAATATAATAAAGAAAATCATAAGTATATACTGTTCAGTTTAATATTCTTGTGGGATAATTATCCTAATGAACCGGCGACATCAACTCGTCCGCTGTCCATGATTTGTACATATGGTTTTCTTTATGCAACTGTATGTAGTTTAACAGAGTACATTTTAAACTTATGTGCCTCCAGTTTTGCTTTTATGTTCAAAAGATAGCTGTAAACTATAAAATACACAGAGGTGGGGGAAGAAATATACTTCTTTTCAGCTTAATCTCTAGTTGAGGGTGCTGTTTTTAACGACCCTTTTCCAGCAGCTCATTTCGTGATTTGTTTTAGCAGATTTTTTTTTATTACTGGATGCCCTTCCTTCATCTGGATTTGAGAAAGATAAAAAGCATAATCACTGCTAAGAACAGTAATGCAAAACCCTAAACAATAAGCTCAAGGGCAAGTCCTTTCCCAAGTAGATTCTTCTTGCATATATTTGCATTTTTGTATAAAACAATTCCACAATGCTTCACAAACAAAATTCTTGGAAACTGCCCTAAGGAAGAAATGTATGTACTCACCAATACCTATAATTCATCTTTTGTATGATAAAACAGACACCAAGTTCAAAATAACTCACCGGAGGGTAAAAAAGAAAAAAAAAAGTCTACTATAAGTATATATTGTCAGTAACGGTTGCTCCTGGTAGATATAAAGATTACGAATGAACTTTCATATTAGAAAAAAATATATAAAATCCCTTGTTTGTCAATGTCAAGATTTAATTTTTCTCCTCTGAAACACACAAAGAAAATTTGAATTGATATTCATGATTTCTACAAAAGTAGACACTGAAAAATATTGTTTTAAAATGTATAGTAGTATGTTTCTTAGTGATTACTGGTATTTCATTCTTCTTCCTACAGAGAATAATGAATACACTATGGATTTCCAAAATTCTGGCCTATGTTGTGGGATTAGGAGTTTAAATGCTTCATTTCCAGATTTACTACTGTACTGTACTTATAAGCAATACTGTACTGTACTTGTGATTATAAGATCTCCAGATATAGTAGTCAAGTAACATATAGCAAGCGAAAGACCTCAATTTAAATACACGTACATGGTTTATCCTTGATTCTTCAATTAACAAATAATAAATCATGAAGTATATATGACAACCTCTTCATACAAAATCAACTATACATAATATAAGTCTTCATAATAAAATTTTATTATTTGGATACTTACTGTTAAAGTTAGCTTATATCTCCACGCCGATAGGCCAGTTAGCATTCAAACAAAGGATCGAATGGCTGCCCAGATGACTGTCTGGTACACCTGTTCTCCACCAGGTGTTTTGAATGTTTTAGCTTTTGTCAGAATTCTCCTTGACAGCCCACTAAATTTTGGGGAGGCTGGGTGGGGTCTACTTTAACAGCAGTTAAGTATCCAAATGATAAACTTTATTATGAAAATGTATATTATTTGGAATGAATCTTACCTACTCTTAAAGTTAACTGATACCCACACTGAGAAGAGGATGGTGGGTAGTGCAGCTAGACAAAATCAGCTCTGCCAATTGAGCTAAAGGTTTCTTGCATGAAACCCAAAACATTCTTACCTGATCTGGAATCCTTTCTGGATCTTACTGCCACCAGAAGTTGGATTCCATTCAGGGAGCAAGGCTCTCATACATGTACAGCAAAGAGCAGCCTTGCGGAGAAAACCACTTCAATTCAGCCATATGAAACAGAAGTGGCGTGAGGGGGCACCTGTGCCTGGGTCAAAAAGCCCTATAAAACGACAGTCACTAAAAATAAATATACCTTTATGATGTAAAGGTATGCTCGTATACAATATATGTACCTTCAGGTTTCCCAAAATATTAAAACCCGTATTTAAAACAGAGCCTGAAGGACTGTTCTTTCTTTGGTTCCAGAAAAGACTACCCGCTACTAGTAGCAGAGTAAGGGCTTTACTGTTTTCAAACACGACTCTGCATACTGAAGGCAGTGAGCGCACAAAACCAAATTGCACTTCTACTGTGCGGCATTAATCCCATCCTCAAGCAAAAGGTATGGAGCTAGCTCTCATGCACTAGCCTCATCAAATACATCAAAGAGAGTCTGTTCTTTGACAAAAGATGTTCTAGGTTTCTAAAACCACAAAATAAAAGTTTAACTTTGTCTCTTCCAGGCTTAACCTTTAAACAAAGACATTCTAGGTTTTCTAAAACCACAAATTGTAAGGTTAACTTTGCCTCCTCCAGGCTTAACCACTGACAAAGACAGCTAGGTTTTCTACAACCACAAAACAAAAGGTTAACTTTGCCTCTTCCTGGCTTAACCTTTGACAAAGACATCTAGGTTTTCTAAAACCACAAACCAAAAGGTTAATTTTGCCTCCTCCAGGCTTAACCTTTGACAAGGATGTTCTAGGTTTCTAAAATCACAAAACAAGAGGATAACTGCCTTTTCCAGGCTTAACCTCTCTAAGTAAGTTTTAACTGCCCCAACAGGACAGAGAAGTGTTTCCTCTTCTTCCCCACCAAAGAGGTTAAATTGGAATTCTTACAGCTCTCTGAAAAACTTAGCCTTAACATCATTCTCAGCTCTAAGGCAGAAAGATAAAACAGCATTCCCTTTCCAACAGCCTTAACCCTTAATGGATGGATCCCCTCATGAGAGGATCTAAAACGGGTCTTTAGGGTGGTGGACGGATCTCCTCTGAGGAGTATTAATATTACCCACCATATGATTTGGCTGTATCGAGTGGGAAAGAGTTTCCATCACTTCAGTGGCCCATAAATGAATAGTGGCAACTAAAGAATTCAGCTCAGCTCAATCGTGGGTGTCTCACGCAGATTAGTATTGTTCTCGACTTGAAGGGGGGAAATGTCTTGCTCCTCTCTCTCCCATGACGTCTTTTTATTCATTTGCTCATAAATATACCCAGGGATTGCTGTTGGTTTTAATTCTTATCTTTTATGATATGATGTCAGTTATAATTGTAACTTTGCAAAGAAATATTAGAAAAATCATGTGTACCTCCAAAGAAGTTAGAGTACCTCCACATCTCAGTAAATTTACGTAAATATTTTACAGCAAATATACTCAGAATTTGTTGCTGATTTTAGTTCTTATCTGTTATGATATTGTGTGATATAATTATAACTATACAAATAAAATAAAATAAATTATTAGGGGAAAAAACATGTATAACTTGGTAATATTTATGTGTTTTGTAAAAGAGGCTCCACACTGGGTTGTAAATAGTCACTTTCAAGGTAGGGAAAATTTTTTTTAGAATTTTTTTCTTACACCATGTGCAGTTGCATATCTTCTGCATTCCACTGATGTGTTTTTTCTTAAATTTTCCAACCTTAAAGCTTGCCTGTTCTGGGGGGTTGCATGATATATATTTAGCCCGTCCCTTAAGGGTTGAGAGTGCTTGCAATAAATTTACTCTCTTAACTGCTGATAGTGCTAAATAAAAGAAGGTTTCATAGTAAATAATTCAATGGAACTCATTACTAACTCCAGAGGCTCAAAAGAATCTGCAGATAAATTTAGACCTGCGTCTAAATTCCAAAGAGAGACTGATACTGAGTTGAAGGAGCTTCAATCTCTACTGATCCCAACACCTTAAGGTGCTGATTGTCAGCCAGATCTGATAGTACATGGCACAATACCAAAGAAAGTATGGAATGATAATCTTGAAAGTACTGTAAACAATGAAAAAGTCTTACTACATCTAAGAAAGAGAAACTTTGATGCTTACAAGGTTCAAGGTGCTGTAAATTCCTCTAGAACAGTACCCTGAGCAATACATAAACTGCTGCTTCTGACACAAGGCCATGGTTGTTTTCCACTTGATTAAGGATAAGAGCCCATGATACCTTTGATATACAGGTAATGCTTGAGTTATGATAATTCGCCTTACGATAATTCAATTTTATGATGGGGTTAGCAATTAATACCAATACAATATTTAGAAAATATTTTTAAATTTCGTGTGGGCACAGGCAGCAGCGTCCAATCAGGCAGTGAGAGAGACCAAATTACAATAGACCTTCTTTTCCTCCCTCTCTTTATCCCATTTTCTAGTTAAAAAAGTAAAAGAGAATGATAGAAGTATTGTTAGTAACATTATACTCTTGCGTAAATTCGTACAGCCATAAACAACCAAACGAGAAACTGCTGTTTTGCTATTAACAACCAAATTGGATAACAACAGCTGTTTTGCTTGCATTTCAACCATCGTACAGTAGTAACAATTACTGTAGTTATGTTACAAATGACGTTAAGTAGAATAGGACTGATATATTTTTACATTATACCCTTATTTGCTATGGAGAAAAGATTGGCAAGGAAATATACTAATAAATTTAAGTAGCAAATTGTAGCTGAATCTGAGAAAACAATTTTCAAGCTGCTAATGACTATAAATTATTGTACATCGGCAACATGGATGAAACTCGGCCGTAAATAAAATTGGAGAGAAAAGTATTTTAATCAAAACTACTGGGCATACAAGAACACATATTACTGCTGTTTTCACGCCAATAAAAGATACATATGTAAAGCTCATATTATGATGAAATCAAGTGAAAATGGCAAGCGGAACCTTGATTTTTTTTTACACAAAACACACATGCCCCTAATGGCCAGCATCATCTATTAATGATAAAAATAGCTAAATTAATTTCACAAGACATATTTTCAGTTGTATTTCAACTTAAAAACACTTCGTATAACGAAAAACAACCGTGTCCCATATAAATAAATACAGTATCTAGAGTTTCATTTATGCTAACTAGAAGCAAGAAAAGCGCTCGGAACTGAGTTTTAAATATGGCGAAATAAACTTACTGCATAATCAATTTCCAAACCAAAACATTAATCACTATCATTGTATTTTATAATACAAAAGCAATATGAGAATAAATAATATTATTGGACACAGTGAAGTAAAGCATAACTTTAAAAGATCCATGGAAAAGATGCCTATTCATTGGACACAGTGAAGTAAAGCATAACTTTTTAAAAGATCCATGGAAAAGATGCCTATTCATTATGTTGATGTTTGTATAATACGATATTAATATGTGAATATAGATTGGATAATGTAGGCTAGGATACCGTATATGTATACAATATAGTATATACCATAGTGTAGGCTAAGCTAATTCTTGTTTGTTATTCAAATTCTCTTTGTACTGAATTATCATAAGTCAATCTGCATGAAGCTCCAGATTTAGCTGATATTAATAATTGCTATACCATATATGCATAAGAGTTTACTTTATAGTGTAGGCTAGGCTACCATATATGTACAGTAATACCCCCAACTTGCGCGATTCGAGTTGCACGAATTCACAGACACACAAACTTTTCATTCGAACCTAACCAATTGTCATACACGAGTTTTTCACAGACCCGCGAACATTTGCGAATACTGAGAAACCCTGCAAAAGTGATTATGTTTAATTTTTTATATAATTTATAAGTTTTCAAGTTTTAATGTGTAAATTGAATATCATTAATTATTAAAAGTAATAATTTCTCTCTCTTTCTCTTTTACTGAGATGAGAGAATTTTTATGGTACACGTATATGTTTATTTGTTTTGTATGATAAATAAGTTTTTTACCTAATAATAAGTACTAATTTTCAAATAATAATAACAATAATAATAATAATCATATAACTGTAATTACGAAATTCGTATCATACATATTTTAAACAAACAAATTCTTTCCCTCATCTTTTGAGAAGCAGCTCGAACAGTGTTACTGACTAGCGGGTCAAAGATTTCTTAAATAATTCTCTCTCTCTCTCTCTCTCTCTCTGTGTCCATAATAATTCATAAAAAATTTTACTATCTTAAGTAAGGACAACTTTTATATCTCTCTCTCTGTCATGTTCGTAGTTAGTGCAACCTATGTATTACTGTTTCTCTGTATGTCTTTACCTGTACAGCAGATAATTTTAAATTGATCTAATTTTACCCATACCATCTACAAACTATAAATGAGCCATTCTGAAACATCGAGACATAGAGCATTTTGGAACAAAGAGAAAGAGACAGAATAAAAACTTTTTAAAAGTGAGCTTGGGAAGACCTATAAAAATAGATCGGTGGAATGGGGGGAGAGAGAAATAGTATACAGTCATACTCCGAACTTAGGCGAGGTTAGGTTCCAGAACCCCTCGCGCAGGGTGAATTTTAGCGTAAGTTTGGCATGGTCTCTAAAAATGCTAATAAATGCTTACTTCTAAAGTTTAAACACTAAATATGACCCTAATCATGCTCCCAAATTATTAAGTTGACTTTTAAATGAAATTAAAGTTACTGTGATTTCATTTAAAAGTTAGCTTAATACATTACCCTTAAAAAAGAGAAATAAATGGTTGACATAAAAATTGAGAGTTGGAAGAGAATTTCTCTCTCTCTCTCCTTCCAACCGATCTATTTTTAAAAGTCGTCTCAATCTCTTTTTAACAACTTCTTTATTCTGCGTCTCTTTCTCTTTGTTCTGAAATGATTTTTCATAAACAAACAGTGTTTTATATTTTGACTAATAGAACTCTTAGTTATTATGTCTCTATGTTTTAGAACTTATTTGCAACACTAGCGCATTTACACTTCGTAGACGATACAGGTCAAATTAGATCAATTTAAACTATCTACTGTACAGGTAAAGACATACAGAGAATTAATAAGTTGTAAAATTGTGTGAGCACTATCTATGAGAGAGAGAGAGAGAGAGAGAGAGAGAGAGAGAGAGAGAGAGAGAGAGAGAGAGAGAGAGAGAGAGAGAGAGAGAGAGAGATATTGTCCTTACTTGAAATATCAAGTTATATTATTTATGAATTATTACGGAGAGAGAGAGAGAGAGAGAGAGAGAGAGAGAGAGAGAGAGAGAGAGAGAGAGAGAGAGAGAGAGAGAGAGTTATTCTTACGTTAGATATCAAAAGATGGAAATTCAGTATTAAACTAACTTTTAAATGAAATTAAAGTTACTGTATTTTCATTTAAAAGTTAGCTTAATACATTACCCTTAAAAAAAGAAATAAATGGTTGATTTAAGAATATAGGAATGTGTGACCCTCTCCCCCATTCCACCGATCTATTTTTAGAAGTCTGCTCAACCTCGTTTTTAAAAACTCCTTTATTCTGCCACTTTCTCTTTGTTCTGAAATGCTCTATGTCCCTATGTTTTAGAACGGCGCATTTACAGTTTGTAAACGGTACAGGTTAAATTAGATCATTTCAAAATTATCTACTGTACAGCTACAGACATACAGAGAAACAGTGCTGTAATACATAGGTTGGCTAACTTCGAGAGAGAGAGAGAGAGAGAGAGAGAGAGAGAGAGAGAGAGAGAGAGAGAGAGAGAGAGAGAGAGAGAGAACAGTTGTCCATACTTAAGAGTGAAATTTTTTATGAATTATTACAGACACACAAACACAGAGAGAGAGAGAGAGAGAGAGAGAGAGAGAGAGAGAGAGAGAGAGAGAGAGAGAGAGAGAGAGAGAGAGAGAGTTACAAGAAAAATTTGACCACTAATTAGTAACACTCCCCTTCTTACCATGTTAAATGACATGCCTGCCAGCTTTTGCCTTCGACCTTCTTACAAAAGATGAGGGAAGAATTTGCTTGTTCAAAATAATAAGAATTTTGTAATTACAGTTTTATTATTAACATCATTATTATTATTTAATTTTATTAATCTTATTAATATTTGAAAATTAGTACTTATTATTACATAAAAAGTTTATTTATCATACAAATAAACATACCTGTATGCATGTACCATAAAAATTCATCTCACTAAAAGAGAGAGAGAGAGAGAGAGAAAATTATTACTTTTAATAATATTTAATGTTATTTAATTTACATATAAAAGCTTGAAAACTTATAAATTACATAAAAAATCAAACAAACACTTTTGCAGGGTTTCTCAGTGTTCGTGTAAAGTCACCACATTGACGTCAGCGGAGTCCTTTGGATGCGTCATTAATTAAGTCTCCGCTGAGCAAGTTTTCTTTGGTGACTTCCCACTTTCTTCGCCACACAATTCGTTACGCCTAACGTGCCAGGTCATGCATTTTTCTAACATTTAAACTTTATACGTATTTGTTCAACAGTCATAAATTATGTATCGTGATTTTTATTCGCAGGCATCAAGATTGTATCCATACTGGAGTTCTGTATTTTTTGTATTGTAAATTGTACTTGTTCGCTGTATATTATTGTTAATTGTTTTGACCTCAGGTCACACTTAACGCCATTGTCTTCCGCGTTCAGCGCCAGTCGGCCGCTTATATAAACTGCCTGAATCTGTAATAAAGCAGCAGTAACTTTTACTTGCTCATTTCTTTTGCACCTCTTACAGTGGTGACCTCCCGGAGTATCCCGGAGCCATTAGCGGACCGACACGGCGACTCAGTCTTGGCTCCAGGAACTCTCCAACGCTCTTAGCGGACTAAACACGGCGCTGTAACCAACAAAAACACCAGCGTCACTAACGGACTTACACGGCACACGAAAGTGCATTCTGACGCGAATACCCCACTCCAGTAAGAGGGCAAGGAGCAAGCATGGACGCGGACATCTCCTCCTTCCTGCAGTTAACCGCGGACCTCGCGGACTCGGAGGTCTACCTTCCTCCCATCTCACCCGCGCCCGTCCCTGCACCGAGGCCCTCCCGCACCTCCACACCCATGCCAGCGCCCCGAACACTCCATGGCCCGGCAACACAGTCGCGGGCCGCCCTGTCCATAAAGTTGCCACCTTTCATACAGGGTAACCCAACGATGTGGCTGCGTAGGGTCAAGAGCCACTTCAGGGTGGCGCACCTGACAGACGAAATTCTGCATGCCGACATGGTCCTTAACGCCCTCCTGGAGGAGGTATACAGACAACTCGTCTCGATGGTGCCCGACACACACCCCCTCACATACAATGTCGCGAAGAAGGTCCTCCTCGAAATGTGCTCCCTACCTATCGCCGAGCGGGCTGCCCGTGCCATCGACCTCGCCGTCAACCCACGGCAGGACCTCAACGCAGTAGACGCATGGAGCATGGTCGAGGACCTCCTTCCACTACCAGACTTCGACGGCAGGAAAAAGCGGCAGGAAATAAGCCTGTCGTGGGAGATCTACCTTTGCCAGCTCCTCCCGGAGGTCTGCACCCAGATTCCTCACCCCTACACCATGCCTCTCGATGACCTCATCCAAACGGCGCAGCACCTCACGGACTGCTTGAAGGCCACACAGCAGCTAAAAGCACCCACACAGTCAGTCAGCTCCGTCCAGCAGGAAGAAATGGAGCAGGGTGTCAACGTCGTCGCCAGGAGACGTCCACCGCCCCACAACAGATGAGTTCCCCGGGCCTGTGTCGCTACCACAAGTGGTTCGGCAAAGACGCCTGAAACTGCCTGCCGCCCTGCTCATTCGCCTGCTCAAAAAGCGGTGTGGCTCTGCCATGGCAACCAAAAACCCAGGGCCCAGAACCAGTAGGCTTCTAAGTCCCAAACACTGTCTCCAGCAGGATGATGCTGGTGTGACACAGGGGCCTTTAGATCGATCTTCCCAGCATCCAGGGAGGACCGCAACCAGAAACCAGACCCAGCCGCCTTCCTGACCCGCCAACGGATCCCCATCCTCTCCTACAGCACCAGGCCCCTGTCGATCTCCATCCTCGGGCAGAATTACTCCTGGGACTTCATCATAATGCGTGGGCGTGAGAGCCCGCTCCTGGGTGCTGACTTCCTGGAAGCGCCGGCCTGCTAGTCGGCGTGGGCGTAAGCGCCTCCCCTCGACACTGACTCTGCTGGTCTCTCCGTTAACAACGGGGACCCGGCACCCACCATCAGCTCCGCCGCCCCACCAGTGCGCACACCTGCTGACGGAGTTCCCCGGCGTGTTCAAGCCCGAACTCCGCCAAGTCCCCGGCCCCAGCCAAACATGGCATATACCATCACATAACAACTAAAAGGCCCCCCACATAGCGAAGTTCAGGGCTTCCCCAGCAGCTCTTCAGGAGGTGAAGAAGGCATTTGCAGAGATGGAGCGGATGGGAATCTGCAGGCCTCCAGCCGTGGGCCTCCTCCACATGGTGCAGAAACTGGGCGGCTCCTGGAGACCTCAGCGACTACAGACGTCTCAACATTGCAACGGAGCCCAACCACTGCCCCTTGCCCAACATGCAGGGCCTCACGCCCTCCTTTCACGGAGCCAAGGTATTCACTAAATTGGACCTTCTTAAATCATACTTTCAGGTACCTGTCGCACTAGAGGACATACCAAAGACCGCCATCATCATGCCGTTCGGGTCCTGTGTTCGCCTTTTCCACCTTTCGGATTGAGGAATGCCGGGCGACCTTCCAGCGGCTCATGGACAGCATCTCGGGGACCTGAAATTCTGTGTCTGCTACGTTGATGACATCCTCTTATTTTCCAGGTCTCACAATGAACACCAAAAGCACATCCGGGCAGTCCTGCAGCGCCTCCAAGAGAATGGCCTCGTCGTCCGTTTTGACTTCCTGGGCCACGAGGTATCCCCGGCAGGCGTCCGCCCACTCACATCAAAAGTAGCAGCCGTCACCAGGTTCCCCACCCCCACCTCCGTCAAGGCCATCCAGGAGTTCCTCAGGATGGTGAACTTCTACAGGCGGTTCATCCCCGGGGTCCCACACACCACGGCCCCCCTGACAGAAGTTCTCAAAGGCCAACCAGAGTCCCTGTCTTGGGGACCCAGCCAGCAGCAGGCCTTCTCCCTGATGAAGGCCGCCCTCGCCGAGGCAACCGCCTTGGCACACCAGGATCCCAAGGCCCCTCCTCCAGCTGACAACGGATGCCAGCAACGTCGCCTGTGGTGCTGTCCTGGAGCAGGTCATCAACGGCGCCCCCCAGCCCATCGCCTTCTTCAGCAAGAAATTCAACTCCGCAGAGACCCACTACAGCACCTTCGACAGGGAACTCTGCGCGGTGTACTGCACAGTCCGGCACTTCAAGTTCCTCCTGGAGGGGACGCCCTTCACAATCTTCACGGACCACCAGCCATTGGTTCACGCCTTCACTAAGCAGGGGGACGCATGGTCTTTCAGGCAGCAGCGCCACCTCTCAGCCATAGCCGAATTCACCTGCTCCATCAGGTACCTCCCTGGCAGGAAAAATCCCGTAGCAGACGCCCTCTCCAGAGTCGAGCTGAACGCAGTGCAGCTCAGGGTAAACTACCAGGACCTCGCCAGGGAACAGGCCGCTGACCCAGAAACCCAAGCCTACCGCACCGCCATCATGTCCCTTAAGTGGCGGGACATGACCCTCGCCCGCGGGGGCCCAAGTCTCCTCTGCGACATCAGTACCTTGGTTCCAGCCTCACGCTGCCGCCAGGTATTCGACATCATTCACGGACTCTCACATCCCTCTGGCAGAACTACGGCCAAGCTGCTGTCAAAGAAGTTCGTCTGGCACGGGGTGCAGAAGGACGCCACGTCCTGGGCAAAACAGTGCCTGCAGTGCCAAACCAGCAAGGTGGGTCGTCACATACAGTCCGGGGTAGGCGAGTTCCCGCAGCCAGAGTGCCGTTTCAGCCACATTCATGTCGACGTCGTCGGGCCCCTTCCCCCATCAGGCGGGTCCAGATACCTCTTGACGGTGGTAGACCGCTCAACAAGGTGGCCCGAAGCCACACCTATGCAAGAAGCCACTGCCAGCACGTGTGCCGAGGCCCTGCTTTCCAGTTGGGTCAGCCGCTTTGGCGTCCCGGACCACATCACAACCGATAGGGGCCCCGCCTTCCTGTCCGAATTATGGTCCGCCCTGGCTCAGCTGCTGGGGACCACGCATCACACCACCACGGCGTACAACCCGGCGGCCAATGGCCTGGTCGAGCGATTCCACAGATCCCTGAAGGCGTCGCTCATGGCCCACTGCACCGCCAAGGACTGGAAACATCAGCTGCCGTGGGTCCTCCTCGGTTTGAGAACTGCCCCCAGAGCCGATGGCACCCCGTCCGCAGCTGAAAAAACCTACGGAGAGTCCCTCGTGGTCCCGGGCGAACTTGTGACAGAAGATCGCCACATCCCATCACTGCAGAGGCTCCCCGATGTGGTCGGCAAGTTCGCCCCTTGTAAGCGCACGTACACCGGCAGGTTGGCCACCTTCACACCGCCAGCACTGTCATCCGCCACCCACATCTTCGTCAGGGTCGACGCCGTCCGCCCGCCACTGACCAGGCCCTGCAGGGGCCCCTTCCGCGTGCTGGAGCGGAACAGCAAGACGTTCCTGCTGGCACTCCCCGGGAGGAACGATTGGGTTTCAGTAGACCGGTTAAAGCCCGCCTTCCTGGAGGAGAGCACAGACGTCACCGCAGCGCATCCCCCGCCCAGCCACCCTTTGCCACACCCAGGCCCCCGCAAATGGCGGGCGCGCGGCCGTCCCAGGAAGGGCCCGCCCGCACCAGCAGCCTCACACGCAGGCCGCCCCTCCCTTGTCCTCAAGAAGCTGTGGCACCCTTCAGCGTCCCAGCAGATACGCAGATTAGTCAGACATGTCCCACGTCTTGGGGGGGGGGGAGTATTTGCAAAGTCACCACATCGACGTCAGCGGAGTCCTTCGGATGCGTCATTAATTAAGTCTCCGCTAAGCAAGTTTTCTTTGGTGACTTCCCACTTTCTTCGGCACACAATTCGTTACGTGTAATGTGCCAGGTCACGCATTTTTCTACCAGTTAAACTTTATATGTATTTGTTCAACTGTCATAAATTATGTATCGTATGTTTCTTTATTCACAGGCATCAAGATTGTATCCATATTGGAGTTCTGTATGTTTTTGTATTGTAAATTGTACTTGTTCGCTGTATATTATTGTTAATTGTTTTTGACCTCAGGTCACACTCAACGTCATTGTCTTCCGCAGTTCGGCGCCAGTCGGCCGCTATATAAACTGCCTGAATCTGTAATAAAGCAGCAGTAACTTTTACCTGCTCGTTTCTTTTGCACCTCTTACATTCGCAAATGTTTGCGGGTCTGTGAAAAACTTGTGTATGACCATTAGTTAGGTTCCAATGAAAAATTTGTGTCTGTGAACTCGTGCAACTTGAATCGCGCAAGTTCGGGGTATTACTGTACTAATCTTCACACTCTCCTATATTCTTCTTAAGGGTGATGTATTAGGCTAACTTTTAAATGAAATTACAGTAACTTTAATTTCATTTAAAAGTTAGTTTCATACTCTCTCTCTCTATGTTATTCTGTCTCCATAATAATTCATAAATAATTTAACTTGATATTTCAAGTAAGGACAATATCTCTCTCTCTCTCTCTCTCTCGTGTTATTCTCTCTGTCTCCGTAATAACTGATAAATAATTTCACTCTCTTAATTAAGGACAACCCTTATCTCTTTCTCTCTCTCTCTCATTCATAATTAGCACTCACACATTTTTACATCTTATTATTTCTCTGTACGTCTTTACCTGTAAAGAAGATAATTTAAATAGATCTAATTTTACCAGTACCATCTATGAAGTGTAAATGCGCTAGTTTGGCAAATACATTCTAAAACATAGAGACATAACAACTAAATGTTGTATTGGTCCAAATAAAAAACACTGTTTGTTCATGAAAAAGCACTTCAAAACAAAGAGAAAGAGACGTAGAATAAAGAAGTTATTAAAAAGAGGTTGAGAAGACTTCTAAAAATAGATCGGTCGGAAGGGGAGAAAGACAGAAATTCTCTTCCAACTCTCAATTTTTGTCAACCATTTATTTCTTTTTTTACGGGTAATGTATTAAGCTAACTTTTAAATGAAATTAAAGTAACTTTAATTTCATTTAAAAGTTAGCTTAATAAATTGGGAGAATGATTAGGGTCATATTTAGTGTTTAAACTTTAGAAATACAGGCAGTCCCCGGTTAACGGCGGGCTCGGTTAACAGCGATTCGGTTTTATGGGGCTTGTCTAGCGACAAAAATCAGCAATTTTCGGTGCTGAAAATGGCAGATTTCCGCTTATCGGTGCCAATAATTGGGTATTGGCGCCGATACATTGGTAACAGAGGGGCCGATAATTGAAAATCAGCGCTTTTCGGCGTCGATAACCCCTGAAAATCGCCGAATTCACCGATTTTTGGTTAGCGGCGATTTTCGGTTATCATCACACCCTCAGAAACGGATCCCGCCGATAACCGGGGACTGCCAGTAAGCATTTATTTGCATTTTCAGAGACTGTGCCAATCTTACGTGGAAATTCATCTTGTGCGAGGGTTTCTGGAACTTAACCTTGCATAAGTTCGGGGTGTGACTATAGATGGTACTGAATACCCTAGTGTGGGCTAGGCTATATTCGAGATACGTTTTTTCCAACAAACGGGTTTTTTGGAACCTGACCCCATTGAATGGTGCCGAGGATGGCAGAAGCCGCATATGTAGCAAGGATTAACGTTTCCCAAGACAATCTTTTGGCTAACACATTATACGAGACCATGAGCGTGAAAAACAAAGGCAGGCGAAGGAGGGCACAGAACCACATCACCCTGAGAATTGACCCAGTTCCCTGGCAGTGGACTCTTCCAACTGTCGCAGGGGAGTCCTAGGCTCAGGCTACAGACAGGCAAGGGCACCGACACCTTACCTCTTACAGTACCTGTATAAGGGAACGTGAAAGTGACTGCACACTATGGGGGGAACTGGACTGGTTCCCTAACCAATTCAAGACAGACCTTGAACTGACCAAAATAAGGTTTACGTCCTGTTCTAAATTCTCAATACGCTTTTCCTGAACTGAAAGGGGAGTACGAGGCGGAGCTAATGAGGAAGCCTCAGTACTAACTAAAGCATTAGCAAAAGAAAAGCCTAGACTGAGTATGGATAACTATAGATGAAGGAACTGGACAAGGGGGGAGAAATAACAGGTTGATAACCTAACCTAACTAATTGCTTCGCAATCTGTCTGCTTCCCTTCTCTTCTTATTCCACTGAATTTATGCAGAAAGTCCTTCAAAAATCCTTACTTCCTCACATCTATTCTCATAATCAAACTTTATACAATTGCAGCCTGTGTAAACAGTGTGTATTTCCTAAAAAATCAACACCCTGCTAACAAAGTAATCATTTCTACAGAACCTGACCTTCTTAGCCTTGATTCCAGTGAAGGCATCCTAGGAAAAATAAATGTACAGTCCTGTGATAGCAGCAAACAGCCATGAAATACCAATAAGCGCTTATACACAATAGCAGCAAGGAGAATTCTGTCAAGAGCTAAAACATTCTAAACATACCTGGTGGGGTACAGGTGTACTAGACAGTCATCTGGGCAGCCATTCGATCTGTTGTTTGAATACCGACTCGCCTATTGGCATGGAGATATAAAGTAACTTTAACAGTAAGTAAGATTTATCCAATATAAAATTAATACATACCTTCTAGATGATACTGCTTGATTACAGATCCATAACAGAATTCATAGGTCCACCAGTCCACAGTTTTAATAAGACATGGTGCAGTCTCCATTGGTTTCAAGAGACCTTGAAGAAGAGAATGAGGTTCAGTATAATGACAATACCCTGTATAAAAACTTTAATCTAAGCACAATTTTCCTTTTCCACAGATTATTACCAGTAATCATACCTGCTGATTAGAATGAAACGTGTTTATTTTAAAGTATTGAATAATATTAATTTGCTAGGAACCAATTACAATATAACCTATGAAATGGTTTTTATACCAAAACAAGCAATATAGTACTGTATAGCATACACTGTACTGTGCTGTATCAATATCATAATAGGGTGATATTTAATATTACTCTGTCAACTATAGATAGCTATACCATGCGTATGTACAGTATATTAAACATTTTTTCTAAGGGTTTCATACATGTATATACCTACTACAGCACGTTGTCCCACAGAGAGGGTAATGGGAGGGTTAAACTACTCACTCATAGTCATATGAAATATTGTCAGATTTTCCCTTTAGGTGGTAATGTTATTTTCATAATAAAATAAATTTTTGAACATACTTACCTGGTAGTTATATATATAGCTTAAGTCCCTGACGTGACGGCAGAATTTCAAAAACTCGCGGCAATCGCCGATCGGGTAGTCAGGTGGTCCACCTGTGCGCCCTCTACCCAGGTAACTGGAACCATTCTACATATTCCTCAGAACTTCCATGCCCCTAGTCTCTAGAGGGGAGGAGGGTGGGAATTTAATTATATATAACTACCAGGTAAGTATGTTCAAAATTTATTTTATTATGAAAATAACATTTTCAAACATCTAACTGACCTGGTAGTTATATATAACAATTGACACCTTTGGTGGAGGGTCAGGAGCAGCCAACATCGTTGGAATTGAAATACTAAAAGTTTTTAAAACCAACTAAAGGAGTTCCACCTGTTAAAGAAGCCCCAAACTTCATTGTTTTCCTGCCTCATTATGTCTACATTCCTTAAGAGAGATCCAGCGATCCCACCAGGGGCTGAAAAATCTCTAGGGGCTGTCCCAACCAGTGTATAACCTCTAGGTGACTGGTTCTCCTTTGTCTCATTATTCTGGCTGCTACCAAGGAACAAGCGACCACCTAACTAAGAACTGAAGTAAATGATGTTATTTAAAAACTGTCTGCTAATGAATGCGAAGGAGCTGCGTCAATAACCATAAACAACCAAAACAACATCTTAGTTCCAAGGAAGAAAAAGGGTACTGGGTTATGGGATTATAGGGTAGCTATTTTTCTCACTACTGAATTTGCAGCTAAAACCGGACCCAGCGTGTAGCAGTCTTCATAAACAGTCTGTACCTGTTTAAGGTAATGTGGGCAAACAGACTTGCTCCTCCAGAAGGTGCATTGTCCAAGATACTCTGGAGACCTATTTTACAATTTAAAAACCACAGAGGTTGCTACCGCTCTGACCTCCGTGTGCTTTTAACTTTTAAATTTGTGTTCCTTCCCTACATCTGAATGAGCTTCTTTTTTATTAACTTGTCTGATAAAAAGGACAGAGCATTCTTGACATTTGTAAAGAGGTTTTTGACAGAGCACCAAAGCCCTTCTGGTCCCCCTGTGAGTCTTTTGTCCTTTCTAGATAATATTTTAGAGCTCTTACTGGACACAGAGTTCTTTCTATTTCCTCACCTGTGACATCCGTCAGGTTAGAAATCTCCGAATGCTTTGGGCCAAGGTTGAGATGGGCGTTCATTTTGCCAGAAAATCTAGTCAGTGAAGCAAAACTGCTTTGCCTTGTCTAAACCTATAGCTTTGTTAAGCATGAATCTCACTTACTCGTTTGCAGTAGCTAAACTGACTAAGAAAAGGGTTTTCATAGTGAGATCTTTTTTAAGGATGCCTTTTGTAAAGGTTCAGATCTATCTTTCGTGAGGAACCTCAGGACCACATCTAGGTTCCAAGCACGGTGATTCTTGTACCCTCTCCTTAGATGTATCAAAGATCTGAGAAGATCTTGGGGTCCTTATTGTTAGGTGGGTCTAAGTTTCTGTCTAAAGACCGATGCTAACATGCTTCTATAACCTTTAATGGTTGAAGTTGAAAATTTAAGTTATTCTAAGATGAAGAAGGAAGTCTGCTATATAGTCACAGAGGTACTGGTAGAGGATACAGAGTTGTTTCTACACCATCTCAAAAATTTCCGCTTGGATTGGTATACCTTAATGGTGGAAGACCTCCTTGCTCTTGCGTCGATGCTGGCTGCCTCCTTTGAAAAACCTCTAGCTCTTGCGAGTTTTACGATAGTCTGAGCAGTCATGTGTAGCGCTTGGAGGTTTTGGTGATACCTTTCCAAGTGGGGTTGTTTGGTAGATCTACTCTTAGCGGAAGTTTTTCTTGGGGTGTCCACTATCCATTCCAGTACCTCTGTGAACCAATCTCTTATGGGCCAGTAAGGAGCGACTAGGGTCATTCTGGTGCCCTCATGAAAACTGGACTGCAATACTTTGTGGATTATTTTGAAAGGTGGGAATGCATAAACGTCAAGTTGACCAGTCCATGAGGAACGTCTATGTAAGCAGCCTCTGGATCCGGGCGGGAGAACAATGTCTCTATCCTTTTCATTTGAAAAGTGCTGTGGCCTAAAGGTCTATGTGCACAGATCCCCAAATCAGCCACATGCTCTAGCAGACGTCCTGATGTAGCATCCATTCTGTGGACAGGACTTGATCTTTCCTGCTCAGCATGTCTGCTCTTACATTTTCTCCGAATAAAGCGGTTAGCAGTATCACATTCCTCTCCTTCTGCGTCAGAGAAGAAGTTTCTCTTGTTGTCTCGTATAGAGATTTGGGAGTGAGTACCCCTTGTTTGCTGATGTAGGCCAGCGCTGTTGTGTTGTTGGAGTTGACCTGCACCACTTGTTTTACTACCGTTGGATGACGCCGGACTTTGAGAGCTAAAAGGATCGCTGTTAGTTCCTTCTGATTGATATGCCAAGACTCTTGCTGTCTGGTCCAAGAGCCTGAGAACTTCGTTGATTCCCAGAGTCGCTCCCCATCCTGAGTCCGATTTACTGAGAACAACACAGTAGGTCTGGGTTCCTCTGTTTTAGGAAAGATGGCCCTCTTGCAACTTGGATGGGGTTGATTCCACCATTTTAGATATTGCCTTACAGGTTTCAGATGGGGATGCACTTCTCCTCCAATTCTTTTTTTTGTCCAGTTCCGATTGAGATGGAATTGTAATGGGCGAAGATTCAGTCTCCCCAAGAGACAAACTGCTCTAGAGAGGAAAGGGTTCCCAGCAGACTCATCCATTCCCTCACCAAATGTTCGTTTCCTTAAGAAGCTCTGAATCTTTTCTAAGGCTTGTTCCGTTCTTGATAACGACGGAAAAAAGCCGAAAGTCTGACTCTGAATCCTCATCCCCAGGTATAGAATCTCTTAGGATGGAATCAGTTTCGATTTTTTCCTTGTTGATAAGTAGGCCCAGTTCTTCTGATAACTGGATTGTCATCTGAAGATCCTTCAGGCAGCGTGTGTGGGAAGGGCTCTGAGAAGGTAGTCGTCTCTGGTATAAGGAGATTCTGATGCCTCGTCAACATTCCTGCTACATTGTTCATCAACCTCGTGAAAACCTGAGGAGCGGTGCAGGCCAGAAACAAAGAGCTCGAAAACTGGAACACTTCTTCCTCGTGAGCGTTTCTCAGATATTTCTTGGAGCTCGGGTGGATAGGGATGTGGAAATACAGCATCCTGCAGATCAATGATACCATCCAGTCATGCTGTCTGACTGCTGCTAGGACAGATTTCGTCGTTTCCATCGTAAATTTTGTCTTTGAATAAAAACGATGAGAGCACTCACGAATAGCACTGGTCTCCATCCCCCAGAGTTCTTGGGAACCAGGAATAAGCGATTGTAAAATCCTGGGAATCCTGCTTGAACTCTTTCTATGGCCTTCTTTTGCAACAGAAGAGATATTTGCTGTTGCAGAGCCTCCGCTGGTTTTCTTCTTGTATTTGGCCGAAAGGTCTATCAGTCTTGATGCCAGAGGCTTCCTCAGAAAGGATCTTGTACCCCTCTTTGATCAATTGGATGGACCATGGATCCGATCCTCTCCTTTCCCACACTTGCCAGAAATTGTTCAGTCTGGCTCACCGCTGTCTGAAGGAGACTCCCATCAGACTCTGTGTCTTCCTTGTCTGTAACTATCTTTCGTTGATCTTCTCCCCAGCAGATCTTGAGTTTCCTCTACTGAGGGTTTTGAAACGAAAATTACTGAGACACAAGCAACTTCTCCTCTATTCTTCCGTGCAAACGGCTTGTTGGTATTACTTTTTAGCTGTTTTCGTAATCAAGTCCTCGTGGCCTTTGTGATAAGGTCAGCTGTGACTTCTTTACCAGCTCTTGAGGGAACAGGTGAGCAGAAAGAGGAGCATAAAGGAGTTCTGATTTTGAATAGTAGTTACTCCATTGGAAAGAAAAGAGCAAAGATGTGCCCTTTTCTTTAAGATTCCTGCAGCGAAAAGTGCCGCCAGCTCGTTGGCACCATCTCTGAGAGCCTTATCCATGAAAGCCACTGTATATACAAGATCCTCCGTGTCTGCATTCTTGCTGGTGTCCATCTTCTTACCCAAGGCTCCCAGGGTCCAGTCAAGGAAATTAAATACCTCAAAGGCCCTAAAGATTCCTTTGAGAAGGTGGTCCATTTCTGAGGCGGACCAAAACACCTTTGACTTCACCATAGCTAATGCGGCAGAAGTGTCTACTAGGCTCAAGAAATCCCCTGGGAAGAAGAGGAACTCCTAGGCAAGAGATTCTCCAGTCTCGACCAAACGCTAGATCTAGAAGCTAGTCTGGCTGGGGGAAAGGAGAACACCGTCCGGCCTAGATCTTTCTTAGTATTCATCCACACTTCCATCAATTTTAAAGCCCGTTTGGATGAGCGAGACAACCATTTTTAAGAAAGAAGCTTCGTCGATGACGTCTTTCTTAAAGTAAATTCCGATGGAGGAGAACGAGGAAGAGCTGGAATGAAGTTATCAGGAAAAAGTTCCGTGAAAATTTGTCATTAAAATCTTTTAAGTCCAAAGAGGATGTTGGTCTTTTCGCTCTTCCTCGTCCGATGTGTCATCCAATCGGATTGTCTAGTGAGTGAGGCAGATCGTCTTCCATCCATCTGACTGATGCCCTGTTATCGGGTCGGTAAAGTCCTCCTTTGTATATTGGAGTTCAGTTTCATGGCGCTTTTGGCGTCCTGGCGTCCGTCATCTTGGCGTTTCCCCTGTTAGAGCATATTGACGCCCAGTTTCTTGACAGTGCCTGGTGTCTTGAGCGTTATCTTCTAAGAGACAACTTCCCTGGCATACATTCATGGGCGCTTTGACGCCCTGGCGTCCAGATTCTTGACGCCCTGGCGCCCTGAGACCAATCTCTAGACGCCTGAGTCTTGAAGTCTCTCTCTAAGAAATCAACTTCTTGGCGTCCAGTTTCATGATGCTTAGGTCCTGGCGCCAAACTCCTTGACGCCTGGTGTCTTGGCATCTGTCTTCCTGCAGATCAACGTCTTTCGTCCAGCCAGATGACGTTTGGATCCTTGTTGTCCAACTCCTTGTGTGTCCTGGTCCAGCCTTCTGTCGTTCGGGTGGCCCAAACCTTGAGGTCACTTGAGGAACTGGCCGCCTGTGTGACATCGGTCAAAAAGCTTCCTCAGGTTGACGTGCAGCGATCGGATGAACTTCTTGAGTAGGACCAATCTTCTTTCTGTGTTCGCTGTACCGCCGATCCAGGCTTGAAGTCACTTGAGAACTGGCACCTGTGCGACATCTGTCCCAATTATCTTCCGGGTGGCATACAGCAATCGGAGGATCTAACCGTATCCTTCTTTCCTGCAGGCTGTAAGAGACTTGAACTAGGAAAGAGTTTCTGCTGCATATCTTTAATCAGTAGTAATTGTGGAGCTTCCTGCTGCTGGGGACAGACCAGGGAAGTCACAACTTCATCTATCAACTCTTCCTCAAGGATTGTGGATAGTGTTCTGGGACAGAGTACCAACCGAGGGAAGGGGAGGGGCATGTACAGAGGGTAGTAACGTCCACCTTCTTGCTGTCAGGCGTCCTGATTGGTGCTGCCAGTTTACGTCTACTCTTGGCGGAGAGCTGCCTTCTGGAGTTGGAAGGAAAATTTACTCGACTGCTCCAGTGGCTACACCCTGGAGCCTGACTTGTCTCTCCGCTGTCGTCCTTCAATAGCGGGGAAGTTTTCTCTTGAGAGGTCTCGATTCTGACTTAAGACGCCAGCCCGTCTGGGGACTGCGCCATCCCAAGACGAAGAACACAGAATTTAACCTCGCCTTTTCTATGGCGAGGGTGAGCGTCCTGGGAAGCGCCAACAGGTGCGCTCGAGGGGACGACGCTGGGGACTAAAGCCTCTCGCCTCCCTTCGTCTTCGACATTCCTTCTCACAGGGGTTGGTGAGCTTGGAAGAGGTCAGGACTAGGAGCGCTACAGGACCGGCGGCCCCCTCCACTGCACTTGCACTAATCTTTTCACTTTTTAGATCTCTCATATCAGACCACAACTTCTCCCTGTCTTCTGCAAGGGATTCTACCCGTTTTCCCAGGGTTTGAATGGCAGCCATCATATCCTGAAAGAGTTGGTTCTTTATTACCTGTATCAGAAGGGAGTTAGAAATTACCGCTACTGCTGAAGGATCAATTGATTGTTAGAATGGGGCAAGGAAATCTCTAACCCTGGCTGTCCCTTGAAGAGTGAGATATAGAACTCTTGGCTCTTCTGAGCCGGTCTCTTTCAAGTTTCCTCACATATCGGTTGTAATCTAACCATTCTCTTTCAGACAGACCCAAACATTCATCACATCTATCGTCCAATTCACAACTCTTACCTCTACATTTTACACATATTTGATGGGGATCCAAAGAGGCTTTAGCAAGTCTAGTCTTACATCCCCTCACACACATTCTTACACTCGATGAAGAGTCAGACATGTTGAAAAAACCAAAAGAGAGATCCAAAACACAAGCAAAGGTTCAAACCAATCAGTGTCTAAAAGGTCTAAGAATAATCCAAAAGCAAATCCAAAAGCGGCTAAAGCAAAGCCAAAGGGTTTTCACTAAAACAACTGAAAAACACAGGCTTACAGTAATCAAATTCCAACGATGTCACCGTTAGTACAGGAAGAGCTGAGGAATATGTAGAATGGTTCCAGTTACCTGGGTAGAGGGCACAGGTGGACCACCTGATTACCCGATCGGCGATTTTAGCGATGTTTTGAAATTTTGCCATCACGTCAGGGACTTAAGCTATATATACGAGTATAACTACCAGGTCAGTTAGATGTTTGAAAATGTGAAATTAACTCTTTGTAATGTCTCCAGTCTTGTGCACGTTTGTCTAAATTCCCTGCCTTGCACAGGTCAAGTTTAAACCTACGTGCCAAAAGAGCAACTTCCCACTGTAAAAAAAAAAAAAAAAAAAAAAAGGCAGAAATGTATTCTTTCTACTAAAAATTTTTCCCCTTCTGAATTTCACTATTACAAATAAAAAACAAAATTACTAACATCAATATTTAGATAAGCAAACTCAACTAAAAATATCAAACCTCCCATGATTCAAGGTTAGGGGACACCAAATCAAAACAATTTTTTTTTATAAAAATATTTATAAAATTATAAAATTTGAGCTTGTACAATTCCTGCATTGTATAGCATGGCCTTAACAGGAATTTCCTTCACCCTCTCTAACACATGAAAAATTCTCTCAATTTAGGGTCATGGTACCTTTTCTATTTCTAAGCAACTTTTGTGTCACTTATGAGCCTCCAATGTTCATTCCTTTCAAATACAAAAATATGGTTAATAAAAAATGTGACCGATGAGAGACAGACAAGATGATTCAAGCATACAGGTAACTTTAAAACTGATGGCAAGGTGATATAAATAATTACAGTATACAAAATAAAGGGATATAAATAAATTACAACATACAAAATAAAGGGAAACAGAAAGAGGATACATTTCTGCGATAAAAGATGCAGCATGGAGTAAGCTGCAAAAGTGATGTTGGATAATTATATGGAAAAAGTGAAAAGATGGAAAACAATATCAAAAGAAAGGCCACCAATCATACACTTGTCCCAACTTGTGCACTGTTGATAATACTGTACCTGAAAACAAAACTGCTTTTCAATACAGATACAGTGGTACCTTGACTTACGAGTTTAATTCGTTCCGTGACCGAGCTCGAACTCAATTTGCTCGTAAATCAAACAGAATTTTCCCATAAAGTGATTGGAAATACTATTAATCCGTTCCAGCCCCCACAAAAACACACCAATTTCTGTTATGTGTTTTTAAATAAGAAAAATATACTTTATAAATAACAAATAATGTAAAAAATGGCAAATTTTTAAAGTAATTTGTATTTTTCCTATCTATACAAACCTGAGGTCCTTTACATTAGGAATTACTTTCAGCAAAGCTAGAATGACCGTTTAACTTTTGAACAAGGTGGTTAGGCAGTTATCTACCATCCGGTTGGTGGGAGTCCTGCCTGCCCAGATGTAAACATTCCAATTTGCCTTTTGGCCTAGGTAACAGACTGAGGGGTGTCATGAGGTGGGCATAAAACTGTAAAGAACCTCAGGTTTGTATAGTTATGAAAAATACAAATTACTTTAAAAATTTTTCATTTGTTCCTACACAATATACAAATCCGCAGCCCTTTACACTAGGAAGACTTACTTCTTGGAGGGAGGAAACTGAATGAGTCTCTGAACTGACTGTAGTTTGTCACACCTGGATACTCCCCCTGGTTGAATACAGCGAGGAAGAGTTCCGTGTCTCTGACATGTTGAACGGAGTAAGAACTGCATGTTCAACTGTCAGACTTCTGGGCCTTTTTGAATGAGTGGGAGAACGCAACATCATTCGAAAAAGGGCTAGGAAGAGTTTTGAGTCGGAGACAATAAACAAATATTATCAATGGGTTTGTTTCACTGTCAGGGACCCCTTTCGCCCCTTGCTAGAGAAAGAGGCAGGATTGCTTCTATAAGGGGTCCCCCCTTGCTAGAGAAAGAGACAGGATTGCTTCTAAAAGTCTAAACATAGAGAATATAACTGGTGCTTGATGTAACACTTAGCTGCATCGGTCACCAGCTCCAGCATGTGACTGCTCATTATCCTTCTCTCTGCCTGCAGAGAGAGAAAATGAAGGATGATGAGGAAGGGAGAGGAAGGGAGGCCAGTCACTCACACACACTCTTCCTTCCACAACCAAACACCTTAGGCGAGAAGCAACCTGTCCTCTTACAGGAACTGGGTAACCTACACAACTTGTTGAGCAGCCACCACAGGACCCAAGGAAAAGGTGTCCAAGGACTTGTGGGCAATGTCCCCAAGGTCAAATGACGTGAAGGTGGTCTGGTGTGACCTTAAGTACCTGAGGAACTGACAGATTCTTCTGGAATGCAAGGGATGGACCAATGCCCAACTTTGTGAGCTCTTGGACAAAATATAATGGTGTCGTCTGCAGTAGCAGCAGCGTACACCCTCTTGATCACCTCAAGAAGCCAAAAAGAGACTGTGCTCTTGGACACCTCTTTCTTGGACAAGCCAATGCTAACAAAGAGTTGTCAACACTCAGGCCGGCAAGTCATCTTAAGATAGCACCGCAGCACTCTAACAGGACATAGTAACATCTCGTCTGGATCATTTAGCAACAAAATCCTCTAGGGAGAGGATTGTATAGGACTCGAATCTGACATTAGGGACCAATGGATTCTGAGTCCTTGCTAGGAATTCTGGGACAAAATCGAGCATAACCCATCCCCATCCCCTCGAGTGTTTAACGTTGAAGGAAAGTCCATGAAGTTCACCTAATCTCTTTGCCAATGCTGGGGCTAGCAGGAAAATGGTCTTGAGGGTCAGATCCCTGTCTGATGATGACTCTCGTATAGGCTCGTACGGTGCACGGGTCAATCTCCTCAAAATGACAGTCATGTCCCACTCAGGGGGCCTGAGGTCCCTGGGTAGGCAAGACCTTTCGAAGCTTCTCATAAGCAGAAAAATCTCCAGTGAGGAGGACATATCTACTCCTCTCAGGCATAAAACTAGGCCCAGGGCAGACCTACAGCCTTTTACAGCTGAGATGGAGAGAAGCTTTTCTTGGCGAAGGAATACGAGGAAGTCCACTACCTGCTGCATAGTGGCTCCAACCGGAGAGAGACCCTGTCTACGACACCAACCACAGAAGACAGCCCACTTTCCCTGGTATACCACTGCAGATGATTGCCTGAGATACCCAGACATCTCTGTTGCTGTGCGGCAAGAAAAACCTCTTGCTCACAAGAGATGCTGGGTAGCCTCCAGCCGTGAAGACAGGGAATGCACTGCCTGATGGAACTGTTCCACATGTGGTTGACACAGAGGGTCATGTTTGGGAGGAATCTCTCCTGGTGCTCAGAAGGAAGAGCCAGCAGGTCCAGATACCAAAAGGCTTGTGGCCACTTGGAAGCCACTAGGGTCATTCTGAGACGGGGTGATCAACGCTGTTGATCACCTTGTGAATAAGACAAAACGGAGGGAAGGTGTAGGCGTTGAGGCTGTCCCATGGGTGTTGAAAGGCATCCTCTGCAGCGGCCCGTGGGTCTGATACAATGGAATAGAATACCTGGAGCTTTCTGTTGTGCTGGGTGACAAGCAGCTCAATAGAAGGGTGCCCCCATACCTGGAACAGCCTTTCCGTAATGTCTGTGTGAAGGGACCACTCTGTCCTTATCACCTGATCCTGGCGGCTGAGCTTGTCCGCCACTACATTTCTCTTGCCTGGAATGTATCTGGCTGACAGCTCTACTGAGTGAGCTGCTGCCCACTTGTGCACCTGCATTGTCAACTGACGCAGTGGAAGGGATACTAGACACCCTTGCTTGTTGACACATGCAACTACTGTGGAGTTGTCGCTCATCAACACCACCGAGTGTCCCATCACTTGATCCTGAAACTCTCGGAGAGCCACGAAGGCCACCTTGGGTTCCAGGATGTTGATGTGAAGGTGCTTGTCGTTTTGGTCCCACACACCTGAAACCAGCAAATCTTCCAGGTGTGCAACCAATCCCTTGCTCGATACGTCTAAGAACAGAAGCTGTCTTACTTCCTTCGAGAAGAGAATAGGAAAGGACTAAGGATCTCACGCCTGGGACCAGGACTCCTTCATTCTCCACTGGAGAGAACAAAGGTGAAGCCGCCCATGAGGGACCAGCTTCTCCAAAGATGACATGTGACTGAGAATGACTTGCCACTGCCAAGCTGGTTGCTCCCGTCGAGACAGGAACAACTGCCCTGTTTTCCTGAACTTGCTGATACGCAAGCCTGAGGGGGAAGAATCTTGCTGCTGCTCTATCTATCAGCATGTCCAGGTACTTTAGCCCCCGCTTGGGAATGAGGTCGGACTTCTCAAGATTCACCACAACACCTAGGTTGTGGCAAAACTCAAGAAACTCTGTCCTATAACAACTGTGAGCGGGAGCTTGCCAGAACAAGCCAATCATTGAGATGCCTCAACAGATGTATCCTGTGCGAATGAGCCCAAGCTGAGACAAGGGTGAACACTTGCTTGAACACCTGGGGAGCGGTCAAGAGCCCGAAGCAGAGTGCCCTGAATCTGTACCCTTGAGGATAAATCATAGGTACTTGCAAGAGGACGGATGGATGGGTATTTGAAAATACGTATCCTTCAAGTCCACCATAAGCATGAAGTCGTTTTCCCTGATGGGTGTGAGCACAGTACATGGCAAGGGAGAGAGAGCTATGACTGGTCTCCAACTCACTGAGACTTTCTCTACGAGAACGATACAGCTGTAAAAGCCTGGGGACCAATCTGTCATGACTTCCACATTGACTTTCTTCAGCATCACCTGCACTTCCTTTAAGAGGGTGAGGTCCTTCGGTGAGCCGGGTAAGTAAGTTAGGGGATGGACCAGGTCGTTGGTGAAGGGTGGTTGAAATTCGAAGGGGAGTAGTTAGCCCTCCTAAAGGACATCCACTACCCATGTCTCAGCTCTATATCGCTGCCATGTTGCCCAATGGCTTGACAGGCACCCCCTCACCAATAAATGGCAGCAGCTGGAGAGGAACACCACCCATAGCAGCTTCCTTCTTCTTTACTTTGCCCCCTTTTCCAGGCTGGAAAGAGGGTTGAAAGGGGCGTGACTGCGCTCCCTTCTTGGCAGAGGATGAAGAAGTCTGGGTGTTTCCTTGGGCACCCTTTGAAGCCTGGGACTTCTTAGGGGGAGAGGAAGTGCTAGCTTGACACGAAGGTCGAGCCGCAGTGGCACACGAAGACCAGGAGGTCTTAGCCACTGCCTGGTGGACAAGGTGGTTATTATCCTCAACACGCCTCTTGTCCACCGCAGAATCTACCTGATCTCTAGGAAAGAGTGAGGCAGAACTCAGCAGCGGTCCACTGCTAAGGGTCAGAGCCAACTCAGGTCCTGCAAACCTGGAGATCTGATTCAGGACGGCGTCCCCTCCTCTTCAACACCGGGTTGGCCCACAAGTTCGCCGTCTGGTGGGCCAGTTAGGAAATAGTCCTACCTCCAGACTGGCAAAGTCTCCCCAAGACATAGTCCTCCCCAGGGGTGATCGAACCCGAGGAGGGGGCCACCTTAGATACTGTAAAGGACCACAGATCCAACCAGGAGACTGTCTGGAGTACTGCCACGGTGGTAGCCTCCAGGTTTGCTGCCTCTTGCTGCAAGAGAGATATCCTTTCCACAGTAAACTGCTGCAGCGACAGACCCAGACCTAGATGAAGCAGGTCTGGGTCAACCTGCTTAATCAGCAAAGACCTCTCAGAGTGTGTGTAAAAATGCTTTTGGCGAGGTAGAGGAGGAGGAAGCAACTTATTTGAACGATTCGAGCGAAGAGAATTCTCTGCTCAGACCAGAGAATTCACCTGCTCAAGTACTCACTCAGAAAGTTTGGACCACAGCAGCCCCAACAAAGCTTTGGGTTCCCTCTTAGGACCCCAGAAAGATCCTAGGCACGAAGGACAATCCACAGAAGTGACCACGGTCCCTTCCCCAAGATCGCTGTGCTGATCTCTGCAAAAAACCTCTGTATCTTAGGGGTGTCCGAGTCCTGGGGAAGAGGACCCTAGAGTCTGGAGCACTGGGTCAGGAACCTGGCCGAATACTCAACAAAGTACTGGCAGGAGGTGAAGAAGCACCTGCATGCTTTGACACCTTCTCTTGTCCTGTGCCTAAACCAGACCAGGGAGCAGACTCTCCAGTACCGGTCTGGGGTACTACTTGAGGTTTCGGTGAACCCCGAGTACTCGGAGTGACTTGATCCTATCAAGCACCTGAAGCTCCCGTATCTCGTCCAGGACAATCAACGGGAGCCCCTCCTACCTGAGTGACCAAAGAAACTTGGGAGGAGGCAGGCACAGCACCAGTCTTGGAATTGGACTTCCCAGAACAGGTTCCGAGAGTCCAGGCCTTGGAGACTTGAGGCTCCTGTATTGCAAGACCTCGGAGAGGTGCACAAAATGGTCCCTAAGTCCGAAGACTGGGGAAAGCCAACGCGAGATCCCACTGCCACTTCTGTGGAGGGAGGCAGCCCCTCAGAGGCCCCGAGACAAGACTTCTTGGGGGGGGGGGAACATCCTTCTTCTCCTTCGACTGTTCAGCGTCAGAGGAAGGAAAGGAGGCAGCAGAAGATGAAGACAAAGACGAAGGCGACGATGACACCTTACGAGACCTCTTCTTCCTGGACATCTGCAGGATCGTTGGTCAATAGTTGGTCCCCCATGCAGGTGGTAGCAGCAGGAGCATTGAGGACAGCAGGAACAGCATGCATGACAGGTACAGCAGGTGGGAGGGTTACTGCCTAACCAGGAGCAGGAGCATGTGGTGCAGTCTTGTCTACCACAGCCGGAGTCATCAGGGTTGGGTGCATGGTAATGGAAGTGGTTGTCTTTGTGAACGCCGTCATCATTACCGTAGTGGTGGTAGTGGTGGCGGAGGCATGTGTTACCACCAGCAACCCAGGAGCACGACCAGACCTTGCACTGACAAAACACCCGAGAGACCCACGAAGATCCAAGTTTTTCAGAGTTCGTCCGCCTGACCTGAAGAAGACAAATTTGGGGAGGTAACCTCATCTCACTCCGAGGAAGAAGCTTCCTCCTCGGAACAAGCGGAGGCTACCAAACCGAGGTTGTCCTGATCACCAGCCCCCCGGCCCCCTCCCCACCCGACGATCCCCACCTGATGAATCAGATGAAGACAATGAGGGGGAGACCGTTCCCGAAGGAGAGACAGCCAAGCGAATAAGTTTAGTGGGAAGCAGAAATGAAAACGATGGGTTGGCAACCAAAGACGTAGTCGTCGGTATGTAATCACTGGAAGACGCTTTGGAAGCCTTCTTCTTGTAATGCCTCCTGCCAGTAAACTTCACTCACTATACTGGAGACCAGGAATAAACTCATCACAAGTTGAATTACATTCATGCCACTGCAACTGGTGAAGAGGACATGAGGGTCAACACTGACAGGAGAGTGGAAGTGTGTGCATGGCTTACCATCAGCACTGGGGCTTACACGCAAGGCACTGCCCTTCTGAACAGGCTTAGATGGTTCGTGGGTTTGCACAATGGAATATCAAACACATAATCAATCGAGTAATGAATAAAAAAAATAGAACGATTCCAAATGAAAAACAGCATGCTAGGCAGAGTGAGGAGACGCATGTCCACATCACTCGATGGCCGAAAACAAGTTGGAATGTTTACATCTGGGCAGGTGGGACTCCAAACAACCGGGCGGTAGTTAACTGCCTAACCACCCTGTTCAAAAGTTAAATGGCTGTTCCAGCTTTGCTGAAAGTAATTCCCAATGTAAAGGGCCGACAGTCTGTATATTGTGTAAGAACATATACATAATAAAAGTGAATGTAAAGAAATAAACTGGTTTTGTTGAGTGTACTTTACCGTAAAGATCAAATGAAGACGCTGGCCGAGGTGGAGCAGAGAGACGAGTGGGCTCGTGAGTGTCTCAGTGGGTATGGAGGGTGGTGGTGGTGGGAGGCAGGAGATTGGCAGAGGAGGTTTTTTCACATCGTGCTCTATCACTAATGTAACTTACTAGCTACACACTTAATGCTACATTGCTAAATTTAACTTAGACACTACGTATACTACACTTCATTGCTAAACTTAATTGCTACTTTTTAAATTTTTTTTTTAATATTCTTCTTCACCGAGTTTTTTCATGTAGTGCTCTATCGCTAACTCAACTTACTCGCCACACACTTAATGCTGCATTGCTAAATTTAACTTACACACTACATATCCTACACTTTAATCGTTAAACTTAATTGCTACTTTTTTTTATTTTTAATCTTCTTCTTCACTGACTTTTGCCTTTTTCACCAAACTTTCCTGGTTTTCACATGCAGGGCCTTTCACTAAAAACCTATCCAAGGAGATTAGTTTCTTTCTGTCTTTCAAAATTATTCTAAAATGAGCTAGGCAAGTGTCATTAAACAGCTCCGACGCACGACCTGTTACAACTTTTTCAGGGTGCTTCTTTTCAACAAACACTACAATTTTCTCTCACATTCCCAACACTTCCTTAATTTCACTTGTAGCAACCTCCTCCGACACTTGCTCCTCCTCCTCCAAAACCTGCAAAGCCTCTGTACACTGCTGCTGCTGTAGCTCCTCCAATTCCTCCGTTGTCAGTTCCTCGTTGTGCTCCTCAATGAGGTCGTCAACGTCTTCTTGATCCACTTCCAGGCCCATGGACTTTCTGGGGGACACAATTTCTCCACTACCAGCTCTTCAGGTTCAAATCCTTTGAAGTCCTGTTTGGACACAACCTCGGACCAGTTTCTTCCATGCAGTTTAAGGTCCTTGTGATACCCTGCCAGGCCATGTCAATAATTTTGAGGCAGGTCATGGTACTGCAGTAATCCTTCCAGGACTCTCGAAGGTTGAGGTTTGTGGCCTCCGCAACCTCAAAGCAGCGCTTGGAACAGGTGCTTGGTGAAGAGCTTTTTGAAATCTGAAATAACCTGCTGGTCCAAGGGGTGCAGGATAGGGGTGGTGTTGGGTGGGAGGAAGAGGACCTCAATAAACTTTAATTCTTCTTAATGTCATCTGTGAGGGTTGGTGGGTGTGCAGGAGCACTTTTGAGGACATTAACCTGAAGATTTTCTTTGGTTATCTTGGGGGACTTAAAGGCTCTGGGGTTTTCCAAGTGGTATACAAGTAGCGGCTTAATTTTGCAGTCACAACTCGCATTTGTGCACAACGCAAGGATCAGTCTATCCTTCATAGGTTTATGGCCTGGCAAGCTCTTCTCCTCTGCCATTTTATAGGCCCTCCTCGGCATCTTTTTCCAGAGGAGCCCTGTCTCATCACAGTTGAAGACTTGCTGGGTGACGTATCCTTCAGCATCTACCAGTTTGGAAAAACTTTTAACAAACTCCTCAGCTGCCTTCACATCAGAGCTTGCTGCCTCACCATGCCTGATGACAGAGTAGATGCTGGTCCTCTTTTTAAAATTATCAAACCAGCCCTGGCTGGCTTTGAATGACTCTTCTGATGTCTCATCCATCGATCCTGGTGTCTTCCGCACCAAATCCCTGTAAATGTCTCGTGCCTTCTCACAGATGATGCTCAACATCATGGTATCTCCTGCAAGCTGCTTCTCATTCAGCCACACCAACAACTTCTCCATCTCTTCATGGACAGAGGTCCCCAGCTTTGAAATAATCTTAACGGCCTTGGCTGAGATTCTAGATTTTATCGACTCCTGCTTCAAAATGGTACAGATCGTAGTAGTCCGGTTGTACTGCTTCACCACGTCCATAAAATGCACACCTTGATCATGTTTTTCTATAATTTCACACTTAATATCCGAGGTACTTAGCCTTTTCTTCTTCTCAGCAGTGGTCTTAGCACTCACTTTCTTAGGACCCATGGCAATAACTAAGAAATGTTCCAAAATACAGGGGCACAGCGAGAAACCAAAGTGAGAAATGCTATGAGATGCTGCGGAGAGAATGAAAGCTCTCAGCTTGGAAGGCTCGGGGAGCTAGCTGGTAATGGCAGGCGCACTGGGAGATGGCGGAACCTCCCAGGCTCGCTGGTTTGTAGCTCAAATCTCGACTCGGAAAACTCGTATGTTGGTTCACTTGTAAGCCAAGGTTTGACTTACTCTGAAGCCCAAGTATTATATACATTCAGTAATACCTGTTTGTGTACTGTTATACTTTTTGCAATAGCTAAATCACCATTTTAACTCAAAACTACGTTACTCAAAAGTCCGGAAATCTTTCACGTGTTATAAATACTGTAGTCTGAATAAGAAAATTCAAAACGCCAAGCATCATATTATGCCATGTGCGCACTTACCTGATATATCCACAAGTTGATCAAGAATATTCTCTTCATTTTTTGTATCTGCATCTGATGGTGCTACTTTTGGCAAAGAACAAATATACTCTTGACCATATTTATTGACTACAGTCATGACATCTCCTTCATACACCTGAAAATTTGAGAAATATTGCATACATCAATAATCTCAAAAACAACAAGCCTTTAACATCAGTAAACTGTAACAGGCTACAGTAATGAAAATATGAATAAAGAACTTACTGTATATTCCCATGAAAATTATATGAATATAACCAAAAAAATCAATGAATTTCAGTTACAACTCATACTTAGCTACATGCAGTATACAAATATATTACACCTGTACTTTACTTACATTGAATGTTCAAAACAGACACAACATAAACAATGGAAAATACAGCATTTTGAAAAGACATGACTATATAGAATATTAAGGTTTATGGCCAGGTACACCAGGAAGACTGCACAGTAAATTACAGCCAAATCTATTGTAAGTGTCCTTACATAACCAAGGGCTTCATACCATATCCCTGCTACTGCTAACAGTAATGTCATTAACCTAACCCAAGAAGGTAAAATAAACCCATACAATGCTCCTGTACTTATTCTCCTAAAATTGAGCATGAATGTAAACCATTATTTTCTCATATTTTTTTAAATGATTCTTACAATACTAACATTAATTCCTGTTGAAAATGGTTCACTAGGCCAAGTTAATAGCCTGTAGGAATTTATAATGTGTATAATCATCCATATTTACATATTTTTTCCTGTATATGTAGTTCAAGGCAATTTTCCTTTATACAAAAATCTTCAGAAATTACTAATAGCAGAAATGTGGGTTGGTTGTTTTAAAATTATGCTTACTTTTTTTTTTGTGTGAGGCCAGGTTCAATGATTGCTTTTCTTGTACATACCCTTTGGTATAACTCTTGATGTTTCTGTACTGTTGTGCATATATAGTGTGGAATAATTTTTTTTTTTTTTTGTTCAAAACATGACAATGTTTGTTCTTTCTTGTATTATACCTGTTAGCCCTAGAGTACATGAGCAGTGATTCTGATATGCAGTTACTCATGTGTGAAAAAATTTGCCATTTCTTTGAGCCACACAATGTAATCTATCCTATGTCCTGAAGTTAGCAATTCAATGATCTTCAATGAGGCTATTTACTTCGAAGTGGCCAGGTTACAATACTATCTTCCTGATATTGTAGTTTTGGATGTGACTGATGAGTCTGCTACTTGTTTTCTTGTAAAGGCCTAGCTAATCAACTACAAAGCCTATATCTGATGAAGAGGGGGCACCCTGAGTAAAGTAGGATTTGGTGTCTTAAATTAGGTTAGGTTGATTATGAATATCATTTCACAGCCTCCCGCACAAAAAATTTTCAGTTTCCCATGGAGGGCGGGGGATATTATCAGACATATGGAAGGATTGCAATAGGTTAATCGAGCATTAGCAACAGAAACAAATATCAGATTCAGCAGCATGATAAGCACTACTAGGGAAAAATATTTTTGTTTTCCTTGTTTTTGAATTAATATTTGCCAGCATATTGGCCCTAGCCTATACTTGTACCTAACACTGACCACTTTTTTCCAAAAGTTACTGATGGAGGGAAGTGCACAGCCCCAATAGAGCAGGGACTAGGATGTGAAGCTTATGGTTCTTTGATGCCTTTTGAAATAATTCTTGCAATTGTTTGCTTTCAATTAGGCCATTAGTTAATCAACCATAAACCCCACAATCACAGTAAATCTTCAATTATTGTTGGGAAATCGCCTACGTTTGAGTAGCAGAGCATTTAACATATCCAAATGTTCAAAATTTTATGCAAATAAAAAAAAAGAAAAACATTGTGAGCCTAATCCTGGTTTAGGATTACCTTTATCATCCAGGTCAGCCTAAATAAACAGAAAATCAAACGAACAACAATTGATTTTTTTATGGCAGGAGGGGTAGGCCTAGGCTACTGGAAGCCTCTACAAATCTAGGCTGGCTGAGCCTCGTCTAACCTAAGCTATATAGCCTAAGTTAGCCTAAACTAGCCTGGCTCCCAGTAAAGTAGCCTATAATAACGTAGAGTAGCGCATTTCATCCAGTTAAAATTTTGTTAATCCTTTTACATAATTTTCATCTATGACTAGGACTAAACTCTGAGCTACCTTTCTAGGCTATTTAGGCCTAATCACAGCTGTTGATCCCAATTACACCACACGTCAGAGCTAGACCTACAGGCAAAACTTTATTTTTCTTTAAAGGCTTGCAAACAAAGACTAGGATTTTAGGCTATTTTTTAGTTATTTGCTCATAAGAATCTACGCATTACTATTAAACCAACTTCGACACCACAGGCCTCAGCTAACAACACAAAAAAGTAAATGACCTGAATTGCTTAGGCCTAGGCTACGCAGCTGAAACCAAAACCGACTCACCTGGTCTTTAATAACGGGCTTATTGAGGATATCGATGGCGTAATGTATGGAATTGATTTCGTCTAGGTTTAACACAGTATTGAGGGACTTGACGGCAATAAATAACGAACACACGAAAGGATAAACACGAAGCCACATCATCTCTCCGGAAAATATTTCGTCCGCTTTACATGACAACGAAAACAAGATTCGCTCGACTCTCCACACGAACGGACTTTTCCCGGAGGAGTTTGACCGTTATTGTACGTATATTTCCGGAAAATATCGTTCAAAGTTTACATCAAATGGTCTATGTTTCATTTGTTATGTTTATATTATCGTTGTTTTCTTGTTATTTTTGTGTTTAAGTGTAGAAGTCATCCATTCTAGCGTCTTCAAAATCTATAAAATTGCTTCGAAAACAGAGTATGCGAGAAACCTTAAATAAATCGGTCCGTTTCGGTATCTAGATGTGTCAGGCCACTGATATTCTAGAATGAGTTGGATTTCTATATTTTGTTTCGAAATACGTAATTTTTGACGTGAGGTTCTTAGACCAAGACAAGTCATCAATCTCACAAACGCTCATATATATATATATACGCATGTTTTTTTTTTAGAAAAAGAAAAGCTGCAAAAAGCCGACAGAGAATATACAAACAAACTAAAATTAAATGTTAAAAAACAATTAGGCTATGTCAATGAAGAAAACTATAACTGACTCATAAACGGGTCCCACTAGAATGATCAAAAGGCTTGTAGAGTGATCATAATACGTGCTGCGTATATATTTAAATGACTGTGTATAACTTCATGCACAATTAAAAATAGATATACACTTACTGAGTTACTGATACAGATAAATACATGCCATCACACACAATCACTTTACTCTAAACTCGTGCGTATGCAACCATGCATACTCATATACTACACTTTTAAATGTTTGAGAACGTATTTACACATTAAATACATACATACATACATACTTAGACATAAACATATAGGAAATTTGGTAGGAGAAACAACATAAACTATGAAAATTAATATAACGACATAGTACTATATTTGCAAAGCTTAATGAAAATAACAGATAAGTAGCCTATATACATAATGAAGCAAAGGTGGAGGTATTATACGTGCACACACAACTACAAATAAATATGTTATTGCATGCAAAAATGGATTAATTTTAATAAAATAAAAAAGCTTCCCAAATGCTATGGATATCCTGCGTTTTACGGAAAAGACGAAAGTACGGCTATTGCTAAACTATACAACCATTGTTTACAAGTCTGTTTATAAATGTGTGCGTGCGCGCGCGTGTGTGTGTCATGGCGGACGATAATTTATTTTTATTACATTGCTTGGATGACAGGGAGTCGACTCAGTTTATTTTTTATATCCGTATACTGAAAGACTCGATCTTTATATCGGCTCTTCCTGAAATGTTGAAAAAACGTTTAGTCACTCACCAGCCTTCTCTTTCGATCCCTTTCTTATATTTGTCACATTTTGTATAATTGCTCTTTTTCCTATTCAAGTTAGTTTTATCAAACTGGAAATTTCCTGCAGTTTGAATGTAATTCTTTACTGCTGTTGAAATTTCATTAAGAGTTATAATTTTCTTGTGCGGATGATTCGCTGATAACGACGCACTTCTAGTTTGTAATTTTCACATTCCATTCCATTTCATTGTAATTATTTTCTTTTTTACTTTTTACATTATGGACTTTTTCTCTGAATAATAATAATAATAATAATAATAATAATAATAATAATAATAATTGTTCAGGAAAGTATTAATGGTAATGAATAAGTAGCTGTACAGTAAACCAACGGCGTGTATGATAATGAGGTGAACTATACAGTATGTATATATATATATATATATATATATATATATATATATATATATATATATATATATATATATATATATGTGTGTGTGTGTGTGTGTATTATATATATATATATATATATATATATATATATATATATATATATATATATATATATATATATATATATATATATACTGCCTCTTATCATACATGCAGTTATTACTGCCGGCAGTAATTGTGTATTTCCAACAATGATTCCTTCGGTTTGTTCTGTATTCAGATTCTTGATTATATTGAATGCCACGGGTTGTTATTATTATTACTTGTAATCCATGGAATAACACGCTTAGTAATTAAAATATTTAGTAAAGTGACAACAATGTACTTTTCTAGAGATAAAGATGTCACTTTGACAGTGGAAATAGCCGTTAGCGGCCAAGACCAGCTTCTTGTAAACTCCGGTGGCAGAGCTGAGAATTTATGCTGTGATTGAAATCTAGGCAAAATTACAGGAGACCTAAAATGTTTGAAGCACATACCTGCCTTTTGAAAGTTAAAAACTACAATCAGATTAAGCAGAAGTATAGGATGGAATATTTGCTTTGGAGCCCCTGTACATGTCACTACGTCCTTCAAAAAATCAATAAAAATCCATTAGATGCGTATCTTTACACGTAATAATTATCATTTAGTTTTTAAAATATTTAAATTTAGAGCAACGAACGAAATCACACTGCCTCTAACAAATTGAAATACTGATTCATAAGTAGAAACACTATCCAAAATCAGAACCTAGCATTAATAAGCCAAACTCAGCTTCATGTCTTCTCTACTTATCCCATTTTGAAATAACTTTAATACTTTAGTCTTTCTAGGCAGTGACCCTTCGATAAAAGCAGGGTTAATCCTGGATAAAACTAGGTCTTGCAATGGAACAAGAAAAGATGTATTTAACCCTAATCTGGTCAGGTATAAATGAGGCTAAGTTCTCACGGTTGTGTTTACCGGCTGCCCAAGGAGCCAGCACAAGGCTTGCTTAATCTTCTAACACTACAACTACTCCTACAGTTGCGATTCTGCTCAAGGAACGAAAACATACCGACACAGCTGTGTTTATTGTATATTCAGCTCTAACTAGGACCCACTTCCAGATTCGGGAAAAGGTGAGTGTTTTGAACATATGTGGTATACTTACTGTTAATAGCTTTATTTGTTCAATATCCAACAATCAAGGAAGCCATGTTGGGCATTAGAAAAATTGCATTAAGGTAATGCCACACTTCTGACGTATCTGTCATGATTACTTTCAATGTAAACATCATTAGTTTGCACAGCTAATTTCCCATAACCATTGTTTTATGCTAATTATTAATCGGGGATAGTCTTCAACAACTGGATGTTTTTTTTCGCAGAAGAGGTGATCAGAAAAAAGAGGAAGCCATGGGTCAACGGAATGAGCGAGATGGAAAAATCGTTCAAATGGAAATAGAGGAGGTAAACAAAACCTTGAATCTGCCTTTTCCATTAACTGGAAGGGAGTCTGAACGTAGTGAAGAGGAAACAGATTGCTTTAACGAAGAATGGCTCAGTTTGTCATGTTCTCCACGAGGTGTCTATCCGAGACAGCTTTTCAGCAGCTGTCCCAACTCTGACGATGACAATACAGAATTCCAGACCTGTGGCGGAAAACAGCCCCTCGAGATTGTTGAACTGAGGGAGAAAAAGTATCGTGGGGAAATTATGGAGCTGCGGAAGAACTGTATAAAATTAGTGCTGGAACAGAAGAAAATGGAAAAGAAATACCAGAGTGAAATGGAAGTGTGGAAGAGGGCGATGGAAAAACCAATTACTGCTGCAAAGTTTAAACATAAAAGACAATGAAATATCGTCATTTTTATTTCCTTTTTTAATAACTACAGATACGAATGCATGCCTTGAAAATATTTATGAAAAATAGTAAATATACCCACCTGACATTTTGTTTTATTTCCCGTTTCACATAACGAATTGTGAGATCGTGTCGTATTCAAAACTAGTTTTTCTAACGTGTGGATGAGAAAAGAGCTTCGTTTAAAGTATCATCTTTACTGCCACAGTTTCTTGGTAAAGGACATCTTTGGTAAGATATCATATCACCATAACACTCTTGAGTTAATTATTTTATGTACATTCGTAATAAACGCCATTATATTAAAGAAACTGATCATTCATCTGTTGCAAAAAAAACTTTTTTTGTCAACTGGATTCATCGTCAATGATACAGTTTACTTCTTGTCAATAACTTGTTCGTGTCATCCAACGTCATAAGATGTTATTTTGGGAAGACTTTAACAAGGTAAATTGAGGTAATTCGGTCAAGGGGTATCATTACCTGTAAAAAAAATGTGTACAATATCAGGAAATTTTCAAATATACATACATATATGTGTTTTCCATTTGGCAAATTTCATGTATCATTAATGGCAATTACTTTCTAAATAGAAGAAATGGGGATTAATGAAAACAGAAAGCTGAAGACATGGGGAAACAAAACCAGGACAAAAAGAATAAATAAATAAATAAGAGTCGAAGAAAATGAAAGGCAGAAGGTACACCGACAGATGGCGTGGCTACCTCTTCCAGAAAAAGGAAAGGAACCAGCACAGGACGCTTTACAAGCAGAGAGCTCAGAAGAATGGACCAAATTGTCTTGTTGTGGAGAGATAACGGACTAAAAAAAAGGGAATACTTGGAGGAAAGGATCGATTTCCCGTGTTTTCGACAGACTGTGTACCCGGGACAGCCCACATTCCAGCCACCATCCTGACGTCACGGACTACCCGGCTGGCTTCTGGTGGGGACAAGAGCTCACTGAAAGAATGGAATGGAGCTTGGATTTTTTTTCTTTTTGGCAAAAAGGAGGTACATGGAGGAAACAAATTGTTTTCAATGGGATAACTTTTTATATAGAAAACTTATATGTAAAAGAATTTCGTGAAAAGAAGATAGAGATGGTAGATAAAGAACGTTTTAGACTTTGGGTGATGTAATGTAGTTTCTAACTTCAAAGAGGATTAACGGTCTGTCATAAGAAGCGACTGCTTAATTTGGCTGTGAAAAGTCTGGATAAAAAGAGGAAAACTTCCAATGTGAAGTTTCGGAAGTAAAGGAGGAGATGGAATAAACACAAAATGGAGATCACGTTTTCTTTCGAGTATATAAATAAAGTTACAGAAAAGCTTTACAATTTCGATTATAAATAAAGTAAAATTTAATTCGAATACCATAAGCAGTATTCAAGTAATATAATACAAATATTTAAGTGTATTTTATTAGGAAAAAACACATGCCCTACACACACTGGCAACAATTACAGTATTTATATAATTGGGTTACGAAAAAGTTTCGCTTCATTTATATACTTCGGCATTTGCAACATTGTAATTTATTAACAATGGCCATGATAACAAACAAAAATGAAACAATGTTGATTATTATTATTATTATTATTATTATTATTATTATTATTATTATTATTATTTGTAAAATTAGGAAAAAGACCTTCTTTAATACAGGTTTTGTTAAACAATATGGCAGTTTCAACAGCAAGAAAAACAATTAATAAGACGAACTGAGCGTTTACTATATAAAATAAATGCTGTTGAAACTGCTATTTTGTTTAACAAAACCTATTATTATTATTATTATTATTATTATTATTATTATTATTATTAGCCACGCTACAACCGTTCATAGAAAAGCAAAATGCTTCATGCCCAGTTAGAAAATGCTCAGAACGGAGAAAGAAACTTAAAAGTAAAGAAGAAACTATTACAGAGTAATAAAAAGAATGAGACGAAACAAATAAACTATAAAACGAGACTGAAAGCCTGCTCAACAAAAAGGCACTTCAACACGTGATAGTTGTTTAATTTTTACAATAACATCTTAACCACTGATACCAACTCGGACTTTTAAAAGGGAGATTATCGAACTAATACTCGGTTTACTCCAAAGAAGGCCAGATCATCCGAACAAAGAGCGGGTCTCTTGAGAGACATACTGTGTTTTGTTGACCGTGTCAAGCCGTTCTCAGTTATAGTCCGGTGTAATCATCGGTTTTGGGACATTCCATTCAAGCAGGATATTCCTCTATTTTTTTTGTTTTGTTTTGTTTCCGAAGAATACGGAGGTACAAGTCAGCAAATGTTATAGATCAAAAGTGAACCATGATTCCAGGTACGATTGACTTCCATATGGGAATGTTATTCCCATATGCAAATAACACATTTGAAGCTATTAAAATTATATATTAAATTTTCAGCTTATATTCTATGGAAGATGGTCTTTAAGGGGTGCCCGCAGGACTTAGTTTAGACCCAGCTTATCAGATGAAGGGGTGAAGGGGAGGAGGTTTAGGGAGGGGGACTCTCCATGTTTTCGATTTGACTGGATGGACAATGACCGTTATTTTGCCCAGAGGTCAGTCGAGCTTAATCTTGGTGCCCTTGGGTTAGTAATCTTTGCGAGAGCTCGTGAACCCGATCTAAGAATAATAAACTTATCATATTTTTCAAAACAATGATTGATTGATTTATGGTTACTAAAACTGGCGAAACATTTTTCAAAACAAATATATCATTTCGCTCATATCGGCTAGAAAGACATCGTGCCAGTCTTTGAATTGAATGAAGAACAATTTAATAAATATTTCTGATTTTACGAAAGGTGGTATATTACTGTTTCACTTTGGTTTTCGTGTTTGTCAATTTTTCCATGTTAATTTGCTATGTATTTGTTATTTTCTTCGCTGCATTTTCACTTTGTACCATAAATTTTAGTTATATTTTGCTACTACCGTTTATCAAAACGCCTTACACAACACTAGAAGATACAGATATATATATATATATATATATATATATATATATATATATATATATATATATATATATATATATATAAGGCAAGTTAATAACTATATTAAATAGATAATAATTGCAATAAAATATATACAGTCACCCCGAAATATTCTACAAAATGAAAAACTATCAAAATCTACTTCCTGTAGAGGTGGCTTGACGAAACACCGAATATCTTTAGTAAGAGAAAAAAAATCAAATTTCAACATAAAGGTCACTTTGATATGTTCTTTCTTGTTTACATTCACGTCTCTCCCTTGCCGTTTTTCCTGGGATAACACTACAGGAGCCAGAATACGAAAAAGTTAAGCGAAATTTATAGGCCTAATCTCCCTTTGTCAAACCTTTGGGTATAAATAAGATCGTTTCCATGCCCGAGCTCAGTGTCCATTCAGGCGTAGGCCAGGACAGTACATGTTTCTCTGTGGACTTACTTCGACCGGCATTTGACAATAGGTGAGTGTCTTTTTTTTTTTTTTTTTTTTTTTTATACCCACTGAGAATAAGTTTTTCAATAGGTGAGTGTTTTTTAATAATGTGCCCACTGAAAATAAGTTTTTCAACAGGTGGATGTTTTTTCTTAATAATGTCGACTAGGAATAAGTTCTTCAATAGGTGTTTTTTCTGAACAGTGTTCCCACTGAGAATAACTTTTTCGATAGATAAGTGTTTTTTGAATGGTGTACCCACTGAGAACAAGTTTTTCAACAGGTAAGTGTTTTTGTAATAGTGTACTCAATGAGAATAAGTTCTTCAATAGGTGAGTTTTTTAATAGTGTACCCACTAAGAATAAGTTTGTTTGTAGATTATACAATGGCGCAGGAAGGAGTTTTAACAAACCAGAAAAAGTAAAAGTAAATTAATTCAATACAGAATACCATAATGTATATATATATATATATATATATATATATATATATATATATATATATATATATATATATATATATATATATATATATATATATATATATATATATATACAGTATGTGTAAGTGTATCTTTGTGCATGTCTTTGATGACTTTTTATCTCGTTATTAAATAATATTTTGTATAGTTATTATTCCAAAGCCGATGTGTTTATTCTAGTTTCTACCTAAAGGGAAATCTTTCCGTCTTAAAATAGTGAGAAATCCCAAAAACTGTCTACACAGCCATTAACATCAATGACTTATTTTTCCATTGCGCAGGAAAGAGAATTAAGAGGAAGAGAAACTGACATGAAACTGGCGCCATGCAGCGGCCATGCTTGAGGGAAGTCGAAGGAATGGAAGGAGCCGCGGCAGCATCCTCCCCGCCTCCGCCAGAGGGCGCGCAGGCAGAATCCGACGAGGACGCCAACATCGCGGACTGCGCGAAGGAATGGCTCAAAATCATATGCTCCGAGGACATCGGGCTGAGCAGGGAGTACCTAGATGGCGTCGACTTGTCGCGTCCTCCGGGCGTCACCAGAGGGTGCTCCTACAACTGTCGGGGAAGTCGCCTTCTCCGTAAATTCGTGTGGGAGTTTGCGGACGCGGAGCACATGCACCGCGAGAAAATGGAGTTGTTGGCGAATCACGGACTGATATACTGGGACAAGCAGAGAATGGACAAGCAATTCCAGAACGAAATGCGGGAGGGTAAAATGAAAGTTTTGGAGAAGATGGTTGCTGAATTCAAAGAGCGAGGAAGAATTTGTTTTGCGAAATAATTAATGTCTTGCCGGTGAGGGATATACACGGAAAAAGGAAGTTCGAATTTTAGAAGTGAGGCTGGAGGAGTATTTCCGCACTTCAGGAATAGAAAGAATGTAAAAACTTCTAAACGGGAATTAAAAGTCAAAACACCTAAGAGATTTTTTCGTTGGAAACAAATTAAAGAACCAAAATTCGCTTTCTGGTATACTGTATTCGTCTGCTGAAATCTTTTATTTTCATATATGTATCTCATTGTATGAGTTTATATCTCCAAAGTATTTGTATGCATACAAGGAAATATACTGGCCTCAGATGAGGTAAATAACGTTTTGTTTAGGTAATTTCCTCATTAGAAAAAAGGAACCGGGAATATGAGATTTCTGTATCTGCTAGCAAGATTTCAAGTAATGTATTGTACATTACGCTACAGGCAATGTACTGAGTTTGTAGGTAACATAAACGTTTTTTTTTTTATTTACACTTGGGCGAAAGACGTCCTCTCTCTCTCATTTCGGTGTGAATATGCGTAATATCCAGATTATAACGTCCTATATCATGGATACAAAAATGATTGACTGGAACTGGCCAAATTTAATAACATGATTTTTTTTTTGGAGTAATTTTCGTAGATATCCCTTACACATGGATAAACAAGGTCAGGCCACCTCAGTCTAAAACAACAACAAAAAACAATTAACTATCAGGAAAGGTATACTAACGAAGGTCAGGGGAAGCCAGGTAAGGTCAAGATCAAGTCGATAAGTGAGGTGGGCCTCTGGTAGACTTCACGCATGCTCACACGCATCACAAAATAGCCGCACAGATTCACTGTTTATATATATATTCATACTACTCGTGTTAGGCTTCAATAAGATGGGATACTTTAGATTCCAGATGCTTTAATTGAAAAAGTAACCTTCAATTTACGATGTACTACTTTCGAAGACATACAGTCTATCAGGTACCAACGAACTGAGCAGCAACAATCGGGTACAAACGTTCCTCCCAGGGTCCTGGTTCCTCCAAACATCTGTTGTTTTCTTTTCCTAATCCCTGGAATGACCTGCCCGCTGATCCTGAACTCCTCCTGCCCTTTCCTGCATTATTCTTAATCTCCATGGCCATGTGCTTAATCCTTCGTTGTCCTGGATTATCCCCTTACTGTCCATCTTTTTGTTTATGTTCTTAAACTCTGGTATGTTATTCCACAAGTGATCTTGTCCTTAAAATGATTCCCTTCGATTCCCTCCCGTCTTATTGAAGTCTAACACGAGTAAGTATGAATACACACACACACATATATGTGTGTGTGTTAATAACTTTGGAAAAACAATCACAATAGAGGAAGAAATGTTTATACAGAGTTGCTAAATAACAGGTAATTAAAGAATTTAGAGTTAGTTAGGCTCCTGCTAAGCTCAGAGGTTAATGAGTGGTTATCTTCTTTAAAAACAGGACCCAAAAATATATGACTAGCCTTATCTGGTTTCCAAGACCACTGTGTTGTTTGTCTGCTGAATTAAGAAACCTCTTCGAGTATTTGACCTTTGAAGCGACAAGTTCTATAAACAATCTGTGGTTGGTGTCACTTATAAGATTAAAATAAGCAGAATTTCGGTGATATTCATAAGAGTAAAAAAAAAAAAGGCAGAATTTTGTTGGTACTGATAAGATTGAAATAAGCAGAATTTTGGTGGTACCTAGAAGATAAAAAATAAGCTGAATTTTGCTGGTACCTAGAAGATAAAAAAATAAGCTGAATTTTGCTGGTACCTAGAAAAATAAACAGAATTTTGGTGGTACTTATAAAATAAAAAATAAGCTGAATTTTGGTGGTACCTAGAAAAATAAACAGAATTTTGGTGGTACTTATATAATAAAAATTAAGCTGAATTTTGGTGGTACTTATAAGATTAAAAGAAACAGAATTTTAGTGGTATTTATAAGATAAAGATAAGCTGAATTTTGTTGGTACTTATGGGATTAAAATAAGCAGAATTTTGGTGGAACTTGCAAGATGAAAATAAGCAGAATTTTGGTGGTACTTATAACTTATAAGTACCACCAAAATTCTTGTAAGTTATAAGATAAAAAAAATAAGAAGAGTTTTTGTGGTACTTATAAGCTTATAATAAGTAGAATTTCGACAAATGTATCTTACAGACGGTCAGCGTTTGATTTTTCTGTGGGTGTGGCATTTTCCAGTGAATCGCACGTACGACTTATCGCTCACTAAAAGGCGTTTACTTTTTCTCGAGTACCTCCGAAGCTCTTACCATATAGGGTAGCTGGATTCTAGAGGATTGTCTTTCCCCAAGGTTTCACTAATCTTCTTGGTGTTATTCAGGCATGTCGTTATTTTATTGGTATATGTTTCCTTTGTCTGACTGGCTTTATGAATTCATTGTTCCTTGCGAATTATTTTAGATTCCGTAGGTTTATGTTCAGGAGAAGAATCTTTGGACTCGTCAAAATCAACTTACTTGCCAGTCCAGCCTTCACTGAGATGTCTTGATTAACTGAAGTAATGAACGTGAGACATCGAGAAAGTGTTTTTTTTTATATAGCTAATCATTAGTACACACAAGAAAATAATTGTTAATTTTTAATGCTCGGTTTAAGGTTGTTCAATTTGATGAGGAGAATTTAAATTCTCCTCATACCGGGTTCCAAAACGTCGAGTTGTCATTAAATGTCCAGTAAATTGTCTTCCGCGCATTTACAAAAGTTCATATGAACAGTTATAGTAATGGCAGTTTATGAATAGCTGGTAACCTATTTGCTTTCCATCCTTCTTAGAAGGAACCCGAGGCAATTTGTAATAGGCAATGTAGATCTAACGAGGCCTATTTTAAGTTTATTCTGATATTTTGACAGGCTTTGTTCTGGAAATTCTGAGAAGGCAAAATAAAAACAAGTCTATATCAAGCAAAAAAAAAAAAAAAAACTGAAGGCTGTTCCGAGTGTTTAAAAACAGTGTTTCAAAAAATACTTTTCCCTCTAAATTCGAGAAAGGTTTTAGCCTTCACCCTTCATGCTTGTTATCTGACGCCCAGTTTCTAAATCTGATCCGCTAATTACACGCAGAGAACTTTCTCTTGCCGCGCCTGGAGATATAGAGAGACACGGGAAGATCAGACATTTCTGCGATGTACAGGAGTAATGAAACGCAGAGGTCATGTTTCACTGATATACATCGAGTGAGTCTAGCCCCTAAAAGTATCAGCAGTTTCGTGGTCCATCCAGTTTCGACGGGAAGTGTGCGTTTCACAGACCCTGTACCCTTACTGTGAATAACTTTACTCATTCTTCATCTGACGCTCAAATAAATCATTTAAGAAAGCAAAGAAAAATTGAAATTAAGATATGTTTATCATCGTTTTTTTATAACATCTGTTGCTACTGCTTTAAGCTTTTCTTGAAAGGTACAATATGATCTCTAATATTGTTATTGTGTCGTTTTAAATTGTTTATGAGTCACCACAAAATATAACCCTATTTGGTAACAAGTGCTTTTAAATATCTGCTATTTAGTCCTTTTAGATAAATTGCTATCCATCTTTTGCACTGATATTGTCTTCTGAGATTACTATTGACATCGATGCACCTATTTTACAGTATTGTCATTGACTCCTATAAAATTTTTTCAGTACTCTCTCTCTCTCTCTCTCTCTCTCTCTCTCTCTCTCTCTCTCTCTCTCTCTCTCTCTCTCTCTCTCTATATATATATATATATATATATATATATATATATATATATATATATACATATTACACACTGTATTATATATATGTGTATGTATATATATGAAGTGTTGGTTAGGTTTTTCATAGCCTTTGTTTTTTTGTCAGTTCTCGACGAATGTCTTATGATGTGTTAAACAGCTTGTAAGCTGATCTGTGTACCCAGTGATTAACAACATTTTATTTCTTCAATCAGAAAAGAAGAGACCAGAATAAGGATAAAGAAAACAGAAGCCATGGGACAACAAAACTGCAGTGAGACCAAAGTCGCAGAAAGGGAGAGCGAGGGGGAACACCATGAGCTGAAGTTAGTTTTTTCAGAATACGGAAAGGAACCAAAAGGGAACAGACGGAAAGAAGAGGCCTCAGAAGAATGGGTCAGCGTGGCTTGTTCTCTGGAAACCGAACTGGAAAGAGGGCACTTGGAAGGTTGGATCAACTTGCAATGCGTTTCGCAAGTTTTGGTTCTGAGAATTCTTTCCAGAAATTCCAGCCTTGAGGGGAGTAGTGAGGTCAGTAGCAGCGACACTGGGGAGGAGTTCCAAGTATTTCATGGAAAAGAAAAGTATGGGACGAAATCCGCTGGAAAGGAATCAAAGACAGGAGATGGGTTCCATGTATTTCATGGAAAAGAAAAGTATGGAAAGGAATCCGATGAAAAGGAATCAGAGTCAGGAGAGGGGTTCCAAGTACTTTGTGGAAAAGGAAAGTATGGGAGGGAACCCGATGAAAAGGAATCAACGACAGGATGCTTTGAAGGAAAACACATGTGTACTCACGACGAGGAGTTCCAGGTCCGTCATGGAAAAGAACTCTTTCTTAAGTTGCAAACGCAGTTGGATTTGCTGGAGAGAAATCACCGCCAGGAAATTGAGAAGTTGCAGATGGACGATAACTTATTACTCCGGGAGAAGATAAAAATAGAAAGGAAATATCAAAGGCAACTTAAAAAGAAGAGGCGAGAAATAATAAAGGAAATGATTGATATACTTAGACGTAGATGAAAAATTTTGCGAGAAAATTAGTGTCAAATTCTTGCAGGGAGTTCAAGTCGATGTCATTGTATAGAGGTTATAAAGAAACCGTCATTTCCTTTTCACATATCTAGACTAGTATAAATGTTTACCTTAAAATATGTAATTCTCCATTATGAATAAAAGCCTGAATATTCAGTATTCACCTTATTATTTTTTCACTGTTTTCTGTGAAGTGTGTCATGAAATTAACCCCTGTGTTTGACATGTAATTAGATAAATATTTCACTGCCTTGAAAATCACTGTAGAATTAATGCATGAATGAAGGACAAATCAATGGGTCTCATGTATAACAAATACAAAACATTGCAAACAAAATTTTAGAAAATTGTAGGACAAAGCACGAAAAAAAGATCACAGACTGAGTCGGAGGTAATAATCTGTTATGCTATTACTGAATACAGTACCTCAGTCACTTACTGTGCAAAAAGACGCGTGAACACTGCTTATGCAACTCTTCGAGGAGGTAATATGTGAATAACGGCCTCAGTAACAAGTGGTGTTTCCCAGAAACGGTATAAAATCGTTTTAGATTGCACGCGGGCATATATAATTTGTTCCAGCCACTCGGTGAAATTATAAGAAAAAGCTGATGTTTTGTGGTTATTTACTGCGTACGCTTCATGATTTATGGCTGATAGCTACAGCCGCTAAGAATATTCTGGACTGAGGAAGAGCTGCCATAGGATAAATTGCAACTAATTAAAAAAAAAACTACCTTAATCTATATACCGCTGGACGGTATATATGATTGAATAAGCTGTATGACAGTCCTGAATCACTATCCATTATTTGGATGATTTACACTCTGCAGTTTTTCGCACTAATATCAAAATAAATACAAACTATATTTATTTTGTTACCCTGAGTAATATGAACATTTAGAATTTGTAGACAATGCTGAAAATATGGTGCTAGATGTGAATGGAAGCTTGTATTGTTCACATTCAATGTTCTTCTGTGAAGTATCAAATTCCTAAGGCGTGAATATTTTGATACAGACGCACTTACATATATATCTGTCTATCTGTCTACCTATCTATCTATATATAATATACTGTATATATATATATATATATATATATATATATATATATATATATATATATATATATATATATATCCTATATCGTCGATTATGTCAAAATGAATGCTACACCGCGACAGGCGTGACTTGTGTTAACATCGCTATATTCCTTCACAAACAGTGCTGATAACCTTATAGTAATTATGTTGTTTCATAGTTACGACTTTAAAGATCGATGCAAACATATTAATTACATTAGTGATTTAAATGCCATCTCAGTCAATTTATATTAAAAGTTATGAAATAAGAAAAGTTCTCATGAAACGTGACAGAAATGGTGAGAGATATATGGGACCAGGCGTACATCAGGTTCTTAATGTATCCCCCCCCCTCTCTCTCTCTCTCTCTCTATTAATCGGTATTTTTTATACATTGTAATTGTACTTTCATTATCCCGTAGATGAAAATGAGAAGACTTAATAATAAATATGGACAACTACGAATGTTGAGATTACACGCTTTCTCTCTCTTTCTCTCTGGAAATAATATAATGGTCCAATAAGCCGGATTCAGTAGTGTGCGATACAGCTGGAACTCGAGATTACCTATGATACGGCTTTATAAGTAAAAGATGGAACTGACAGTACCTAATGAAGCCCATGTTTGTTTTGAAGGAAAGGGAATGTCAGGCAGAGACTTTTATAGATAAGATATAGATTATAGACTGTATGTACCGTATGTACGTTATCGTAGCCGGTCTCCAGTGTCTAAACTCTTATTTTCCTTGATTTGTACTTTCAGCTGGTCGTTTTCAAACTGAATTCTTCAAAGTCCTTGGAATCCTTTTTAAGGAAGGGAGAGCGTAGGTTATACTATACCAATTTTCGTTGTTCACTTATGACAAAATTAAAAATTTTCATTTTCAAGCTTGTATATATACACATACAAACACACACACACACACAGACATATATAATATATATATATATATATATATATATATATATATATATATATATATATAAATATATATATATATATATATATATATATATATATATATATACTATATATATATATATATATATATATATATATATATATATATATAGGCAAATAGCGTAGTGTAGCTTAACCTATGATTTCATCCCATTCACAGTGTAAAGTGAGATTAGATAATACACCGTCACTTACGCATTTTTGAGTTTTCTCCCTTAAAGATGAAGTTATAAAAGTCCCCATTCTGAGAATCCTTGTGCAAATCTATTCTGTTTAACCTTCCTCCGAAATGTATCAATGACTCGTCAGTCACTAGATTTTGGCATTGGAAATGAATTGTTCTAATTGACTTCAGGCGAGTAAATACTGGTTTAATTCTGAATACAGTCTCGAGAGGCCTGAAGGGCCTCGTCAGGAAAGATAATCCAGTTAGACGGCCCTCCAGAGATACCCCCAACCCCCTAAGTGAATCCACGTCCACAGTAATGAAGGTCAAAGCAATTAACTCTTGACCTCTGCTCTTCAGGAGATTAGCCGGCGTTTACAGTCGCCTTTAAGCCAGCCTCTACTCTCTCTATATATAATATATATATATATATATATATATATATATATATATATATATATATATATAAATACAACACATATATATATATATATATATATATATATATATATATATATATATATATATATATATATATATATATATATATATATATATATTATTTGTGTGTAGCTTCCATTTTGAATGAGTGACTAAAAGAATCAAAGTTTTAGTAGAATATTAAATTCCTGTTATAAAATCTTCCTTCTTACTCTAAATGAGTCAGTTCTTCCCTCAAAAAAAAGACGTATAATAATTCTGTAACATATGTACAGGAAGTGTGTAATTTCTTGGCAAAAATCAATACAACAAATATGACTTGCAGCAGCACATGCGGCGAGTCACTTAAGTATTGTTAATTAATTTTTCTGCAGTCTGATCAAATGCCTTAATATGGCCTTCAGTGGAAATGTTGAAATGCACCTTTGTTTGTTAACTGATTTTTGTCTCTTCAGAGAATGTTATTTGCTTGATTTTAAGCCCTGACTGGTTTTCACGTTCATAGTTCCAAAATACGTGGAATGGATGAGGTTGTTTTATTCCCTGAAGATGGGGGACGAATTTCAGGATTTCCCCACTGGTCTTTCTGAAGTATTTTATTTTATGCTTAGCATACAAGTCTGGGGAGGGTGGGGTAATTTTCAGAACGCTTGGAGTTTGCAGCTTGTTGAGTGACATTGTTAACCAATGATGTGAGAAATGTATTCTGCATTCGACGGATTTTATGTGTTTTCTGAAAATGCGAAATAAACAGACCCTATATTGTATCTGCATTTTCAATAATGAAAAAATAAGCACACTGTAGTGCTGTAAGCGAATGATAAAGAACTTTCAGTTACCACGTACTTTAGCTAGAAGTGTGATTAATCAACAGAACTGCACAGACAAGAAAGCACGTGGAAACGATTGTTATTAAATTGCACAAAATATACATCTAGGGGATAGACATTAAAATTTGAACCTTTCGTTGTAAAGTTACTTATTATATTATTTATTAAAATGATCTAGCAGCCATTATTTTCGCCAAACTCAAGCATAGGTGCACTATCGAGAACATCATTCCAGTGCTAAATTTCAGCCCCTATCATAACAGATTTTCGATGTGTAAGCTCTTAACTGAGTCGGTCTTAGCTTAAGGTGTATGTAATGATGCATTTTTAAAATTCTTTTCCTGCTGTGTGTTCATACCATATGTTACATATAAAAAGTTTTTACCAAATTTTTCTTTGAAATACTGCAGTCGTAGCGCAACAAGAAATGGTAGTTATTGTTGCAGGGATTAGCCTTTGTAATGGCCCCGCGTCACGTTCCAATTTTCTTTTGTGCTCATTCTATCTCCGATCTTCTCCTGCTCCAAAGTCCTTTCCTTTATTTTTTTTTTCGTTCGAGAACTGCTTCTTTACAAACATTATATGGTAAAAAATTAGTTTACTATGAATAATTCATTGTCTTCGCAATAACAATAATAATTTTATCTCTTATTATCAGCTGAACAAAGCAGTAAAAAAATTTCTAAACCGCCTTTTATTTATTGCACGTAAGAGTCTTACATCGTCTCCTGCTCATCGTTTCCTATTACTTTTTTCGGAATTTAACCTAACCCTAACGATAAAAGCTGAATTTTATTTATTATCTTATTTTCTTATGGTTCTGAAATTGGTCTATACTTTTTTCATAGGCCTATAAGTAGAAGACTATTTCTGTGTTTGTTTACGCTAGATTTTAGCCAGAGCATCTTATCTTTCATGTCTTTTGTTATACCAATAATTTTTATGCTTTCGGTGTCAGCAGACCATGAATTAAATCATGGTATCAAAATTGCTCTGAATACTAGACTAATTATGATAAGAAACGTGGATTCCTTATAGCATACAACACCTCTTCCTTTCTTATGCCTTACGACCATGTGATACTTGAGCAAGTCTACCATAAAAATCGTTTTCTTTGCAAGATTCATTTTCTTTTATTATTTTTTGATCAGAAACAAATATAAACTATATTTATCTCTCGCATCTCTTTTAATGTTATAAAATACATCACTGCTTTGTTTTTCTCCTTTGTTTTGCTACGGAGATTATTTTCTACTCTTGGTAAATCTAAGCAACAGCTCCGCACGGACTATTACCTTGGAATTTTTTTTTCTATACTTTTAGTGTTGCTGATGAAGGAGTTGGTGGTGATTATTGTCAGTCAGTTATTATTAACATCATATCTACCCAGCATGGCTGGGAAACCTTCGGGAACGAGGGGTTTTGGGTGGGGGAAAACGTTGGGAGAAAGACAAGACTGCCATGTTGTTGTGGAATAGTTCCGCGCATGCGCAAGTCATTAGGGAGCCATATGTTTAAGAAGGGATTGGCTAAGGAAACCTATTATAAAAGAAATTACACTAACCTAACGTACCCTGACCTAACCTAACCTAGCAGGCCGTGTTACTTTGTCGGGGGCGGAGCGCCCCGACCCCCGGTAAAGGAAACTCAACTTTTTACCAAAAGCTCCCCTATAACACTGTGCATGCGCGACAGCATTCCAGGTTGGCCAGCATACAACTTCTCAGGTTAATTACAATCGACCGACAAAAAATAACGATAAATTGTTGATAAGCAACCAAAATACTATAGAAAAATCAATTTCCAAAGTAATATTCCATGCGCAGCTATTGCTTAGCTCTACCCTAATCTTTATCTAGGGAGTACTTGAAAGTGATGAAGATTGCAGTTTTTATTTTTTTGTCATTGCTTCTCATTGTCTTCCCATCATCAAACGCATGATCGCTTTCTGAGATTAAAAAGCCATTGGAAAAGTCTTCGCCGTATGTCTGCACAAAGAGCTTTTTATCATCGGTGTTAATTTTCACCAATGCAGGGGCCTTCTTACTGAAAGTTCCTTAAGTATTAATTTACTTTAATACCGCAGCTCACTATTAGAGCTTGTGTGCTGGACTGAGGTATTCACGGTATTCTGTTTATGTTTTAGCATATATGCCTATGGAACTAGTACTATACACGACGCTCATGGGAGTGGTTGTGATATTGAAGTAAAAATTTACCGTTCTTCAAACATGCTCACTGTCAGTGAAACCGCAATGTGGGCAGTGGCGTAGTTGGCATTCCATCAGTGGGGGCCCTAGGTGGGGCCCAAGAAAATTACACAAAACTAATGTACCAATTCTGTAATTAATAAAACATACTATTCTTGAATGTATATATCCATGTGAATGAAGGAAAATAATAGTATTAGTAAACCTGTATTTGAAATTATAGAGCTCAATTTTCAATTAATTTTCAACTGTTACTATATGCAAATGTAACAAATACTGTAAGGGTTAAAGTTGAGCTACAAGGGGAATTTCAACTAGGGGTGCCAGTGGGGGGGCCAAGCATCTGATTGGGGGGCCCGGGCACCCCCCCCTCCAACCCCATAACGACGCCACTGAGTGTGGGATTATCAACTGAACTTTTTCTCCGTCTACCTGTGGAGTGTGACACAGGTATCCTAATACCTTCTTGATTGGACATGTGATAAATATACGACCAATAGATGCCGGTTATCATTTTACAATCACAAAGGTTCTCATTGTATGCATTGCCTTACACCTACCATCATTTTACTCATCACCTATTAAGAATTTGCAGTGCATCCTTTTATTTCACTTAACGGTTCTCATTGCTTCAGAGTACCAAAAACAGATAGATTTAAATCTGATAACGGTCTCCCTTTTTTTTGAGGGGTGTACTACAGTTAAATGATTTTAGCATAAGAAACATAAATCACTTTGATGATTTATCCTATTATATAGAAGCAGATTTCTCAGTAAGACATTGCTGATCTCTCACACAAGGACTGAAGTATTTTGAACACCCAAAGCAGTGACAAGAAACTCCTTCCTATCAGAGTCTAAAAGAAGAAGACAATTCTTCCGACACAAAAGAGGATCGTAGACCGGTGCTACAAGAATCACAAAACTGAATTGAATTTTTCTTCGATTTATGTCGTTCATAAAGCGTGAAAACGAACTGGCTGTGTGGAATATCAGCTCGTGCTATAAAGTAAGAGCAACGAAGAGGCGAAAACTACGTAAATTTAAAATTCACAGAAATAAATGTAAACATGATTTATATATCATCTTTGCGATTCCTGAATACAGAACGTATATAAACAGATAAGTAAAAAAAGACATGAATAATAACAGAAATCTAATATATATATATATATATATATATATATATATATATATATATATATATATATATATATACATACACACACACACACACATATATATACTATATATATATATATATATATATATATATATATATATATATATATATATATATATATATATATATGTAGTATAAAAAGGACAATATGTGCACTCTCAAATCGAATTCCATTATGGTCTCATATCCCGGCCGTTCACCTCTAACGTCGACGCTGTGAAGGTTTCCTGAAGTTAGTGAAAACCGACAAAATTTTTCAAAATTAGTTAACTTTTGAAGAGATAAAGTATAACGAAGCTTTTCATATAGAAACGTGTGTGTGTGTGCGCGCGCGTTTGTACGTCTGTTATCTTTTGTAAGATGTCATTTCTTGAAAAATGTGGTTTCTAGCACAAGTGAAGTTGAAGGCTGAGGAAAACGAACATGTAATCAATAGTTACATTTCCATCCACAATGCTGTGTATAGCGGGTGATTCTTCACCTGGTCATGGTAGGTATTTCAGTGTCAATAAAAAAGTTTCTTGAATGGGTTATTATGCATTTATGACTCTCCAGTGACGCAAGCACTGTTCGTCAGTCAAGTTAATCGTTTTCGGATACTGGAAGTTAGTGCAAAGTTGAAGGGCCTCAGTTCTATGTACGAGATGTTTGACTTGCACTAGGTAGATTAATGGATGGATGAAGTTAAAACAATATGAATAGGAATAAAGTCAGTATATACAAATGATTAAGTTGTAGACATACATGCATTAATATATATATATATATATATATATATATATATATATATATATATATATATTCTCTAACAAAGGATGGCTCCAGAATAAAAAAAAAGCACAACGGTCACTAATTCACATGTACTTTAAATGCTGAATTGTGAATGATCAGCTGTGAAAAACCTTCCATATTTTCTGTTTCATACACCAACATAAGACTCATCAGCAGTGCGTCGAATCCCCCTATACACTATGCAGAATTTACTTCCGTTTTGCAAACGCTTATGTTTTCTGGATATCAGGACCCTTTCTTTCCAATATCTTTTTCACACCATCTATTGAGCACTTTCTAAATCTACCTCTCCTCCCCCCGAGTACTTCCAAACTATGGACTTTTCACTAACGTGTTGTCTTTCATTCTTTCTACTTGATCAAACCACCCAAAACAGTATGATCTACCCTTTTACTTTCTCTAACACCTTTAACCAATTGTGTGCATCGCCACAATTTGCATTCAATATCCACACTTAGCATCCATATACAGTAGGAGATTTGGCTCAGCAATCCCTTTAAACAATCATACCTTGGGTGCAACAGACATTCCAAGTCTCATCCTAATCTTCAGAACGCATCCTCTTCTACTTTCTCATCCCACCACCATCCACTACATCAGCTCTCAAATACCTATACGACCCAGCCGCTTCCATTCTTCCAACATCGTTATAAATATCCATTGCCTCACCTTGCTACGTTCCATACCCTTCATAATCTTAAATGAAAGAGAGAGAGAGAGAGAGAGAGAGAGAGAGAGAGAGGAGAGAGAGAGAGAGAGAGAGAGAGAGAGAGAGAGAGAGAAATGACTTGAATTTCATGATGACCTGAAAATACCTCATGTTATCGTAAGTCTCGATCACTGCAATTGACCTTGGCTCATCCCAAGATCAAAGGCTCTTAATAACCCCTTGAGAACCTTTTGATGTCGGGTTTAAAACCTCTCGCAAGCGATTCGCGGGTAACCAACCACAAGGGTACTTTTATTAACAGTGCTTTATTTTGAATGGTTATGTTTCCTTAAGGTTGCTCTTAAGTACAGACAGTTTTTTTTTATCATTATTATAATTTTTTGCTTTTGAGATCTAATATCAATGTTCACTCACTTAGAGTGCTGGCACCAAATAGTTAAGGCCTGTTGTCAATTTCAGCAGTAATTGCATATTTTTATAATCATTGGCTTTAACTGTTCAAGTCCCAGGGAACAGAAACGCAAAGGAAAATTTATCAAGAAAAGATTATCTCTTGATGAATAGACGGAAACAAGAGAGTCTAACAGATATAATTTTTTATGTTTAAGATTTACTTTTTTGCTACTCTTACATCTCCTCTCGGTGACGTTTTGTTAACTGGTTGTGTCTCACTGTCTTTTACCATATAACTGAAGTTCACTACCTTGATTTATGCACGCAACACACTTTCCATGTCTTTTTTTTTATTTCATTATAAATCGCCGTTCAGTGATGATATACATATATCCGGCTTTTCCGTTCTCTTGTTTTTCAGATATCAGATATGGGCATTGGGCATTTTGCTCTGTGGGAGCTCACTAAAATGAGAAGATTGTTTGGAGACACAGCATCCATTTTAAAACCGACAACCTTCCCCTACACCGAAAAAAAAGGTCTCCTATCCAGATCTCGATCTCTAGCAGGATATAATCACCAGTTACCAGTCACGAGGTCTACCTCCGGCAAAGTTTCCGTATATATACCCTCATAACCTTTTTCGTGATCCTGTTGGTTGTAAGAATCCACCCATAACTTCTTGAGTAATCCTGCTGGTTGTAAAAATCCACCCAAAATTTCTTTTGTAATCCCATTTGTTATAAAAACCCACCCCTAACTTTTCGCATTATCACATAGGTAACAATACACACAACTTCGTGCGTAATCCTGTTGGTTGTAAAAATCTACGTATAACGTCTTGCATAATCCCGTTGGTTGTAAAAATCCACCCATAACTTCTTGTGCAATCCTGTTGTTTGTAAAAATCCACCCATAACTCCTCACGAAATACATTAAATTGTATAAATCCACCCACAACTTCTTGGGTAATCCTGTTGTTTGTAAAAATCCACCCATGACTCCTCACAAAATACATTAAGTTGTATCAATCCACCCATAACTGCGTGCGTAATCCTGTTATTTGTAAAAATCCACTTATAACCTTTTGTGTAATCTGGCTGGTTGTCAAGATACATTCTTTTTTTCTTGCTATGTTAAACAGCAGACAAATTGAACCAAACACATAGCCTCGTTGTCGAAGGTAATTTGACACGGACATCACTTCATACAAATTCACTTAAATTTAATTGTGGTAGCATATTCCTAAACCTTTTTGGCATTAGAACATATCAGACATTTGGTTTATCAAAATGATAATGTGTAAGGTAAATGACTTTAATGTTATAATTTTTTGAAGGAGTTAGTGAGTGAAGGGGTTTCAGCAAAGTGGAAGGGATGGAGGTACCCAACCTTTAAAATGTTACAGTTTTATTGTCAGAATACTGATTACACTTTTACTATCAGAACCCTATGACGATTTCACTATCAGAACCTGATTACAGATTTAAAAGCAGAACCTGATTATAGTTTTACTGTCAGAACCCTATGACGATTTCACTATCAGAACCTGATTACAGATTTAAAAGCACAACCTGATTACAGTTTTACTGTCAGAACCCTATGACGATTTCACTATCAGAGCCAGTTTACAGATTTAAAGGCAGAACCTGATTATAGTTTTATTATCGGAACCTGATAATAGTTTCACTTTCAGAACCCTATGACGATTCCACTACAGAACCTGATTGCAGTTTTACTATCAGAACCCTATGACAGTTTCACTATCAGAACCTGATTAGTTTTACTATCAGAACACTATGACGATTTCACTATCAGAACCTCGCTGCAGTTTCTATCAGAACCCTATGGCGATTTCACCATCAGAACCAGTTTACAGATTTAAAAGCAGAGCATGATTGTAGTTTGACTATCAGAACCTGATTACAGTTTTACTATTAGAACACTATGACGATTTCACTATCAGAACCTGATTACAATTTTTACTATCGGAACCCTATGGCGATTTCACTATCAGAACCAGTTTACAGATTTAAAAGCAGAATCTGATTATAGTTTTACCATCAGAACCTGGTTATAATTTTACTATCAGAACACTACGGCGATTTCACTATCAGAACATGATTACAGTTTTACTATTAGAACCCTATGACGATTTCACTACCAGAACCAGTTTACAGATTTAAAAGCTGAACCTGATTATAATTTTACTATCACAACCTGATAATAGTCTTAATATTAGAACCCTATGGCGATTTCACTTTCAGAACCTGATTACACTTTTACTATCAGAACGTTATGACGATTTCACTATCAGAGCCTGATTACAGTTTTGCTATCAGAACCCTATGACGATTTCACTATCAATTTACAGATTTAAAAGCGGAACCTGATGATAGTTTTACTATCAGAACCTGATTACACTTTTAGTATTAGAACCCCATGGCGATTTCACTATCAGAACCTGATAACAGATTTAAAAGCAGAACCTGATTATAGTTTTACTATCAGAACCTGATTACAGTTTCACTGTCAGAACCTGATAACGATTTCACTATCAGAGCCTGGTTACAGTTTTGCTATCAGAACCCTATGATGATTTGACGATCAGAACCTGATTACAGATTCAAAAGCAATACCTAATTATAGTTTTACTATCAGAACCTGATTACAGGTTTACTATCAGTACCTGATTACTGTGTCACGACAAAGAATCTGAAGGTCAAAGACCTTTGATTTTCAACGTATCTGAGATCACAAGTAAAAATACTAAAATTTTGGTCTCCGAGGCAAAAAATTTTCGGTAAAATCACCAGCCCTCAACGTATCGATTTACAAAGTTCCATCAAAATCACATGAAAATTTGCCTTAAAATTGAAACAGGGCAATTTGATAAAAGGCTGTTAGAAAATAAAAAAAAATAAATCTGGGGGAAATTAGTTGCCATTTAGCAAGATATCTACCGACAAAATTTCATCTGAAACATAGATAGATAAAATATTAACCTTTAAATCAACTTTTGACCCTTGAGAGTAGGTCAAAGTCAAAATATCTAGGACAAATAATCTTCCATTCTCAAGGTAACTTCGTAAAATAGCATCAAATCATGAAGACCAGAGGCCTCTAATTATCAGAGTTCCTAAGACATAAAGAAAAAAATGAGCAGAGATTTTGCCCTGTATATTATCCGGTGGCACTGTAAAATAGGCCAAGGTCAATGAATTGAGAAAAAAATCTCCATAAACCAAATTACCTACATACCAAGGTTCGTCACAGTAACGACAATGATAAAGATATAGTGATAATAATAATGATAGTAATAAGAGTAGTAATACGACCGAAAATAATGCCTCACGACACAGTCGATGGTAATGACATAGAATTACCCTTGTGGACCGAGAGAGACTCCACCACCACCATGGGCTCTGGCGAGGCTTCCTCCACGCAAACGTCGTGACGGTCCCCCGACGAAGCCTGGAACCCCGGCCTGGAATCCGCAGGCAGTGCTCTCCTGGACGTTGTCAGGAGTGAGGGTGTTCGGCTCCTGGGAACGACTGGATTTTGCTAGTCGCTCAAGGATGTTATTTCGGAATTGAGGCCGCTGCTGCTCGCTCTTTCTTCATGGTGCGAGAGGGAGAGAGAGATAGATAGATAGAGAGAGAGAGAGAGAGAGAGAGCCCCACTGTCTCTGTTTCCAGTAGGTACGGTGCGTGAGCTAGAATCGAATTGGTTCGGTTTGCAAATATACACATATTCTTTTAGGTGTAGTCGCAGCGAGACCTTAAAGAAGATTGTCAGAGGAAGAGGGACTGTACATCCAGTGCGAAGGAATAAACAGAGAAAGGAAAAAGGAAATAGGGAAATATAAACGATACAGTTTCTAAACTGTGACAGAGAAAGATCCTGTGAATCAATACTTATATTTATTCCTGTGATGTGATACGGTCCACAGTATATATATATTCATTAGGCTCAATACAGCTCTCTCGCTACTAAACTGTAAGTAGGGACGAATTTAGACTATAAAACAAGGCTAATCTTATAAAAAAAGACCACAACGTGTCCATTCAAGAAAATCTAAAGTTAAACTTGTGATTAAGAATTTGATACAAGTGCCTCGTCTTCAGTTACAGTTAATATTAAAGGATTGTTCAAATCAAAGAATTATGAATAAGAACTCGAGAATGTAGATTTTGGGATGATAGGAATAATCGTATTCTGCAGTGAGGATGATTGTGATAAAAATCTATTTTGGCATGTCCTCGTGTATAATTTCAAAATCAAATTTTAAACTGTAATAACTTAAACACTGAAGGGCGATAATCAATACAGAGTTCATTTCATGAAATATTTCCTTCTATATGGATTGTGTTTTGAAACAGAAAAAAGACCATATTCATCGATAAAGAAAATTTCAGCGTGATGAAAATGTGTTTGCAGGAAAAGAAACAAACATATACAAATTAACAAACAAATAGACAAAAAAAATGTTATAAGTGATATCATGGATTTGCTTTTATGAAAAAGTACGTGATTAAATACGATAAATCAATGAAAAATTAAAAAGTCCTCTACAGTTGTGATACACACTGCGAATTAATCATTCATCATTGCTCAAAATGCACGGACATACTTACTAAAACAATAATCTATGGCATTACTATTCGAATAATATTTCCCGTTTGTCAAGACAGAACCCAACCTCCTTATCTTGTAGCAACTTTCCAACACAAACGATGGAGCTCCCGAGGTTAGGTGGGATAGAATCGAACCAGTGCCCAGCTGAGTGAGTGAGTGGAGTGAGGGGAAGGAAGGAAGGAAAGAGAGGAAACTAGTGAAGGCAGGAAAAATGGGGTAGTCCCACTTGCTATCATTTTGACCGCTGGAGGTCCTCGCTTCATAAGCCCGGAACGCTTCTTCTGTCGTCTTTGTTGACAGTGATGGTGAATTTATTACCAGTGCTGGCGATGGTGAGCGCATGGTGGAGAGGAGTAGCAGGATATCCCAAGTCGATGGCTAGTGATATCCTGTCGAGGTATCCTGGTCAGGATGACTACATAAGTGAGTATCCCAAATGAATGTCGATCCGTTAAGGAAAATTTTACATTTACGTATTTCTTTCCTGTCATCAAGCGCCATTTGTTATTTATCAGAACCTGTTTTGCAATATTTGTTTTTCATGATCACTCACTTCAAAGTGCATATCGACACTACTACAAATACGTTCCGATCGAATGTTTATTTTTTTAACTGACTCTTCTCCGGTTGTGTGTGTTTTTTTTTTCAGCAGTTATTTGAGGATTGCTTTGAAATTTGAAACTTGTCCCTTAGCTACATTCAGAGGTTTCCAATATGTATATATACATACATACATACATACATACACACACACATATATATATATATATATATATATATATATATATATGTATATATATATATACAGTACAGTATATATTTATATATATACATATCTTATATAGGCACTCTTTATATATATATATATATATATTATATATATATATATATATATATATATATATATATATATATATATATATGTGTGTGTGTGTGTGTGTGTGTGTGTGTGTGTGTGTGTGTGTGAAACATGGTGCGCGCGATTGTGTGTGTGGTGTGTGTACGCTACATTTATGTACGTCTGTCAATTTCTCTCTTCTTATTTTCAGTCGTTTTAGAATTAGTTTGGACTTTTATCATCACTTAAGATCTTTATTTATTCACATTTTCTCTCAACTTTTCTGCTCTCTACAGTACTTTTTGTTGTTATGTAGATTCATCATATTACTACCAACCGTGAGAGGTTATCCATAATTCCGTTTCACTGATTCCGGTGGTATACCATATATATATATATATATATATATATATATATATATATATATATATATATATATATATATATATATATATATATACTGTATATGTATACAGTATATATATACTGTATACATATACATACATACACACACACACACATATAATATATATATATACATATATATATATATATATATATATATATATATATATATATATATATATATATATATATATATATATATATCCTGTTATCATCATAAGAGGTAGCACGCAGGAAGATCACCCTCCGTCCTACACTTTAAAGTAAGTAAAAAAAGCAGTTAGTAGTGATAAAGAAAAAAAAACTAATTATTACAGGAATTTGATTTTGCTGCTGCCTTTCTTCAACAAAGAGCGAAAACACTAGAATGTTTTTTTCTTTCATTTGGTGTTATTCACATTACTGTGTTTACTGTCGTTGTTATTGAAATATTATCAGTAATGTTAGCCGAGTTTATAAAGATAAAGATAAACTTAAGACACATATCATTTCAAGTAGACGTAAAGTCTGTAATATTCATGACACTGGAGAAATAGTTTTTTTGATCATCATTCAACCTGCCAAACACATCATTCTCGCGTTTTCCACACGGCAGCCAGTTGCTGTAAACAAAAAGAACTCATCCGTGAGTGTTTGCGTCCCAGATAATCGGATATCGAGTTCCTTTATCAAAGAAAAGATAAAAAAACTACAGCGTGATTGACGGACGAATAATATCATTGATCAAAGCGAAAAATAACGGGAACGTAAATGTCCTCTTCTCTTTGATCACGTTTGTTAGAGCGTTTTTAGAATTGTCTTTTTTTGTATTGTTGGTGGGGAGGGGGGTGTTTATCGGTTAATTATGATTACTAGTCTGTAAAAATTATCTCAAAAGCATACACTACTTAGTTGTGAATGCAGACCCCATAATATATGATAGTATTTCTGTTTTCTTGATCCTGGATAAGAGAATTCTGAGATATGTTAATTTTACTAGCTTACTGGTATGCATATTTTAATTACAGATACGTAATTAGATGGATGTATGAGTGGAGACACTTCTAAATAATTCTTATAATTCTAACAATTGAAAAAAGCCATCTTTTTATTAATCTATTTTTAAGTATTTGATTATGAGGTAGGCTGGTTCATTCAGAATGAATCCAGGTACATTTCTCGAAATAAATTGCTCGAAGTCAATTGCTCGAAAAATTATTTCTTGAACTAACAACTGATCGAAAGCCGATATTCATTCTTTAAACTACCCGAAAGACAGACTGCTCGAAAGCAGATATTCATTCTTTAAACTACTCGAAAGCCAATATTTATTCTTTAAACGATCACTAATAAATATTTAACAGCTAAGCACCACTGCTAAATACCATTATCTTAACCGTTGATGACTTTTTTTTTTACTTAAATTTTTGTATTTATATTTTTTTTATTATATCATTAATTCTGGAAACCTTGAACCCTCAAGATGGTTATAAGCTTTATAGAGAGCGAAAAAGGAAAAATAAATTGTGGTTGGATGTTTACCTATATATTAAGGACAAAGCAGTGAACAATAAGATATATTGGAAATGTGAAATGTCCAAAAAAAGAAAATGTGCTCGTGTTATCACTGTTGATGAAAGTATCACGAAACACAGTGGGAATCACAACCGTGCAGGAAACGCTCGTGGCACTGAAGCTGCCAAAGCAATGGAGAAAGTGAAAGATCATGCGATGAATAGTCGAGATACACACAATGTATTGTATCGTGTGCCTCAATAGGAGTAAGTGGTGCTGCAGCTGTGAAGCTCCCTTCAGTAGAAAATATGAAAAGAACCGTACGCAAGAAAAAATGTTGGACATGCTTTGCCAAATAGTTACTTCGATCTTGATATCCCTGAAGAATTTACAAAAACCAGCAAAGGAGATTTATTCCTTATTTATGACTCTGGTCCCACAAATGGTCGTATATTAATGTTTGCAACCCAAAAGAATCTCGCAGGTATGCTGATTGAACATTTAAAACTGTGCTCTCGATTTCTGCTCAACTGTATACAATACCTGGTGTGAAATCAGGTAATATCATACCCCTTGTATATTCACTGTTACCTAACGAAACTGAAGACACCTACAGGAGGTTCCTGATGACTTTAAAAGAAAAAATCCCTATATTCCAGCCATAGACAATAATGACTGATTTTGAACTGGCCATGGGTAAGGCCACAGAACAAGAAATTCCAGTTTCTAAATGTCGTGGGTATTTTTTCATTTTTGTCAAAGCCTTTATAGAAAAATTCAAGGAAGTGGCCTAAAGGTTATGTATGACACCAATGACGAATTTGCTCTTAAAGCTCGTCTCTTATCTGCACTGGCATTTATATCGATACCCAATGTTGTGGCAACATTTGAATCTTTAACTGAAAATGAGATTTTTCCGGACGAACTTCAAGGAGTAGTGGATTACTTTGAAGATACGTGGATTTGCCGGCCGTATAGACACAACCGTAGACGTACTCCTAAATTTCAACATGCAATGTGGAACTGTTTCGATCACGTCAAAGAAGGAATGCCGAAAACAAACAATGCTTTTCGGGGGTGGCACAACAGTTTCCAACTTCAACTAAAGCGATTGTCATCCGTCGATTTGGAAATTTATAGATGTCTTAAAGAGAGAACAAAGTTTTCGTGAGTTACGAATCGAACAATTTGTGGGAGGTGTGAGTACAGCTGGGAGCAGAAAAAAATACCGTGACTGCGCACAACGATTACAGGATATTGTATCAGAATATGACGAAACAGGAAGTGTAGAAGGATATTTAAGAAGTTTTGCGCACAATATTTCATACTAATACAGTAGCCAACATATATTGGCAATCCTACATTTTAACTTGATTTTTTTCTTACTAAAACTTTTTAAACTTTTCATAAATTGTAAAGTAATAAAATTATGAATTTTAATTGTTGGTATTATTTATTGAACCAGTTCATTGTTTTTATTTACTTACAAAAATTAGTTTTTTTTATGTAATGTACCTTGTTCATCTTGGGTGTTCTTTTTTGAAGGACTGCTTTTCGAGCGGCCTATCTTTCGATCAGTTGATAGTTCGAGTAATAATTTTTCGAGCAATCGACTTCGAGCAATTGATTTCGAGAAATTTACCGGATACCGTTCAGAATAGGTCGGCCTTATGCCAACACATGTTATCGCATTAAGACAATGGTGAGGTGTTAAAGAGAATGAAAAGTCTGGTGTGGACAAAAGGACTCGAACTTACCAACCGTAGCGTTAAATATAAGAAAAGGAAATTAGATGATTACATTTAGTCTATTTTCCCACAAAAAATTCTGTTAGGAAAACGGACTCCTTAAAATTACGATATTTTAGTTTCAAAGATTCACAGAGCGTACTTTTAAAATATCTTCTATTTTTTTTTTATTTTGACATATCGGTTGTCAATAAGGGCAACGGAAAGAAAATATAAATGTCTAAACTATATTCCCTGTGCTTTTTTCTTTTTTTTTTTTTGCTGATACATCAGCGCTGGGGTGCCTCGGGAGAGTTCATCATTGATTTTGGTCTCATGTTTTGAGGGGGAGTCCCGTGTTCTCTTTATCTCGCTCGCTCGCTCGCCTCTCTCTCTCTCTCTCTCTCTCTCTCTCTCTCTCTCTCTCTCTCTCTCTCTTCTGGGCTGGTATTCTTGCAGATATTCGTCGTTTTGCGCATACTTTAAACTCTCTGAGCCTGAAAATGTTTTATGCAGATGTTATGCTTGTGCGGTTCTGAGTGCAAGGACGAAGAACATGCATGCGTATACATGTGTATATATACATAAATATATATACAAACACACACACATATATACATGTATGAATGTGTATGTATATACACATATGTAAACGCATGCATGTCCTTCCTCCATACACTCAGAACCACGCACGTAGAGCATATATAATATACACACATATATATATATATATATATATATATATATATATATATATATATATATATGTGTGTGTGTGTGTGTGTGTGTGTGTGTGCGTGTGTTGTGTGTGTTTATATTATATATATATATATATATATATATATACAGTATATATATATATATAGTATGTATATATATATATATATATATATATATATATATATATATATATATATATATTTATGATGTTTGCATGCATGATTGCCAACGCATGATTGCACACACACATACACACACACACACACACACACACACACACACACACACACACACATATATATATATATATATATATATATATATATATATATATATATATATAGTTTAAAAGTTTTTATTCTTTCTATTTAACTGATCATTCTTTCAGTACTCTGTTGAACCGATTATTCCCTTACTATTTGACTGTAACTCCAAGGGCAGTTACGATGCCAGATAACCCCCTAATCAGTCAGTCAATCAACCACTGTAACTGTCGTCCATAACAGGAATTACTGAGGCAAAATTTTATTGTAATCATCATCGCAGAAATTTTTCTTAATTCAAACAGGCGAATGAGATCAATGTATGTTTATTTATTCATTTGTTTGTGACCCATTGCACTCTAGTCTTAAAATATGCAAAACCCAGCTGTACAAAGGAGTCTTCAAATCTGGTCTCTCTCTCTCTCTCTCTCTCTCTCTCTCTCTCTCTCTCTCTCTCTCTCTCCTCTCTCTCTCTCTCTCTCTAGGAGCATTCAGCTCATGATATAACCAACCTTTCGAAAGTCCACTGACTGATGTGCTGTGCTACATACAATGGTACAACACTTTTTTTTTTCGACTACCTGATATGGACATTAAAGGGACTCTCTCATTGAGACTATTAAAAAAAAACCCATTCCACTCTTCGAGCGGCATGAAAAATTAAAGAAATATATCAATGGCTTAAAACGTTTTTGGCAGGTCATAAAAAACTCAAACGTGTATGAGAGGCAATGATGCCATGGGAGTTTTTTTTTATAACTGATACAGTTTTTCTTCCACGGATCCATTTCTTTGATGTAAATTGAATAAAAAAAGAGATAATGTTGCTAAAACTGAATTGTGGAATGGCCAATTTCAGAATCAGTTTACTGGATAGGAGCAAAAGCAAGGAAAATGAGAAACACATGGCAGTTAAAAGAATAAGTAGTAAAGGACACAGGCAAAAATAGACACATTTCTTATCTCTCTCTCTCTTTCTCTTTCTCTGTCTTTAAAGCGAGAAAAACGAAAGTCGAATAATCCCCTACTTTCTCTCTCTCTCTCTCTCTTGTGTGAATACTAAATTACGAAGCCAAATAAGATAGTGTTATATAAGATAGTGTTATATCTTTCTCTATCTGTCTGTCTCTATTTCATGTAAACAGTAAGCATAGGTACTACACTCTCCTATGCTGCATCTCTCCCTCATCCCAAGAGTGTAATATTTATCTCTCTCTCTCTTGCAAATATTAAGGTAACGAAGCCAAATACAATAGTGCTACATCTCTCTGTCTGTCTCTTTTTCATGTAAACAATAAACCTAAGTAACTAGTCTCTCTTACTCTGTATCTCCCTTATCCCAAGGAGGTAATATTTATCCCTCTCTCTCCGTGATACTTTCAGCAGCCGCGTCACCGTCAAAATTTAATCACATTTGCATTCGTCTCCCTATCCTTTCATACTGCGAGTAACAAGATTTTGGAAAGTGTTCCCCGAATGTTTGTATTTTGCCTCTGCTTTGGGGGGGGCGGTGGGTGGAAAACAACTGATTTTCATTTTTATTTAATTTTCTTGGTTTTATTTTGTATTTTTAAAATTTTGTTTTCATATGTGAGCTATCTAATCTTTGGAGGCTTTCAATTCAAGTTCAGAGTTATTTGGTTTGTTCTATAATAATAATAATAATAATAATAATAATAATAATAATAATAATAATAATAATAATAATAATAATAATAATAACATATTTGCCAATCGAATGATTGGCTATTTAGACGTTATTGTTAACAAGCCCATTCTCATCCTACAGAAGTTAAATTCTAACTTTACCTATTCCTTTGCCTTAAATAAGAGAGAGAGAGAGAGAGAGAGAGAGAGAGAGAGAGAGAGAGAGAGAGAGAGAGAGAGAGAGAGAGAGATTTCCATGAAATCTGCATTTTCATGGTCAGAGAAACTGAATGGGACACTCGTTCAATATTTGGACTCTTCCCTTGGAAACTCTTTGTTTCACAATGCCTGCAGCTGAGTTTTGTAACTTTCAAAAGCATAAAGATAATAAAAAAGAGAATTCGTAATGTAATTTTACTTTAATCTTTATCTTGAATTTTCTCATGGCTCATTTCAGTCTCACTTTAAGAAAAGGAAAATATAAAATTGTTTTATTTTTCTATTATCGATGTGTATCTCTTATGACATTCAGTCCTGCTTCCCTTATGCGTTCTGTTTTGAATATATAATGCATACTTTCCAATAACACCGATGACCACATTTCCATACCACTGCAATTTTAGTATTCTTTTGTGAAATGTTTGCAGAGTTTTCTGATACTAATAATATTCTCTCTCCTTGTCACTGCAATTGCATTCTGTTGGGAATTCTCTCTGAACTCTGTGTCATTTTGCAGTTACTATATTACTCGTGGATTACCTATAAATATCAACACTTTTATTTTGTAGTTACCGTATTACTCAGGGATTACCTATGATTATCAACACTTATTTTTCAGTTACCGCATTAGTCAGGGATTACCTATTATTATCAACACTTTCGTTTTTCTGTTACCGTCTTGACATAATTTTCAACACTTTTAGTGTACAAAACGTATGCTTTTGTATACCTTAAAAAGAAGGCGCCCAATACATTAATAATGATTCATACACACACATCGTGTGTTAAATTCCACTTCTAGTTTTCTGTGAAAGAAAACTATTGTGCCGGCTTTGTCTGCCCGTCCGCGCTTTTTTCTGTCCGCCCTCAGATCTTAAAAACCACTGAGGCTAGAGGGCTGCAAATTGGTATGTTGATCATCCACCCGCTAATCATCGAACATACCAAATTGCAGCCCTCTAGCCTCAGTAGTTTTTTTTTTATTTAAGGTTAGATTTAGCCATGATCGTGCGTCTGGCACCGCTATAGGTACCAACAACACATGCCACCACCGGGCCGCGGCTGAAAGTCTCATGGGCCGCAGCTGAGAGTTTCATGGACCGTGGCTGTACAGAAAACTCGATTGCGCCGAAGAAACTTCGGCGCATTTTTTACTTTTTTTTATTTAACCTCACAACTGAACTGATTTCCGAAGCAACAAAAAAGAGATATATAATTGAACCCAACGGCCTACATAAGCCCTATTAAATGGTTCTAGAGGCAATTAACTACTTTTACGCCGGATGACCTACTTCTAAACCCAGCTTGTTTTTTTTCTCTTTTTATTTTCTTGGTCTGTGTGATTCTCGAATGATTCTGCGTACGCACTAAAAGTAAGGAAATTTGCATAACATAGTCGTTAGCAAATCTATTTTCATGTCACGATAGTTAGGGCATTCTTAGCGTCATTTTGCTATGATAAGTGAATACAAATTTAGAAGAGAGAGAGAGAGAGAGAGAGAGAGAGAGAGAGAGAGAGAGAGAGAGAGAGAGAGAGAGGGATTAAAGTTCCACCTGGTCAAAGTATGGTAAAATATTAAATTAAAAGGAAGAGTCTCTGTGTTTAAACGATTCTCTCTGAAATTTATATATTTTACAAATTTGCTGCTGAATTTTTGTAAGTTCGACTGGATCTAAACTAAATGGCCGCTGTGCCTACGTAACATTCTGCATGAAAATGAAAACGTTGATGGAAACAAATGATGTGGAAATCATTCAGTATGTTTCGGTCATTGGAGATCATGTCATGACTTTTTATTGCAATCCCGCTGTGTATACTTAGCGTAAAACAGCCTGGCTTGGCGCGTACATCGCGTACTTTCAATTAATGCTCATGCCTCGCCTTCGTGAAATGGGAACGGAATTTTTCCCCTGATGACAATCCTTGCTGCATTTTTAATGCTAATGCCGTTCTTTCCATGTTGAGGGGAATTAATTTTTCCCGTTGACAATGCTTTCTGAATTTCTTCTCTGTTTTCGCGATCGTCGTAATTCTAGGCTGCCATCTGGGGGCCGAGTTCGCATTGAATTAATGAGTCAGTCTTCTCAAGGACCAAATGACCTGCTTGCATACCCAGTGACCTGATCCTGATGTCACCGACCTAATTTTTATTTCTAAGACCAGTGACTACATACAAAATTAACATGCTACTTCTAAACCCAATGACTTACTTTTAAATCACTTGATCTACGTCGAAACCATATGATCCTATATAATCCCCTGAGGAATGATCCGTTTCTAAAACCTAATAACCTAGTTCATCTCTAAGTGACCTAATTTTGAACATGATGACCTACAGCTAAATCCAGTGACTTTCTACATACAATGACCTCGTGGCATACTTCTAATCTCTGTGACCTGTCCCTAAATCCAGTGACCTATGTCTGTACCCACTGACCTATTTTCACACGGCCTGCCAATGGCTGGGGACCCATCCCTCGTAATTTGCTGGTGACATTACCCACATTACTGTCGTCTTGGTGTATTTATAATTTTGATTACCCTCAGAGCCACTGCGAGTAAGTTGTGGTGGGAGGTAAGAGACGTCATGGTTTTAATTCGAAATAAGAGCACGGGCATATTCCTTTTGTTTGTTGCCTCTTGTTTGTTTTGTATTCATTTCGATGGCTACGGGAATAACAGTTAGCTTTTTCCTTTTGTCAAAATGATCACATGAATGATACACAAAAATACAGTTGAAAAAAAGCAGTTGCAAAAAATGCAGCTGAAAAATATAGTGGCAAAAATGCAGTTGAAAAATATAGTGGCAAAAAATGCAGTTCCAAAAAAAGCAGTTCCAAACACTGAAGTTGCAAAGTATGCAGTTCTAAAATGCTGTTGCAAAAAACGCAGTTACAAAAAATGCAGTTCCAAAAAATGAGTTCCAAAATATGCAGTTGCAAAAATGCAGTTCCAAAAAATACAGTTCCAAGATCGATGGTCACTGGCACATGTAAATGATAAATGAATGGATGACGGTATAAAAATAATGAATTTATTAATAGAATTAATTGCTAAATAATAAATCAATAGCCAGGAGGTTAGTTAACTGAACTAATAATCACAATAAAGAAGCAAATTAACAAATACAAAACGAACTCGTCTATCAATAAAACGACAACGGTATAATATATATATATATATATATATATATATATATATATATATATATATATATATATATATGTGTGTGTGTGTGTATATATATATACATGTGTATATGTGTGTGTATGTTTATATATGTATATAATAAAAGTGTACAGAATAATGAATGTGTGCATGGCAGAATATTTTGACCAGGACCATACATTGTCGTGTATACACATACACACACACTGACACACATATATATGTATATGTATATATATATACTGTATGTATATATACATATACATATACATACATACATATATATATATATATATATA